>NW_026596117.1:28202746-28207285 GCF_907164565.1 Psammomys obesus | reverse complement strand
GAAAGAAAGAAAGAAAGAAAGAAAGAAAGAAAGAAAGAAAGAAAGAAAGAAAGAAAGACTAAAACTTTTATCTGTAGTACTGAACAGGTAGAGGGGACATTAAAAAAAATCATAGACATCACTGAGGGGAGGGTAAAGATACACTCAAGACATTATGACTGGTCAAATGTGGGTGTAAAGGGAGGCAGAGGCCAGCGCCCCAGCCCTGAGCTTCTAAGTGAGATGTGGATAGACCTTCATTCCTAAGGGAAGACGTTTAGAAGGTGAGTGGCATTTGAGAATTCTCAGGATGTTCTGTGGTCTGTGCAGGAACCCCTGAGGCTTGAGTCTGGAATTAGACTTGAATGGTGCTCATGACTGAACCCTAACAGGAAGGGATTTGGGCGAATGGTATAAGGAGCAGTTTTGACTGGTGATTTGCAGAGTTGCATACAGTCTGTCTTGGCAAGAAAGACCTGGTGGAAGGTGCTTGAGTCATTGGTAACTTTGCATCTGTTCTTAGGATGCAGAGAGAAATGTATGTTGGTGCTTTTCATTTAGTCTGGGATCTTAGCATATGAGATGGTGTAACCTACCTTCAGGTTTTCCTCCTCAGTTACCCTCCCTAGAAACAGCTTCATAAGCTACCCTGGGTGACTCTAAATCCAGTCAAATTGACAGTGAAGATGAATCATCACGGGAGCCCAGAGCTAGCCAGCCAGGAGAAAAATCTAAGGAGCAGCAGGAAGAAGAAAAGGCACATAGACTTGGGCACTGAACTGCTTCAGAGGCCAATACAATCCATGTAGCTCAGCAAGTAGAATGGAGTCACTGGATTTTTAAAAAAAGAGAGTATAGAAAATATTTCATTAGCTGGGTGCTAGAGGATGAGTGCCTTTAATTCTGGCACAGACAGAAACAGGTGGATCTCTAAGTTCAAGGCCAGCCTCGTTCCAGGAGTGAATTCCAAGGCAGCCAGGACTACTGCCAGAGAAACACTGTCTTGAAAAGCCAAAAACCAAACAGAACACCGATAGTGCCAGCACTAAGATCAACAATTAATAAATGGGACCTCATGAAACTAAAAAAGTTCTTTAAGGCAAAGGACAAAGCAGAAACCTACAGAATGGGAAAACATTTCTACCAACTCCACACTTGATAGAGGCTCAATATTCAAGATATATAAAGAACTCAAGAAGCTGGGAATCAATAAATAATCCGAGTTTAAAAATTGGGTACAGATCTGAATAGAGAATCTTTAAATGGCTGAGAAACACTTAAAAAAATGTTCAACATCCTTAGGCATCAAGGAAATGCAAATCAAAATGACTCTAAGATTCCATTTTACACCCACCAGAATGGCTAAGCACAAAAGCAAAGTGACAGTTCATGTTCAAGAGGATGCAGAGCAAGGGGAGCCTCCTCCACTGCTGGCGGGAGTACAAACGTGGACAACCACCATGGAATCAATATGGCGGTTCCTCAGAAGACTGGGAGTCAATCTACCTCAAGACCCAGCTTTACACTCTTGGGCATATACCCAAAGGCTGCTCCATTCTATCACAAGGGCACTTACTCAGCTATGTTCATAGCAGTTTTATGCACAATAGGAAGAAACTGGAAACAACATAGATGTTCCTCAACCAAAGAATGAATAAACAAAGTATGTTACACAATGGAGTACTACTCACCTGTTAAAAACAATGACATCATGACATTTCAGGCAAATGGATGGAACTAGAAAAGATCATCCTGAGTGAGGTATCCCAGACCCAGAAACACACACATGTTATGTATGAACACAAGCTGTTAAGTAAAAGATAATCATGCTACTATCCACAAACCCAAAGAGGCTAAGTAACAAAAAGAATTCAAAGTGGAAAACATGGCTCCCCTGGAAGGAGCAATAGAATAGAGTTTGTCAGTGGACTAGGAGTGGGTGGGAATAGAAACGGGAAGGATCAGGCAAGGAGGGTAAAGGGAGAGAGTACTTGGAGAGGCAACTGGGGCGGCGGGCATTGCTGTGAGGAAGCAACATAGAACCCTAGTATGGTGGAAACTCAATGGAATCTACAAGAGTGACCCTAGGAATGGGGGACATGGAGCCTGAACCGGCGACCTTCTATAACAAGGCTTCCAGCAGGAGGACTGGGACACCAACCCAGACACAAAATCTTCAACCTTCAATCTGTACTGCCTGCAAGATGTGCTGGGGTAGTTGGTGGCACAGAAGTTGTGGGAGTGCCCAACCAGTGACTGATCCAACTTGAGGCCCACCCTATGAGAGGGAGTCCATGCCTGACACTGCCTGGATGTCCAGGAAACAGAGGCTGGACATCCCAGAGACCCAGGACAGAACCAAACACTACTGGGAAAAAAAATTCAGTAAAATTATTACTATTGATATTCTGCTATACTCATAGATTGGTGCCTGTGCCAGTTGTCATCAGAGAGGTGTCATCCAACAACTGATGGGAGCAGATGCAGCGACCCACAGCCAAACACCAGGCAGAGCCAGGGGAACCCCACAAAAAGAGGGAGATGAAGGATTGTAGGACCCAGAGGGGTTGAGGACACCAAGAGAACACAGCCCACAGAATCAACTAAAGAGGGCTCATAGGGTCTCAAAGAGAGTGAAACAACAAACATGGACCCTGTATGGGGCTGAGTGAGGTCCTCTGAGTATAAGCTATGGTTATAAAGCTTTCTGTTCTTGTAGGATTCCCAACAGTGGCAATGGGGTGGGTCTCTGACTCTTTTGACTACTCCTGGGACCCTTTTCCTCCTGTTGGGTTGCTTCATTCAGCCTTTATATGAGGGTTTGTAGCTCATCTTATTGTAACTTGTTATGCCATGTTCAGTTGATAAGTCTGCTTTTTCTTTTTCTTTCTTTCTTTCTTTCTTTCTTTCTTTCTTTCTTTCTTTCTTTCTTTCTGGGAAACAGAGGCGGTGTAGACCTGGAAGAGATGGGAGGTCAGGGAGGGGACTGGGAGTAGTGGAGAAAGGGGAAGCTGTAGTAGAAATATAATGTATGAGAAAAGAATAGAAAAGAAAGAAAAAAAGAAAAGCCAACCCCCCAAGAAATCCTTCTTCATAACAATACTATTCAAACAATTATAATAATGGTATACAACAGTTCTAATTACAATCAACTTTGGGAAAATAAAATGACCAATTTTATACAGTTTCACTAAAAATTATAGCCAATGATGACTGATGTCACTGCATGCTATATGCATATATTGAACACATAAATGCACCCCATGACTTAAGCATTAAGTCAGTATGAACAGTTGTTCTTTATAAGTGAATGAACTGCTAAAGCTTGGCTATGGACCAGTGAGATGGCCCAGTGGGACAAAGCCTAGCATCCTGGGGACAATCCGTGAAAGCCATAATGAGGTAGAAAGAGAGCACCAGTTCCACACTGATGTCCTCTGATAGCCATACATGACTCATGGCATCCTATGACCTCACTCACACATTTGTATCAAGCACGCATGCGCATACAATAAATAAATAAATAAATCTCAGCTATGACTATTCAGTGCATAAGTTAACAAATGTACAGCCTCAGTCACTTTGTGTTTAGAGATTGATACCCTAACTTCATACTAATTCTCAAAATGTAAAAAGCAGGAAGACTCCAAGAGTTTTTAAAATAGTGGGTCAAGTTCAAATGACTCAATAGCACTTTCTATAAGAATCTAGCACTTACCACTATGGGATCCATTCTGGAAATTGCTCCTGAAAGGACATTAGTGATTTTATTACCCGGTCTCTTCTGAACAATGGTCCAGCCAAAACTTCACAGCAAAAGTTTTTAATCATTTATCTGATCACAAAATTGTGAACCATGGGCTTACTGCTAGGCTTTTCTGGCTCATGTAAGTAATAGAGTTGAAGGTTGGTTCAAGATAAATTGACTCATTTGTTGGATGACTTATTGAGACATCCAGGCCCGATGGCTGTGATATCCAAAATGCCAAAACAGGGGAACCCAAATGAGAACAAATCCTTCTCAAACTTCTGCTTGGGTCACACTTGCCAAAGTCTCATTGGTCCAAGTGAATCACATGAAAGTTTCTAACTTCAGGGAGTGGAGAAATAGACTGCCTCTTGGCTGCCTCCCAGAGGTGGAAGATGAGTCCCTATTGCTAAAGACACAATGCTCTTTGGATCAAAGTCGGTTCTGACCTGAAAGCCTCTGCTCTAAGGAGTAGCTTCCATAAAAATCAAAGGCTCCATGAGAACACCCAAGGGAGGAAAGCAACCAACAGTTGTACCCAGCTATGATGCCTATGACCAGAATGGCATGATTGCTCTAAGTTTGCAATAGTGGCACACATACCTTGGTGGTAACCAACATCTTTCAATGAAAATTAAGGCCCAGCCAACAAGAGGGAAAAAAAAGCATTCTGGTACTAGAAAGCTAGCCAGCTACTCAAGCCTACTGAAGTCATGGATCATGGAGAAGAACCCACAACTGCCACTTTACTAAACCAGCATAATCTCTAACAACATTCTAAATATTTATCCTTATGCCCACAGATAAGTATA
>NW_026596117.1:27979376-28202736 GCF_907164565.1 Psammomys obesus | reverse complement strand
GAAGTAGTTTTGCCAAGCTAGGAATGATCACACCAATTGCCTGTCCAATACTAAATGATCATCCCTGAAAACATACGTACAAGTAACACTATATAGACAGAACATGTTCTGTTTCTATATTTAGGAATATATACGCACACATATGTGTAACAGCAATTAAAGGTAGGCCCTTGGAAGGGTTGGAGGGAAGAAGGAAAGGGAGAAAGACGTAATTATAAATGAAAAGTGTTTTAGTTCTATTTTTTTTGGTTCTGTTTTGTTTTTAAAAGACTGCTTCTCTTTGAGAGAAAAGAGCCAAAGTTGCCTTGCAAAGGGGTCTATGTTGGGAGCATGAAGAACTAGAGCAGCCACTTAGTTTGGAACGTCGCACAACAAAAGACTGCTTTCTTGGGGTCTCTTCTGTGCCTTTTCCTAGATGGCAGAAAATAACTCAACAGCCTCAATTTTCAGAATTTGGAGAGAAAAGTCCAGAAAGGACTCAAATGCTACCCTGTTTTGTTCACTGAAATCGTGCAGTGTGGTTTGCTGTCTCTCAGGATCGGGTCTTCATTTTCTTCTACCTTAAAACATTGCACATTATGCTACGTTCTTTTTTTTTTTTTCCCTCAAAAAATAGTCCCAGGATCATCTTGGAAAGACTCTTTACAAAGCTTCTGTTGAAATTTTGATGAGAACAGGATATGATTTATAGGCCAATATGGAGACAGTTGGCAGCGTGGCCTCTATAGAAGACGAGTCTTTCCATCCATTTTGGTTAGATAAACTCCGTATTTATCCATAAACAGGTCTTAGAGCTATGTGCCTTTCCGCCCCCCCCCCCTTCTCATTCAGGTCTGGTTTATACACTTTTAGACTTACTCCTTGGTACTTGGCGGTTTCTGCCGGCTCATTACTACGACAGTAATTTGTTACTGAGTTGAGTCTCCAGCGAGGAGCTACTTGGCTTGAACTCGTGGTGTACTTGTGCGCATCTCGCAGAACTTCTGGACTAGTCCTTGGCAGTGACTCTTTGGTTGTCTGTATAGAAAAGACACTAATTCTGAAACTTTAGAGTCTTCAGAACCCTGACATTTTCAAAAACTAATGTGATTGTGGCTGAGTCAGCACTAAGAGTTTGGGCCACGCTCCCCACCTTTGCTCCAGTCACCATTGCTACAGTTTCTGACACCAGCTGGTAATTCAGCGACTACCCTTGGCCTTCACAGCTTCGGGAAGCCCAGCTCACTGAGTTATGGGTTGTAGCAAGGAAAGGATACAGATTAAAAAGCTCATCTACGGACCCAGGGACACTTGCCTGAGCCTTAGTGCTCAGTGTTTACCGGCTCCCACCTGTTTACATGATGGCTGGTGGGTACCCGGATGCTACCAGTCTCTGAGACTGGGTCTGTGTGACTCCATTGTGAGCTCCAAGCAAGCCTGGGCCACTGATCTCCCCAGGGAAACTCGTCTGAAAAAAAAAAAAACAAACAAGCTTCTGTCCCAGCAAGCCCCTCTGGGGCCTGGTTAGTTGGCCCGGTTGATCTTTTTATGGAGCTCCTGTCATCCTAGGTCCTTTTTTTCCTCTCACTTTTCCATTAGACCCCCTACATTTTGCCCAATGTTTGGCTGCAAGTCTCGGTATCTGTTTTGAAGCTCTGCTGGGGCTTCAGAGCTCAGAGGACAACTCTGTCAGGCTCCTGTCTGCAAACATAGCAGAGTATTGTTCATGTTGAATTGGCACTCTCCCATTGCGTGGGTCTTTGGTTCGGCCAGGCATCGGTCGGGCATTCCCTCGATCTCTGCTCTATCTGCTCTACCTTTATTCCTACACAACCTTTGGGTCGAAGTTTTTTTTTTGTGGTTGGGTGGGTGTCCCCCTCCCTCTGCTAGGAGAGGAGTCTAGAAGAATGCATGAACTGGACCTAGGCCCCTTACAAAGATGTAGCAGATGGGCATCTTAGGCTTCATTTGGGCCCTCTAGTAAGGGACGTGGGGACTGCATCAGACACAGACTCACTTTCTAGCTTTTAGACCACTTTCCCCCCCTGGCAGGATTGCCTTGCCAGGTCACAGGGGAAGAGGACACAGTCCTGATGTAATTTGATGAGCTGGGGTGGATAGGAAAGGAGAGGGTGGAGGGGAAGGAGGGAGGGTGAAACTGAGAAGGGAGAAGGGATAGGGCTAAAAAAAGGATGTAAAGTGAATAAAAAACAAACAAGCAAGCAAGCAAATAACAGCTTTTGGCAAGCATGGTTGCACGTGCCAGCACTTGGGAAGTTGAGGCAGCAGTATGACTGTGAGTTTGAGACTATTCTGTGCTGTATAGTGAGACTGTCAAAAACAAAAAGGAAACTTTTTTTGGCCTGCGAAGGTGGTTAGGTTAATAATATCTTTGCTATTATTATATGAGAGTTTATAAATCCTCATTTACCATGATAATGGCAGGAACATAAAATCTAAAGCATTAATTAATCCCAAACTAACAAATCCACTATCACAAACAACATATTTCTCATGTAAAAAAAAAAAAAAAAAAAAGTCAATTTTGAAAAAAACCTGTTACTCCTTGATGGTTTTTCAAAACTTTTTAATGTCTGATTTCATGGCAAAGGCTGGAATCTCTCTCCCCTGTTTGCTCCACTCCAGTCTGTCTTACACACACCAGCGTGCACACTTGTTAGTGAGAAAAAGGAGGAGTCTTTTAATACTCCTCTCAAGTAGCTGTAGGCAACACACGGAGCAGTAGCTGATTTTTTTTTTTTCATACAGCGTCTCTCTGTGTAGCCCAGGCTGGACTGAGCCTCCTGGGCTTCTTTCCCAGTGGTGGGATTACAGACTTGCCACATGCCAGGGCAGACATTTGAAAGCCAATGTTGTTTCTATCAGTGAAGTGTCCATACGTGCCTCTGTGAAAACTGACCATCCTGCCTTGCCTTGTGAAGGGTTGGGGTAATGTGTGGTCAGCTGTACATTTGCTGGGCACTGAAAAAGACCATCCAAGCACTGATATATTTTACTGTTACATCAGTGGTCACATCTTTGGACATCATCACTGTCTTGTCACAAAACTCTCTAACCATTGGAATGCTCTCAGGCTCACAAATCTTATATTTTCCTTGACATGTGCTTTTGTTTGTTTGTTATTGCATTTAACTTAACTATGTATGTTTGGGGGGTACACATGTCACAACCCATGTGAGTACGTCAGAGGAGAATTTCTGTCAATCAGTTCTCTCCTTCCACCATGTGGTCCCAGGGATCAAGCTCAAATCATCAGGCGTGGTGACCAGTCCCTTTACCTTCTGAGTTCTCTTGCCAGCCCTGTTTCCATTTATTCATTCTAAGTGTTTCTTTTTGAGACACAGTCTCACTCTGTAAACCCAGCTGGTCTGGGTTCAGCCTTATATAGAGCTGATCGGTCTGAACTTGGGCCGAGCCTCAGCTTCAGCCTCCCGCGTGCTGGGGCTGAAGATGTGTGCTGCTGACCGAAATGTACTTTGGACAAATGCTCACCAACTTTTCAAGTCCGAAAATCACACTTGCCTTTCAGTCATTCTGTTAAATAGAATTGTGCTCCATTTTAAAAGATCAGCGAGGAACATTCACGACTCACACAAACCACATGAAAGCTTTTCCTTGGGAAAAACGTTTTACAGAGCAGAAACCCTATCAGTATTCTCCCTATTTCATCATAAGAAATATTTTCAAAATATTTTCCCAGGGGTAGTAATTTCAGTCATTCTCATATCAAAAATGTCAATTTATTTGTATATACATGCTTGTGTGTGTTCACCCATGTGTGTGTGTGTATTGCATGCATGCGTGCTTATGCTTGATGTATGGGTTTGTGTTTACATACGTGTGTGTATGTGCAGCTATGTGTGCGTGCCCGTGTATACATGTTTGTGTGTGTTTGCATGTGTATACATGCCTCTGTGTGCATATGTGTGTGCGTGTGAATGCATACTTATATGCACGTATTCATGTGTGGGTGTGCATGTGTACATATAAATGTATATAAATCTATAGTAGTGGATGCTGGAATGATCAGATTTTCCAGCCAGGATTTTCACTCTGGGAACAGAAGTCAATGCAATGGAAGAAAAAGAGATTGCTTTCAGGTAATTTGACTTCCTCATGTCCCCAAAAGAATCTTGAGAAAGCTCCAGCTCTTCGTATGTCACTCATCAGTCTTTAAACAGAGGCCATGCTTTTTTCTCTCAATACTTATACAATTGATCTCATACTTGTTTGTCAGGCTTTCTAGTCAACCTGGGCTGGGTGGCATTGTTCTCCTGGTAGGCTGACCTACAGTGTTCTCTTTGCGATGCTTCCAGGAGATTTCTAGCCTGCGCATCACACATGCAAGAAGTTACTTCAGTTTCTTTTTCACTTGTTATTTGGTTTATTCTTTCATCAAAGACACAAACATAGCAAGGTTTTGTTGGCAGTTTATGTACTTTTATGGAATAAAATTGACTAATTTTTCAAAACATACTGTTGCATTCGTAAAATATTTTCCTTTTTAAAAACATGTTTTCACTTATTTCCTTCTTTCTGTGTTTTAAACTCCATGTTCATTGCAGCCATTCTCTTTTATTTTATTTCAATTTTAATTTTTATTTATTCATTTTACATCTTGGGGGTAGACCCCTCTTCCTGGTCCCACCCTCCCTCCCTTCTTCCTCTACCCTCCCTCACCTGCTTCTCAGAGAAGAGGAGCCCCTCCCCGACCACTTCAGTGTATCCAGTTGCATCAGGACTGAACACATCCTCTTTCCTTGGGGTGTGGTGAGGCAGTCCCACCAGGGGAAAGTGATTAAAAAGCAGGGAGTCCAGGTCAGAGTTGGCCTTCTTTCCCCTTACTAGGGAACCTATATGAGAACTAAGCTGCCTATCAGTTATATCTGTGCATGGGGCCTAGGTCCAGTCCATTCATGGTCCTTGGTTGGTGCTTCAGTCTCCACAGGTCCCCCTGGACCCTGGTTAGTTGGCTCTGTTGGTGTTCTTGTGGAGCTCTTGTTCCCTCTGGGTCCTTCCATCCTTCCCCCTACTCTTCCACAAGGTTCCCTGCGCTCTACCAAATAATTGTTTCCATCAGCCGCTTGGTGGATCAACTCAGAGGACAGCTATACTAGGCTCCCATCTGTAAGCATAGCAGTGTATTGTTAATCGAGTCAGGAGTTGGTTTTCTCCCACGGAGTGAGTCTCAGGTTGGGCCAGTCATTCGTTGGACAGTTTCTCAATCTCTGCTTTATTTTTGTTCCTCCCCATCTTGTACACAGGGTAAATTTTGGGTCAAAGTTTCTGTGGGTAGGTTAGTGTTCTCTTCTCCGCTAGGAATCCTGTCTAGTTAGAGGGTGGCCTCTTCAGTCTCCATGACCCCTATATTGGGAGTCGCAGCTGGAGTCACCCTCAAATCCTCCCAGGAGACTACTGGGTCTTAGATCTCCAGCTTGTCACAGAAAAGTCCCTGCCCAGGGTTTCTCTCCTCTCGAAAGCCCTCTGTCTTCCCGCCCCACTCTCCCTCAACCCTCATTTCTCTTTGTGCTTCCTCTCTTTTCCTGTTCCCTCTCTTCACCCATATCCACTGTCTATTCTATTTCCACTTCTGTTTCTACTTCTGAGTGGAAAGTAAGAATCCTCCTTTGGGTCTTTCTTGTTGTTTCTCTTCTTTGGGTCTGTGAGTTGTAATAGGATTGTCCTGTACCATATGGCTAAATTCCACATATAAGTGAGTACATACCATGTTTGTCTTTCTGGGTCTGGGTTACCTCACTCAGGACCATCTTTTCTAGATCCATCCATTTGCCTTGCAGTCATTGCTAACCTTCTATTTGCAGTCCTTCTTTTGAAGTTTTTCTCATATTATTGATCTTTCCAAACAGCAAAGTTTGATTTTTATCTCCCAAATACTTGCTGGGATTATTTCTTCTCTTGCGCTATTATTATGGATTTCTGTCTTTTCTCATGTATTTAACTATTATTTCCTGATAGGTTAATATTTTATGTTCCTAGAAAGATAAACAATAGCTTTTCCATAGCCACCTTTCACACTTTCATGTTTTATAGTATTAACTGTTCACTCTGCCTTGCTGTTGACAGTTTTCTTTTCTCTGTAATCTCCATTTATCACAAACAATGTGCATTTCCAGATACAGTAGCCCAGTTCCCTTGTGGAGGGAAGGAAATCTGAGGTATTTAGTCACATTATTTCAAAAAAGTTATTAGGAGAATTCAGGATACATGGAGAGTGTACTGGCTAGTTTTATATCAACTTGACATAAGCTAACGTCATCTGAGAGGAGGGAGCGAGCCTCAATTAATAAAATACCATAAGAGCAGGCTGTAGGCAAACCTTAGGGCATTTTCCTAATGAGTGATCAACGGGAAAGGACCCAGCCCACTATGGGTGGTGCCATCCCTGGGCTGGCGACCCTGAGTTCTATAAGAAAGCAGGCAGAGCAAGCCATGAGGAGCAAGACAGTAAGCAGCACCCTCCACGGCCTCTGCTTCAGCTCCTGCCTGCAGGTTCCTGCCCTCATTCCTGCCCTGACTTCCTTCAGTGATCAACACTGATGTGGAAGTGTAAGCTAAATAACTCCTGTCCTTCTCAAGTTGCTTTTAGTCATGGTGTTTCATCACAGCAATAGAAACCCTACCTAAGAGAGGAAGGAATAAAATATATTTTACCAGCTAGAGGTCAGGTTGCCCTCAGTGAAGAAACAGTGTCCTCAGGAACAGCCTTTGTGAGGTGAAGAGAGTGATGTGATGAAGGGGACCTCAAATGGCACAAGATGGCCATTGGGGTAAGTTTGGTGTGTAAACCATAATTTGTGTTGTGAGAGAAGGGAGTAGGCCAGATGGAAACAACATGGCATATTGTAGCATGTCAAGAGTCAGGGCCTGGGGAAGAGGGATCCTTGACAGAAAACAGGGAACATCTAATGTCCATGTAAGTATGAGAGAAAAGGAAAGCCAGAATACTAGGTTAGAGAAGAGTACTTGGTGTATCCTTAAAAAGACACAAATGCCACAGAACCAAGGGAGGAAGATCGTGAGCCATCACCTCACCCTTAGAGACCAGGGCATGAGCAGGTGGCACCATCGCCGGAGAACAGTGATGAGGATTTCCACCCTGACTCTAGTCCAGGCTAAAAGTCAGAGTGTGACTGCATGAAGTCTTTCATCCGCACATCACAGAACACTGCCTGAGGTCATACATGAAGACATCGCTCTGCATATCACAGAGGACTGGCAGCATGAGGTCATTCATGAAGGCCTCACTCTGCACATCATGGAGCTGCATGAGTTCATACATGAAGACCTTACTCTGAACATCACAGAGGACTGGTGGCATGAGGTCATACATGAAGACCTCACTCTGCACACCATAGAACACTGCATGAGGTCATACATGAAGACCTTACTCTGCATATCACAGAGGACTGGCGGCATGAGGTCATACATGAAGACCTCACTCTGCACATCATGGAGGCATTTTCAAGTATTAGATTGCTGCAGTTTGCATTAGTGCAGCCAAGGGTCCACATGCAAAACTGCTGGCCCCTGGGTGATCCTACTGGGAGGTGGTAGACTATCTAGAAGGTAAAGTCTCACAGGGAGCCTTTATGGCATTGCTGAGATATCCTCAAAGGCAATCATGAGGCTCTGACTTCTCTCCTCCTCTGCCCCTTCCCCAACTCCCCTGTTATGATGCGCCAAGTTGACAGAAGCCCAGCTGAGGGTTTATTCACAGAACTGAGCTAAATAAAACCTTTTTTTCTTACAAGTTAATTGTTAAATGATACAGAGATGCTGTTAAAATAGTTAGACCCACAAAGACACCACCTGATCTCAGGGATGAGTTACCCTAAGGTATCAGGTCCTCAAACTCTTGTCTAAATGTTTTCCCATGTAAGGAGCAGTGGAGACAGCTTTCACTGAGGAACAGAAGTTTCCCCTGGTAACTTAAGGGTTCTGTACATACTATTTCTCATTTGTCCTTCCTAGTTGAATATCATTTTCAATGCTCAGTTTTCATTTCAAGTTCATTGAGACATCTTAGAGCCAAGACAAATCTTTCTGAATAGTCTGTCAACTCGATGCATTCCAGAGAGCCTTCTGACTTCAACTAGTTTGTGATGTTGTCAGTGAGAAGGCTTCTCCAAGCTTCCTCCTGCAGCAGATGGGAACAAATACAGAGACCCACAACCAGACCTCACAAAAAGAGTAAGAGACCTTACAACACTCAGCCCTAAATGGGATGGCTCTATCAAAACCCTCCCCTCAGAGCTCAGGGAACCCTGCAGAAGAGGAGGCTGAAAGAGTGTAAGAGACAGAGGGCAAGGGGGTGGCAAGGGAACAGGGCCCTCTAAATCTACACCAACAAAGCTCGTGTCAGTCACAGCAACGGAGGCAGCAAGCACAGGGCCTACTTGCGTCAGCACCAGGTCCTCTGTATATGTGTTACGGCTTTCAGTTTAGTGTTTTTATGGGATTCCTGAAGGAATGGGTCACTGATTTTTGTGCCTTCTATTGGGCTCTTTCCGACTATTGGTTTGTGTCATGTGATAGTTTTTGTTTTATATTATATTTTATTTTGTGACATTTAAAAATATGGATGGATGGATGGATGGATGGATGGATGGATGGATGGATGGATGGATGAAAATCTAGCCACTAGGGTAAATGTTAACAACCAAACTGTCACTTATAACCAGTTTTCTCTCAGAGTGACACCGAGTATCTCAACTGCTCCAGGAGAGGTCTCATGCTCAGAAGTAGTTGAGCCATAGGTTTTTGTGTGCTTTTGTTTGGATACAATTTGGAGGGGTTTGTTTGTTAGGGGGGAGGGCTATGGTTTTATTTGCTTTCTTAGTTTTGGAAGGTTGGTTGTTGTATTGTATTGTATTTTTGCTTGTTTTTTTTTTTGAGAAAAAAACATAAATTTGAGTGGGTAGGGAAGGAGAGAGGATCTAGAAGAAGGAGAGATTGGGGAAAGGAAACAACATGATCAAAATATATTTAAAATGTTTGTATATAATTAGAATATAATAAAATTGTAAGATACATTCATACATACATACATACATACATACATACATAGGGCTTCTTCAAGGAAGATGTCTATTTGTCTTAAGTGATGCCTCAGCCTCCTCAAGCTTTATTGACTCCATGCTTATTAAGAACATTACTTTCCTACTGCTGTGATAAAACACCATGACCAAAATCAACTTATAGAAGAAAAGTTGCTTGTGCAACTTTATTTGTTGTTCTATCATGGCCAGGATAGCACAGCATCAAGAAGCAGGCATACAGTCAGGAGCAGGAGGCTGAGGGCCCAGATTCTTAACCTCAAAAAATGAACTAGAAGTGCAAAAGGATGGTGTCCATTCTTTAGAAAAGGAGAAATATGTAGATGGACACCTGGGCACAGGAAGAAAGTAGATGGAGCAGAGGCTGAGGAGATATTCCCACAAGCCAAAGGATGCCTACAATGAGCTGTGATCCTCCAGATGCAGTGTGGAGAGAAGCTGCTCTCAGCTCTCAGGAGCTAGCTCTGGAACTGTGAGATCATCCTGAGGGGTGAACCACCAAGTTCCCCAACCTTTGCCACAGTGGCCCAGTAACCAAGTGCAGCAGACCCAAAAAGAAGCTGAACTGAGAAAAACAACAGGGCTATTCTTAAATATTTTATTTCTTTTGTTGAAAACTCTGACAATGCTATTAGTCTACACTTTGAAGAGCTCATTACTCCTAAAATAATACTTAATACATGCTAATACCACATGGTCATTCAAATTTAGCTTAAGAATAAATTATCTCTTTTGAGTTGACAGCTGTGGTTTGTGCCAGCACCAGATAACAGCATTAATCCACTCATGAGGGCTGAGTCCTATTGATCTAATTACCTTATCTTTTCAAAGACAGGACCCCTTGTACCCCAGGATGGGCTTCCACTTGCTAAGTAGCCGAGAATGACTTTGAACTAACTTGTCCCTCTGCCTCCCCCTCCCCAGCGCTGGATACAAAGCACGGGGTGGCTGTATGTGGTTTATACAGTGCTGAGGATGAAACCCAGGGACTTCATGCATGCTGGGCAATCACTCTACCAAGCAAGCCACATCCCTAGACTGATCTAAGCACCTTTTGAATGTCCCCAAGGACTCTGGACTGTCATCTTGGGGATCGACTTTCCAACAGGAGCACTGGAAGACATAATAGCATAGCGCCACAGTCAGTTCTGAAATCCCACCGCGGAGTAGCAATCTGTCTAGCTAAGATCTGAGGAAATAACCCCAAGTGTTCATTATGGACCTTAAGCTAAAATGATCTTATTAGAGAACTCCACAAACCACACCATTATAGTTTAATGAAGGAGAAAATCACTCCAAATTGAGTTTTTATCCCCAAGTAAAAGGAAGAGACAAGAAGGGCTAGAAAATTCATCCTTTCATCCAATATGCTCAGCAGTTTCCTAGGCAGAGGAGGAGGAGGGACACTTAGATGAGCCTCCAACCTCACTGGGCTGACACTCTAGAAGGAGGCCAAAGGCAGAGCACAGTGCTAGCTTCTGCTTCGCTCCCTGCCTTGCAGAAGGTTCCTCAGTTTGCCCTATGTAGAAAATGGCTATGGTGGTGTTTTCTAATAAAAGAATATAAAGACTATACTTGCATATTTTCCAAAGTATCTTTAGGGAGGGTATAAATCACATAAGTTTCATGTTAGAGATTCAAAGCTACACCAGGTAACAGCGATGTTCCAAGTGACTTCCATTCCTTTTCAAGCAGCATCTGTCTGGGAACCCTACCCAGCAGAGGGAAGAGTCCAAAGGCTGTCCGGTGTGAATGCTTCCTTTTAGCCAGCAGCACCAAGGGCAGGGATATGATCCTGCATTCTCTGTGAGGACTTCAGGGAGATTAAGTTTCAGTGACAGATTTGATCACAGGTTTCCAAACAGAATGGGAAAAGGGCTAACAAAAAAATTTAACATCCCAAACCTGTCAAAAATAAAGAAAATAAGAATATGGGCTCTGCTCCTAACAACTGTTAAATAGCCAATGAGTGCAGGAGAAGGCAGATCCAGGCAGAGGGTAAAATGGGCTGTATTTTCAAGTTTAAGGTTAACTTAATTTTGAAAGATGAGGCCCTCCGTAATAGTCCCTCCAGTGAGCAGTATGTTAAAATCCGTGCTATCAAAATGGTGTGATTTCCCCCTCTAATGTTTACATGCCTTTTCTTTTACTACCCATACACTGTGTTTCTCAAAGACCAAAGTTAGATTTGGAAACAGAACTTGGGGGCGGGGGAGGGTAGAACACAGCAGGCACCCGGTTCCACACCACACCACTGCAAACAGGAAGAGACAGAGTCTATAATTTAGTGGCAAAAGCTTGTTTTTCATCTAAATTCCCAGTCTCATGTTTCAGGGTTTAGTGGGGCACCTTAGAAAGACGGCTGAGGATACAATCCCCAAACCCACGGCCAGCCTAAGAGGACACAACATGACTATTAATAAAATTGCATTACTGCTCTATTATTGTGAAGAATAATGATGGACTGGAAGGTTGGCCCCTGGGTTGAATTTGCACTGAAATGTTTTCCATTAACTCCTGGCACCAGCAGGACAGGAATGCATCAAACCTTTCCCAGGCTGAAATATGAAAAAAGTCTGCAGGGACCATCTCAGCGGGAGAGGAATTTCATTAAGACTCGAGCATCACAGCCTAGCGACTTCTGCTCTCCCTTAAGCCTCCCAGTGATAAGGAGTTCTCAGGGATTTGCAAACAGAAATTTCATAAGATCTTTTCAAAGAGGTTGCTGTGTCCCAGGCTTTTGAATTATCTGCTCAGTGACGAAGAAATGGTTAGACATTTGACTTCAGTGTGACTGCCAGATGTGAAACCGGGCTGAATTGGGGAGAGATCCCGCTGCCTCGTGGACAGCTGTGATCTGTGGGCTCCTCCCTGGGACGTGACACCCACACTACTTTCCCAGCTCTCTGAAGTGACTGCTGGAACCTGTTTTCAATGAGCCAGTCGGGGAGGCCAAAAGCGGCCTGTAAGAAATGTGATCAGCAACTCCGTAGTACACTAGCTTTCCAGGGTGCAAGTCCACTTCACGAACAAGTACAAAGCCCTTGTCCACCTGGTCAGGGATGGGGCCTGCCTGCAGTGGGAGGAGGTGGAGGTCCTGGGGGAGGGCCAGATGGGAAATGCTGAAATTTACCCTGTTTTAAAATATAGATTGCTGTCATCATCATCATCATCCTCCAACCCACCTTCTGATTTTGTTGTCAAATCTGTCGCTGGAATTAAAGCCACAGTTTCCCTACCTGGGAAATCAGAACACTAGGAGTGTTGCAGGGTCAGAGGTACTGGGAATGCTGTCGGGGTGTTCTGTATGAGAAGTGTAGGATGCACTCTTTGTTACAAGGCCGTCTGACCCCTTAGAAAGCCGAACACCAGAGCCAGGAGTGCAGGCAGCTGCCTGGAATCCATATGCTCAGGACAGGGAGGCATTCATTCTAGCTGCAACGCCCACTTTTCCTTTCTCTTTTTCTTTTGCCCTCCCTGCCCGCTGGAAGCTCCCGAAGCAGTGTTTAGAACCCTGGTTAGACACTCCGAAGCAATGCTGATTTTTCAGCAGAAGGCACCCACAACCCTGCTTTCTCTTGCCTTTCAGGAAAGATGATCAGGTAAAGTTAGGTGGAACTGGAATGGCTAACTCTGGGCTGTCACAGCTGTCTCTGTTAAACTGGGAGCTTCCCCTTCTATTTCAAGTTTGTCGAATGTTTGTTTGTGTCCTGAAAGGTTGGTCGGTTTTATTCATTACTTTTTCTGGGCCAATTCAAACGTGAGTTCTCTTCTTTATGCACGGAAATGTCAGATGATGTTAAGCCATCATTGCATTCCCATTTCTCAGATAAATTTCATTTGGTCATGTAAGCGTCTCACAAACTAAGCCTTTGAGGGCTGCAGACACGACTAAGTGTTTAAGAGCACTGGCTGCTCTTGGAGAATTCTGGGCTCCGTTTCCAGCACTCATGCGGCCGCTCAGAACCACCATTAACTCCAGTTCCAGGGGATGCGAGCCCCCTTCTGGCCCCTTCAGGCACTGCATGCACTCGGTGCATGATAATACACACACACACACACACACACACACACACACACACACACACATACACACACACACACACACACAATGAATCTTTTTCTTAAAATTGTGCTTTTCTATCTTCAGATATAGTGAGGATCTTTCCTCCTCTTTTCTTTCCTTCTGGGTCTAAGCAATGTAATGGTGTGTTCAGGAATCCGAAGACTGTTCATATTTATTCATTTTTTCTTTCTGTTCACTAGATTGGATGATTTCAACCAACTGCCTTCATAGTTCACATCTGTCTTACTAGTTTATGTTTTTTTTCTGTCAAGTCCTTTTAGTGAATTTTTCACTTCTGTTATTGTATTTCCCAAAATGAGCATTTTTATTTGGTTATTTTAAAAGTAATTTGTGGGGCTAACAGATATATCAGTAAGTAAAAGTACCTGCTACACAGACCTGAAGACTCCAACCTGAATTCTATCCCCAGATCCCACAGCAGCAGAGGACCAACTCAACACACCCCCACTCCACCACCCCACACCCACACACAGTAGATTTTTAAACTTTTAAATAACGCTCATGATTGCTTAGGAGCCTCTATGCCACTGGATATTGTTTTCATATATTTCATTAATTAAGCATTTTTAATTTTTTATGTGTGGGGTGAGTGTCTGTGCATATGTGGAGGACAGAAGGACAATTCTGTGTGGTCAGTCCCCTCACTACATATTTTACATGGATTCTGAGGGCTGAACTTAGGTCTCTAGGCATTCCTAGCAACAGCCTTATCCTCTGAGCTACCTTATTGTTCCCCCTCTTAATTAATAAATTTGGTCTTTGGCAATTCCAAATGCGTATGTAATATATTCGGTACACACACACACACACACACACACACACACACACACGTCCTCTTTTATCTCCCTCCCACCCTGCCAGCTCCACTTCTTTCCCACAAGGCTCTGACTTTTTGTTTTGTTTTGTATTCATAGAGCTTAACTGGAGCTGTCTGTGTTACCATGGGTTTGAAACCATCCATTAGACCCTAGAGGGTTCACTGGTGGGCATACAGCTAAATACTATCCTCCCTCCCAAGTCTGTTAGTGACCAATAATTCAGAAGTAAGTAGTAAGACCCCTGAGACCCTTCCTACCCATAGCTGACTGGTGTGGGGGGGAGGGGGTCCATTGGTTCAGTGCCACTGGGCACAGCTGCTGTGAGCTCATGATTGCCATGGCTGAGTTGTGCTTACAAGGTGGCATTCCACAGTCCTTCTCCCTATTTTCTGTCTTTTACAGTTGCTCCACCCAGTCTACTGAAGTCCACCCCTTCAGCGGGTGGCATAAACATCTTGTAGCTTAGCCTTTGGCTATCTTTATTCTTAGGATCCCGAGCAGCCAAAGGTCTCTGCATTCACCTCCATTCAAAGGTAAAAAGAGGCTTCTCTGATGAAGCCTGAGACTAGCGCATAAAAATATAGCTATTTAGGAGGCAGTTTGACAGTATGTCAAAAAAGGTGATCAGCAGTAGGATCTCCACTGGGGCTTAAGACATCCCTCGTCATGGCTTTTTGACCAATTTACAGTACTATACATTTATTCTCCTTTATTGAGGGTGGTTCTAATCTAATCAGAGAGCAGTTGGTTAGCCCAATAACAGTTCTACCATTATTGCCCTGTCAGACATTTTGCCTGACAGTCTGGTATTATAGCTCACAGAGTACACATTTGAATAATACTGTTGATGGCTCTACTGCCCCAGCAGCCTTCAGAGCACAATTTGGCACTGTGGAAGCTAGTCGACAGGAAGGAAGCTTACAAGTAAGTTTCAGCTTCGTTCCTCTATATCTTGTATCCAAGATGTGTGCAGTGACTTCAGCAAGAAGGTCTTACAAACTACTTCTGAAAGGCAACGAAGAGAAATTGCAAGAGCCTGTATTGTTGTGGGGCCTCTGAGGGTTTTAGTCTAGTGGCACATGAATTCTAAAATGTAGCCTTTCCAGGGTCATCTAGCCTTTCAGGGCACCTGTGTTCAAGTTCTCTTTTATGTTGTTTAATTGGACAACCAGATGTGTCTTTTTCATAGCCTCTTACTGCCCTGTCCATTCCTCTCTCCCATTCTCACCCTCTCCCTGTTTAGACCTCTGTGTCACCAATATTCCCCGTCTCCACTCTTATTTTATCTATACCCTGTTGTCCTCTTTTCCCTAAGAAAAACTACCCCCACTGTCCTATTTATAGTTCCCTGGCTTTGGGAGATCTCCAAGCTAAACATAAAAACCTAAAGAGTCAAAACTAGAATCCACATATGAGAGAGAATATGTAGATTTGTCTTTCTGGGCCTTGGTTACCTTACTCAATATGTTTTTCCAGTTTCATCTATTTACTTTCAAGTTTTATTTATTTTTTTTTTGAGTAAAACTTAACTGTGTATACGTGCCATGTTTTTGTTTTCCATTCATAGACATGTGTCACCTATTTCCTAGCTACTGACAGTTGAGCAGCAGTAAACAAGGATGTTTCTGTAATGGGATATGAAGTCCTTTGGAATATGCCTAAAAGGGGTGGTATGGCTGGGTGATATGGAGAGTGTAGAAAGTAGAGGTGATATTTTCTTAACTTTTTTTTTTGCATATTTTTGTCTTGATTTAATTTCTATTACTGTGTTAATTTAATGTTCTCTTACATGTTATTACCATGACCTAAAGCAACTTGGGAAGGAAAGTATTCATTTCATGCAGTTCCTCACTAAGGGAAGTGAGAGCAGGAAACCTGGAAATAAAAGTAGAAACTGTGAAGAGTGCTGCTTACTGGCTTGCTCCCCATGGCTTGCTCAGCCTGCCTTCTTTTCTTTTTTAATTTTATTTTTATTTTATGTACATTAGTCATTTACTTTATGTATATTATATACATTTATTTTATGTACATTATTTTTATTTTTATGTACATTTTGCCTGCATGTATGTCTGTGTGAGGGTGTTGGATCCCCTGGAACTGAAATTACAGACAGTTGTGAACTGCCATGTGGGTGCTGGGAATTGAACCTGGATCCTCTGGAAGAGCAGCCAGTGCTTGTAACAGCTGAGCCATCTTTCCAGCTCTCAGCCTGCTTTCCTATAGGGCCCAGGACCACCTTCCTGGGAATGGCACCACACACACTGGGCTTGGCCCTCCAACATCAAGCATTAATCAAGAAAGTGCCCATAGGTTTGCCTGCAGGTTTGCCAGTCTGATGCCAGATTTCTTCAACCCCAGAATACAATTTGTTTTCCTTTTCATTGCTGTGGCTGAGAGTCATGTAATCCCCCTCTCAGAGGAACCCTGAAGAACATGCAGTAGCAATCACTCAGGGCTTTTTCTGGGAGCTTAGTGACCACCCAGAGAGGTTAAGAGCACCGGCTAGTCTTTTCAGAGGTCCTGGTTTGGTCCCAGCACCCACCCACCTATAACTGCAGGTCCAGGGGATTTGGTGCCCTCTTCTTTCCTCTATGAGCACTGACACGTGTGGTACACTTACATACATACAGCCAAAACACTCAAATATATAAAATAGAACAAATCTTGATCAGAGACCTGTGCATGGGACATTCTTCATGCTTTTTTCTCCATGTACTGTCTCTCAGTGCAGCACATTCTTGTTTCACCTTTAGCTTCTCTCTTATGTTTATTTGACATCCTTGTCACTGATGACATCATACCATCAGCTGGAAGAGTCTGGGCTGTGTTGACGGGGAGAAGGCAAAGGAGGAAGGGGAGGTAACTTGGAAGATTGCTGTTGCAGGAGACACTATTCTTTATCAGCATGCAGCTCTTCTCTTTTCCTCTTAAGCTAAGAGTTACAAAAGCATGCTGCTGCTGCCTAAATCCTACCCCACTGCCATCTTTCATTTCTTTGCAAACAGCCCTCCAGTAAAGCACACACACACACACACACACACACACACACACACACACACACACAAATACATGACTCCCCATACTTACCCCAAGCTTCTGGCAATTCTCCCCAGATATGTAAACCTTAAGAACTTCCACTCTAAATCACTCTCAGGTCCAAGCTGCTGCTTTGAGTCCATCACATCAGGCCTTTGTTGGGATCAAATCTTCAAAAGGAGAAAAGATTTTTAATCCGTTTACACCAGATGGGGCCCAAGTCTTGCTGCCTTGGAGCTACCAGATTGGGATTTTTCAAAGCCTCTCAGCAGCTCTACCCTCCCCCTTACCCACCCCCATGTGCCCAGCACATCTCACTGCTTCATTAATCAAATTGTTATCAGTACTTGCACTAGGAACAGGACCGGGCTAAAGTCTGCCCTTTCTATGCCAACCTTGCTGTAACTGCTGCTGTACAGTAGTGACAGAATGCTGTCACTGTCTTTTTCTATGTGGACCAGCAAATACAGATGAAAACAAGATTCGCCCAAAAGAAACTTGGATCCAAGCTACCTTTTCCCATAGTGGGTATCAAAACTAAGCCTGAGACAACGATTCAAAGGAAGAGGCTAGAGCATTTCTGTGGGAGACAAATGAATAGAAATGACCAGTTTCTTCAACCGTAGTTTTGAAATTTTAAGATTAAAAAATCATGCTGGAGGGAGGCAGAGGCGGGTGGATCTCTGTGAGTTTTAGGCCAGCCTGGTCTACAAAGCAAGTACAGGACACACAGGACTACACAAAGAAACCCTGTCTCGAAAAAACCAAATAAAGAAAGAAAACAAGCAAGAAAGCAATCATGCTCTAAATTTATTGCCTGAGTTAACATCAAAATGAATATTTTGCATAATCCTGCCTCAAAATTTACTGCACCTTCAAAGATTATAAGTTTCTTATACCTGTCACTCAGTCTGTGAAACTGTATTTCCCCTTTCTTTCATAGAGGAAAGAAAACACAGTGTGTGCTATGTTCTCCATCCCCAGTAACACACAGGGTAATTCTTGAAGCTGTGTGCTATTCAGAAAGCTGAATTATCTACCTCAAAACCAAAGTCCATGAGCAGGAAGAATCTGGGTGGAGTAGTGAGCAGATGGCACTGGGCTTCTTCAGCATCTTTGTTCCCAGGCCGGTGTGCCTCTGCACAGCAGGCTTTCTGACTACCCAGATGCAGTGAAGGCCTTATGAGAATCACACAAGTGTGAGAAACAGCCACCAATCAGTTGTGCCATTTATGGCAGGATGTTCTCCAATGCCATCTCAAGCTCAAAGTGTGTGTGTGTGTGTGTGTGTGTGTGTGTGTATGTGTGTGTGTGTGTGTGTGTGTGTGTGTGTGTGTGTTGGACTTGACAGGTAGTTTCAGTTTGAGTATACATCTAACATAAGAAAAGTACCTACTTTAGGGATGGAGGACCTGGCTATCTGCTTGCTGAGGGTGACTCCGTGGGAGAGCAGGACAAGTGCACACGGGGGCAGTCACAGACACAGGAGGTCTGACCTCTAACTTTGTCATTATGAGGGAAGTTCTGGGTACTCCAGTCAGATGAACCGTAGGCCCCTGAAGTGATTGGCAGATCACTATTCCTAGAGAGCTCAGCTGCCTCAGGCAAGCCCCTCCAGCTTCTGTGTGACCCCTTTCCTGTGGAAGTGTCCATTCAGGCATCAGCGGTGACAGTGGTGAGCCGAGGCTACAATCAACGTTCCTGCAGCTTCCTGCCCGTATCAGCTAATACCCCAAGAGCACAGGCCCAAGGACCAGAGTCCTGCTGTCTCTTAGGGGCCTTTGTAGGTGATTCCAGTTGGCCTATCCCACCCAGTTGAACCTTGAATCAGTTGCTCTTCAGAGTAACTGACTAAATAGTGTTAGCCTCTCGGGCTCCGTCCCTTGCTTTTGTTACTACCAACTCCCAGTGTGTGGGTGTGCCCCACACAGCAACAGTATGACACACCCTAAAATAATCTTCCACACTGTGTTTCTAATTCAGGGGATGCTTTGGGTCATCAGCAAACCTATTTTACAGGAAAGAACTGACTGAAGGATGGGACCGGGGGCCCAGGCTGTGGGAAGAGCAGTCAGAGAAGAGATGTAGAGTAAACGCAGATAGACAGGCAGGGCTCTTTACTTAGAACATCTGGGAAGCTGAAGGCCTGCAAAGGGCTGGAGAGATGGCTGAACGCAAAAGCACATACCAGAGGACCAGAGCTCAGAGCTCAGTAAGCAGCATCCATGTCAGGTGGCTCACAACCTCCTGGGACCCCACCTCCAGAGGAATGTGATGCCCCTGGCCTCTGCTGGCACTTACACACACACACACACACACACACACACACACACACACACGTGCACATACCCACAAATACATGCATACATCTAATATGAAATAATAAAAATAAATCTTAAAAGAAAAAGCAGAGAGGCCTACATCTGAACCATGCGTGAGGGCCAATGTTCTCTCTCTGATCATTTACTCTGTGTTAAGGGGTCATGGGGTTATTAAGAGGCTGCTTACGTGTGGGTACCTGTAATGCACAGAAGCTTAACACCACGTGCCGGTGGGCTGGCAGTGGTTTGCTGGGGATGCCCCCCCTTCCAGAGGCACTGGTGCTTTTGAAGGACTTGGCCACTGCTCCTGAGCTAGGGCAGGGGTGGAGAGTGTCCACCAACCTGAGAGTGGAATGCAGGGGAAGTTTGGGGGAGTGGCTGTCTTTTGCAAGCTCAGGAGGATGCTGCCTGAGTTCTGAGCCACGGAGTTGATTTGGAGGGTTCAGGTCAGAGCTGGGAGGGAGGGAGAAAAGGAGGAGGTAGAAGAGGGAGAGAAGGAAGCTGGGATGTGTGCATGTGTGTGTGTGGGGGGGGGGGGGGGGTGAGAACAAAAGGCACCATTTTGCTGGCTCTGCTCTGAAAGCCAAGCCCATCAGCTCCATTTACTGGGTCTCAATAGCTGAGGCTCAAAGCACAGCCGCCTGTGGGCCAACTTCTGCCTCTCCTGGGATGTTCACTTCCCAGCGGGACAGTGAAAGGGCAGAAGGGGCCATCCGTCGTCGTGGAGGCAGCTCAAGAAGGAAAGAGAGAGAGAGGGAGAGAGCAAGGAAGGGAGAGAGAAGAGGAGTAGGGGAGAGAGAAAGCAGTGCCTGAGGGGGGAGAGAGCAGGGTGGGAAGGAACGCAGCAGAAAGAAGCCTGATGGGGGAGGGGGGAAAAGAAAGGGGCAAAGCCCCTTGCTGACACGGGGCATAACTTAATTTTCACGGTGCTGGGACGGCTGTATCGTGTAATCTGCCATGGCACGCCGTTAAAGCTTCAATGACTTTACTGACCCAGAAGGGGGACTCAGACCGTGGAGAGGCTTTTGAAAAGAAGTGGTGATCTTTCACGATTTATGAGCTTGTCTTAAAGAAACAGACTCCACTCACTTTAAATTAATCACCCTTTCCAGGGTGCAGAGAGATGGGGGTCTCTGGGCTGCGAGCTGGGAAGGCCCCAGTGCGCCTGGGCCTAGTGACCCCGCTGGAGGCGGAGGGTGCAGGAAGACGATGGAGGGGGACACTGTGGAGGACAATAGTGGAGGAAGACGAAGTACTTCCCTTCCCCAGCGGCCAGGCTAGACAAGGAACCACGCACCAAGCCCTTAGGGACGCCAGGGAGGTCAGAGCCAACAGAGCTGGCGGGAGAGGGAGATGGCCTGTGTGGGGTGGGGAAGGGCTTTATCCACATTCCTACACTTGCCTTCATTGTGCCAAAAGGAAAAAAAAAAGCAGGGGAAATAATTAGGCATTTCACACCCTGAAGAAACCTGAGACCTCCCGAGTGAGTGAAACTTTGAAAGGAGAAGTGGGTATTACCAGGCCTTTTGATCCTCTCTCATTTTCCATATTTCTAAGAACAAAAGGTGAAAACTTCATCCTAATGTGCATACACTTCCCTTTTCAATTTTGGCAAGGACAAATTCCCAGGAAAAAAAAAAGACGTTTTCGAGAGCTGACAAGCTGATGGTCCTAAAATTATTAGTCACAGTGTCCTAAAGAAAAATCTCAGGCCAGAAACCCTTTGTAAGTTGATACAACCAGTGGAGCAAAGGCTTGTATTATCTTTAAGACCCCTTAGCCAAAGCAAGCATTTTTCTTGCTAGCGCACTTCACCTCTGCACAGGATAAATGAGCACAAGGTGAGGAGTCCTTGGCTGTCCTGTCCTCTCATTTGGGCTGTTCTTTGTGCCATTTGGTGTCCCCGTGGCCCTGAGCTTTAACACTTCGGAGTCTTTTGTATTTCCAAATTCTCACCAGCAGCTGGTTAAATGGAATTACCTTTGAACTGCTCTCAGTGTTTGGAGGCCCCCTTCATCTCCTGAACATCAATGAATGTAAGTGGGAGAAATAGGGGTTGTGTCAAAAGAACTTCCAAGGACAGCAGGCGGAGTAAGTCAACCAGTTCTTAGTGGTTTCGATAAAAACACGGTTGAGCATCCCTAATCCAACATGACAGCAGTAATTCTGGGACATTTCAGATTTGCAGTATCTGGATTAACGATGTCCAGCTGGGAAAGTCTAGACAAAGGTTCCGAAATGGGGAAATCACATCTGAAAACTTTTGTTTCAAGCACTCAAACAAAAAACAAACAAAAACAAAACAAAACAAAAAAACAAAAACGGCATCTCTTATTCAGTTCAGGATTGTCACTGATGGACAATCTTGTCTCTCCTAAAATAATGGTGTTGATCCATTTTTAAAGTTTCTCTCTGGTCCACAGAACCAGATGCTGGATGAAAATAAAAGTTGGAGGCCAAACTCCCACCTGCCGTCGTGGAATGTTGAGCCATGGTCTACAGCGCATTTGAAGGGATGCTTTTCCCGAAGGGTCATCAACAAGGAAGGTCACCCATCAGTGCACTCCTGGTGGTTCACGCTCTGCAGTCCTGTCAGGATGCTGCTTTTCCAGGACCTCCTTTTCAGCCTGGTGAGGAAGGCGGTCACAACAGTGCCCCACTCCACTTGTTTGACGGAGCATTATACTTGTCCGGAAACTTAACACAGTAAAACCCTTGGCCAAACTCGACACACTGGGGTGGGACCCAAGAAGAAACCAGTTTTTAAAACTTTTGTAAAGAGACATTGCAATGCGTACCATGTGACATAATGCTAATAACTTGGAAGTGAAGGACTCCCTAGTATCTACTACTTTCACAATATTGTATAGCCATGACAGCCATCCAGCTGGAAAGCCTTTGTGGCACTCCAGAATAAAACGTAGTAACGACAGACTTCCTGCCCAGGTTCCCCAACTCCATTCCTGGCAGGTGCTGAGATTCTTCCTGACTCTGCCGACCTGCCTATCAGGGCTGTTTCCTGTAAGCAGGTGCCATACCTCGAGAGGCCTGTGTATCAGGTCAGGAGTGCACTTCTCAAGAGTGTCATTTCATCTGGGTAACTGCAGTGTTTCCTCTTAGGACAGATCAAGGTGTTGTGTCTCTTCCTCAAAGCTTTCAATTTCATCATTACCAAACGACAGTATCAAACATAGACTAGTCGTGATTTCTTTCCCCTTACAGTCTGTCTGAGAGCAACAAATGTCTTTGGAGCCTCTCAATCCCTGGACCTGTATAGATTTCTTTGACTGTGATGTCAGAATGACATAAATACCTAAATACCTGGCTCTTACTTCTGGGTGGTGGTTTCTGCTCTTTTAGTTTCTGCAGATACAATTTTCTACTTAAAGGGAGAATAATATCCTACTACAGTCATCCACTGTAATCTTCCAAGTGTGTTCCTATTTTCTTCATTTTTTTATATTGTCATGCTGAACATTTTGAAATTCCTTGGGTGTTTTACATTATTGGTCTTTCATTAATATAGATTTTCATGTGGTATTCTTGAGACAAAAGCGCTGTTTTATTTTCTTAAAGAAACAAAACCTATATTGTTTCTCATTAATGAAATTAATGTTTGTTCCAATCATGCTCTTAATGAACATTTGACAGTCTGGGCACATGAAAACCTTAGTTCACTGCAGTTTCAGCTTCATGTATGTGTGTGGTGGTGGGGAGGGGTGGTAAGAAGAGTGTATGTTACTCGCTGGTAGTTACAATGTGCTCTGTGATGTATACACTTTCTCCTAACCCCAAATCATGAAGTCTCACCACAGCCTCTTTTGTGATTAGAATGAAAAGGTAGAGGTGAGATTTCTCAGTAGGATGGCCTGTACCAGGAGAGCCTACTGGCCACAAAGGAGACACACAATATTTCCATTTACCTACATCTGCTAGTGAGCTCACAGGCTTCAGCCATCCAGCCCAGTAAGGAGGCTTTCCTAGCATGAAGGCTTGGAGCCATTTTATAGCATCATTAAGTCCACTGAAGAGTCTGGGAGAGCACAGAGTTGATGTTGCAAGAAGTCATACATGAGACTTCAGTGATGTGGGTGTCTGGGGTGAGATGAACATCATCCAGAATCATCTTACCATTCAAGGCATCCTCAGGACCTGGGCCCCTGAACAAGCAGGCTAAATGTTATGAGACACTAGTCACATATGAAAGGAATCATGAAGTCACCTACACCAAATTCCCTGACCACACACAGTGCTTGATTTACTTAGGGGCCAGTGGGAGCCACAGATCAACTAAGGTTCCATTTTGGTCAGGATAACATTCAGATGAGGTAGGAGGCTACACAACATTTACACTTTAAGTGGTTATCTGTGGGCTGCGCTTCCTGAGGTGTACCTCGGTGTGACTCATCAGGTATGCGGAAGATGCCAAGTCTTGTCAAGTCTGTCTGCTTCAGCCAGAGTTCCCACAATCATCACGGCAACCTTAGGCATTCAGAGTGGAGTTCAGTTTCACAGATTTGCTGGATCTAGATAAAAACTCCATGACACGGACCCCTGACTCAGTCTCTGGGGCTCCGGCTCCCATATGGGCTCCCACTTCAGCCTTTGAGACCCTCTACAGAGGGGTTTCTTTCAGCTCTTGATGTCTTTACTTCACAGCTACAGCTTGTTTAGAGCCCTGGGTTACAACAGTGATGGTTTAGTCTCGATTCTATTGGTTTTCTTATCTTTAGCAGCTAATGGCATTCTGACTGGCACTGGCATCTCACCAAAGAATAATATTTTCCTAACACAGTTAATTTATAATCACCTGAGCACAGAAGTCATATTGATTTTGTAAAAGAAAAAGACAGAGAGAATTCATCTTTGTAATCTATTAATATTAAATTTTTGTTTTAGAAATTAACTTTATAACTGATAACATATTTATATAAAACAAAACATTTACTTCTGATAATCTTTGTCTCATTTTATTAAAGATAACTTGGCCGCTCTGGTCTATGACAATCTGTTTGTGGTTCTAAAGGAGAGTACCATAGAGCACTTTATAAAGGACAGAGTTGACATCTCACAGTGCTGGGAATGGACATGATCCATGTTCCAGGTGCTAGAGTCTATGTCTACTCCTTCCTGCATGTGGGAGAGGACCCTCTGTGTAGGCCTTCACAAACACGCCTGATCCGCCTCAGTCTGCCCCCACCTCAGTCTGCCCCCACCTTATGAAGGCTATACTGACAACTCCTGAACTTACAGGTTCACACTCATGGCACAGCAAGGCCTTCCTTAGAGCACACAGTTTCATGAACACAGTTGAACATGCTGGCAAGCAAGTTAAGGAAACTGACAGAAGTTGATCCGGAAGGATTCCTGGGTCACTTGCTGACTTCCTGTCCCAGGCTTTGTTCCAAGGCCTTTTTCAGAGCAAGGCTTCACATTTCCCGGAGATCACACAGGCCTCCGCTTCTGTCTGCAGCTCTTGAAGCAGAGAAGTGGTGGCTGGGAATGCAGCAGTTGCCTGCACGGCCCATGCCCTGCTGGCCTTCTCTTCTACCATCCAGTTTTCAGTAAGATCCACAAAAGCCATTGTGTTAGAGACCAGGAAATACCACCCTCACCCCAGCACATCTGGAAACTTTTTTAAATGGAGATTTTGTTATTCAGGTGTGGCCAGACATGGCAGGGCAGGAAACAAGGGACTTGGGGACCAGGCTTGCTCTTCTTACAGTGATTAGCTTTTTCAGTAATTGAGAAGGTTTTAACAAGGCTGTACCAATCTCATTCTTGAAGACCAAATTTCCTCCCACCTGGCTCCACCTCTTCAAGGTTCTGTCACCACAGAGGGGGACAGAATCACCAGTGATAAGCATTTAGAGAGATTCAGGTCACAATGCCAACCCCTGTGGCTGCAATGAATAGCTCCCCTCCTAGGCATTGGTCAAATCACAGAGCCAAGCTGGGTAGAAGAAAAGGAGGTGTCCTTAGGAAACCGAATCTACTGAGGCCAATCCTAAAAGGTGACATTGACCAACCAAGGCTGAGAATCACATAAAGATAACCTATCACTGACTCTCAAATTGCAATGGAAAAGCTCTTTCCTACAGCATGCAAACCACGGCAACCTACAATCTTGTAGTCATCTTTCAAAGGGCCACTGATTCTTATAACCTGTTAGAAATATAGCCTGAGGGAGTAGCCCAGGAGTCTACCACAGAAGAATAGACAAAGAAAATGTAGTTCATACACACAATAGATTTTAATAGCTTTTGGAAGACTCATTTTATTTTATGTGTGTGTTTGGTCACCGTGTATGTATGTGTGCCACAAGCGTGTCTAGTGATGCTGGTGGTCAGAAGAAGGCATCAGATCCCTAGAAAAAGAGTTAAGGATGGTTAACAATGTGTGTGTTAAAAATTGAACCCTGGTCCTCTGCAAGAGCAGCCAGTGCATTCAACTGCTGAGCCATCTCTCCAACCCCCACAATGGATTTTTCCAACCATTAAGAGAATTAACTTATGTCACTTGCAGGAAAAAAACAGATGTCACTGGAGATCATCTGATTAAGAGCAGCCAGCCGGTCCTGGGAAGACCAAAGTCATGTTTCCTCTTATTTGTGCTTCATCCATTTTAGGGAGCTGTATAGCATTGTGTATGTGTATACCCCTTGCAAATAAAAGGAAAACTCACTGGAGGACAAAGGAGACTCAGCAGAAGGGAAAGGAAGGCAAAAGGACTAAGGCAAAGTGTTCAACAACAATTAAGAAAATTATGTAGCCTGTTTCTCACACTGACCTCATAAGACTCCAAGCGAGAATGCCAGTCCCAGGACATGAACATTGGTGACTACCATAATAAACCACTGAGTTTGTGGCACTCTGTTACATAGCAATAAAGAAAAATCAGATAAACTACAGCCTTCAGTGAAGTGCACTGACTAGGACCTGTTGTCTAGAGAATAAGTTCATTGTAGAAGAATCAGTGGCAGCGAGTTCCTTCTCAGAAGAACTCAGTGTGCCCTGACATCTGCCGTGGAGACAAGAGCTAGACCTGGCATTTATGTTAGAAGTCCCAGTGCACTAGCTACAAGGCTACGTTTACTTTTGAAGTTGAAGGGTAGTGTGTTGTGGGAATGGGCTTTACTGGACAGTGTAATTCACATACAAATGGGTAAAGCCATCAGAGGGCACAAGGACCACCATCTTGAAGTCAAGCTATGATGGAGAAGGCCACCAGCACAGCTGCATTGCCTGTCCTTTCTGTGCAGTGAGCAAGAGCTGTTTGTGTTGGACAACTTCCAGCTAATAAACACCAGCAATCAACATCTTTACACATCACAGCAGGGTAAAGTATTCAGGGTGCAACGTGGTGGTGGTGAAATGGAGGGGACCCGTAAGAAGTAGGGCCTCATGTGAAGTCACTGGGACTCCAGAGTTCATTCTCATCAGTGGGGCAATACCACCCGATGATAGATTATGTCAGGCTGCATTTGGTTCTCAAATGCAAATTGTTACAAGTGAACCTGGACTCCTCAGGAATCCTCCTCGTGCCCTGCTTGCCATGCTACAGCATCTGTGTTGATTTGGATGAGTATGCTCCTAGACTCATGTTTAAATACTTGGTTCCCAACTGCTGTCTCTTTGAGGAGAATTAAGAGGTTGCCCTGTTGAAGGAGGTGTGTCACTGGGCGTGGGTGTTAAGATTTTAAAAAGATTTGTGCCACTCCCAGGTAACTCTCTGAGCTCTGATTTTTGGATCAAGACGTGAGCTCTCAGCCAGCATGCCTTTGCTCCATCAGTGTGGGAAGCATGGAAATGCAGCAGGGGAAATCACCAGACAGAGGTCAGGTATGGGAGAAGCAAATCACCTTCCTTCCCGGTGCTCTTTGGTTTTCTGGGCTGCTACTACAAGACACCATCCACCCTCAGGGTATGTCTTTCCACTACAGCTAAGGCAGTCAAGACAATTTCTCTATTGAGGCATCCTGCTCAGTGGTCCTAAATTGTGGCAAGCTGGCTTTGAAACCAAGCAGTACCTGTGTCAAGAGGACAGCAGTTACACACAACGATGCACAGAAAATGTTTGCAGGGGATTTTTTTCTTCACTTATTTTGAATTGATTTATGGGTGTGCATGCATGTCTCTGTGTGTGTGTGTGTGTGTGTGTGTGTGTGTGTACACACATTCTCACACGTATTTGTACACACTATGGAGTTCTGATGATAACTATAGGTTCCATACATCAGGATCCTCTAGCTATTTGTTTGTTTTTTGAGGCTCCCACAGATCTGGAGCTCACTAATAAGGCCAGTGAGTCCCAAGGATATGCCTATCTTTGCCTCCTCAGTGCTGGGATTATAAGCACATCATATATATCACATCATAAACACCCATCTTTGTCTATATGTGTTCTGGGACTCAAACTCACACTTGCAAGGCAAGGACATACTGACTAAGCTACCTCCTCAAACTTCAAGTTGCTTTTTCTCACAGATTATGCATGAAAATGAGTGTCTTTCACCAAATACCCCAGTGGCTGTTATTATTTGGCATCAGTTTTACAGATGGAGTTTTCCCTAGTTAATCTCTAGCTTCCACACCTGCAGGTCAATTTAAATAGGTTGCTGACTGATCAGGAACCTTTCCATGGCCTAAGCTCCCTGGTGTATTTAAGAAGACAACAATTCTTTCATCCATTGACTATTAGAAAGTGATTTCAGGTAGAACATAAAGCTCCCAGTGTGCAGCAGTTCTCTGCTCTATTCAGCTGCTCTGCAGGGCTTTGAACACTCCCGACTGTGGGAATGACCCTGGGAGGAAATGGATGTGAGCTGATTTGGGAAGAGGCATCCTTCTCCTTTGCCCTGTCCCACCCACACCACATACACAAAAACCATACATCAAGGCACCAGACAGCCCTCTCTCAAGCGACCTCTCATTGTACGTGGTCAGGATCTGGGCTGGGTGTTTCTAGCTTCCTGGCTCTTAGCTCACCCAGATTGCAAAATAGCTAGGGAACTTGATCCCAAAGCAAGGAAACAGTACAGATCAGGACTGATATCCAGAGTGTCATGAGTCAGGACACTCGAGGGCCCCAGCACTGTTTGGCGTGGGAGGAGGAGTCTGGCTACTAGAACAATAGTTTCTGGGTGGTTCTCAATTAAAAGTCACAAATTTGGATTTTGTAGACCTCTGTTCACTGCATGATGCACCTGTTTTAATCATATGAATGCCCAGTTATGAATAAGCATAAGGTGATAAATAGGAGAGTCTTCCTAAAATCTCACGTTGAGGACATACTTTGTGGTATTGCATTTGCACCCAAAAAAAGTTTATAGCAGGTCGGTGCCCTATCTTCCATTCGCAGATACGGTTATGAATAGGGATGAATGCACAAATGGCTGTATTTTGTTGAGAGGAGGAGAAATTTATTTCATTGTTAAGAGAGGAATGTATGCATACTGCATGCAGTTGAGGGCCTCAGGTTGGAAGAGAAGTATGTGCAAAGACCATACTAAGTGGAATCTCAGGCCGGTAAACTCCTCCATGCTTGCCTGCCTCCGTCTTCCTTTCCTTTGATTACAGGTTTCTTTAGAGCCAATATTCCAAATACAACACACTTGATCACATCTCAGCTTTGGTTTTATTATCCACAGTTTTAGTTGCTTGACTAAACTCTTCAGGCCCAGCTCACATCATCACAGGAAGCCTGAGTGAGGGCTCTACATAAGAGCACTTGAAAGAGAGAGCAAATTCATATAAACTTTATTTCAATATTTTATTTTTAGCCGTTATTTTCTTACAGTGTCTAATTTACCTATTAAATTTCACAGAAGGTGTATGTGCACAAGAGAAATCAGCATATATAGGGTTTGGTACAACTCAAGACTTGGGGCATCCACTGGGGTCTTGGAGTATCTCTCTCAAGGATAAACGGAAACTACTATGCCTTGTTTTATTCTGTTAAGGTGCTCAAATGATTGTATGAAGCCTGCTTACATCAGGAAGAACAGTTCTTTTTTGCTCAAAGTCTACTGATTTAAATATTAATTATAATTAGAATGAATGACCTCTTCAACAATATCTGCACTGTGATAGGAACCGTGGCATAGCTAACTTGATATGTAAAATTAAACATCGTGAACTTTGCTTGCCAGCCTCTAAATTTCACCAGGTATTAGGACCTGCAGGCATCTGCCTCATGGAGCCTCAACAACTGTCTGTGGAAATCTAACTGTCCAGAGAAGGTACTTGCAAGGTTGGAGTATGGGGTGGCAGTGAGCAGAGGGGTGCAGAAGGACCAGGCGTTCATCTACCACTTTGCAAATTCCAAGCCTCTTGCTGCTTTCTTCAAGGACATTTGCTTCTAAAAGTTGGCATTATGCTGTTCTATGCAGTTTTATTGGTACCTTCACTAGGCTTTGGTAAAGGCTGCATTACCTTCATCCCTGGTCTTGCTTCCCAGGAGATCATCTCAGTGGTCTTTTAACTACAAACACCCGGTTAATCAACAGCAAAACCTCATTTTACCCTTACAAGCACCATCTCATGAACCACACAAGGCAAGGTCTAAGTTGACCAAAGTGATTGTGATATCAGTTCCAAAGGATGATAACTCTACAAGGAAAAGCTTTTAGAAAAGAAGGCCTGATATGGATACTTGTGTGGCCCAAGGCAGATGATTTCAGGATGAGGTGTCTCCAAATCCAGCCACAGTAGCTTAAACATGAGAGCACCAGAAAGTAAGTTCTCTGCAAGCTGGCCAGAGGGCCTGAAAAAGCTCTGCTCATCTGGAGAAAGTGGCTCTTTTTGTACTAGGATCAGCAAGAACTTGGGGCTGGGACTCAAAGAATGGGTATATTGTCAATTTGTATTCCAAATCAGAGTTGCCAAATAGATCAAAGAACAAAGCAAGAATACTCTTCTTTACTAAAAAGACAAAGGCTTTAGTACAGAATCATATGGATGCCAGGAGACTCTATTTGAAAATGAGTATATCCATACTGTAAACAATCCAGAGAATCCGGGATGAAGAGGACTGGGAAGTGCATCCCAGGAGGGACAAGACTTCATTCATTGTAATTCTAAAGCAAAGAGTTGGATGGAACATGTGACATGTAGGGACATTTGAGATGGATGGGATGATAACTCAATCATCCAAAAAGAAGACAAAGATGATGTTATAGCATTAGTCTTGGGTAACCAAGGCAATTAAATTTAAAGACCAAGGAGGAGAGAGAGAAAGAGAGAGTTCATACATGCCACAGTACATGTGAGCAGGTCAGAGGATGCTGCAGAGTTTTATAACTACTAGAGTCATCTGAACAGAGGGAACCTCAAGAAAGAAAATGCCTCCATAGGATCAGGCTGTGGACAAGCCTATAGGGCATTTTCTTAATGATTGATGGTAGAGGGACCAGCCTATTGTTGGTGGAGCCATCCCTGGGTTGGTCCTGAAATCTATAGGAAAGAAGGCTGAGGAATCCATGAGAAGCAAGCCAGTAAGCAGCACCCCTCCATAGCCTCTGCATAGGCTCCTACCCCCAGGTTCATTCTCTGTTTGAGTTCCTATCCTGACTTCCTTTGATGATGAACAATGACATGGAAGAGCGAGCCCAATAAACTCCTCTCTCCACACCACTTTGGTCATGGTGCTTTATCACAGCAATAGAAACCCTGAGTAAGACAAGCCTTGTTATCTACCTTATCTGAGACAGACACTCCCTTTTCTTGTTACACACTAAGCCAGGTGGTACTCGAGTTTCTGGAAATTCTCCTGCCTCCATCTCTGTGATAGTTTCAGTTGTCAACTTGACACAATCTAAAATCACCAGGGAAGAGAATGCCAACATGGGATTGTCTCCTCAGATTGGGTGTTTCTATGGGGATTGATTGCCTTGATCATGTTAATTCATGTGGGAAGACCCAGCCCACTGTGGGTGGTACCATTCTCTGGGTTTGGATCCTAGACTATATAAGAGTGGCGAAGGTGAGCTGAGTTGTAAGTATGAACACAGTAATTCGTTTCTCTCTGCTTCTAAGTATGGATGTGATACTATTAGCTCCTTCAAGTTCCTCCCACTTCTACACCATCAGAACAATGAACTAGAATTAGAATCTGGAATTGTGAGCTAAAATGAAATTTATCTCCCTTAAGATACCACAGTTAGGGCAATTTATCACAGCAACAGAAATGAAACAAGGGCTAGCTTCCATCTCACACAGGATCCCTGGGATGACAAACATGCTCTACAATAACCGGTTTTGCATGGGTTCAGGTGATTCAAACTGAAATCCTCATGCATTATCCATGGAGCCATCTCCCCAGATCTAAAGACATTTAATTAAGGTGAAACGGCCTACCTCCTTCTCCTCATCCTTTCTTCATGACATGGAGCTATAGTGTGGGTCTTGAAGTCCTCTCAAAAACCCACGTACTCAAAGCATGGTCCCAGAGCAGTGTTATTGGGAGGAGGTAGAACCTTAAGAGGTGAGAAATATTAAGGGATTTGGGACATGCCCTATAGAAGGAGGGAGGACAGAAGCCCTATCTTCTTCTCCTTCTCCTCTCCTTTCTTCTTCTTCTTCTTCTTCTTCTTCTTCTTCTTCTTCTTCTTCTTCTTCTTCTTCTTCTTCATCATCTTCTTCTCTTTTGTTTCTCAGCCATGAGGTGAGTAGCTTTACTGTCTTAGACTCTTGCCATGGTGCTGATCATAGGCCACAAACCTGTGAGACTGTGAACCAAAATAGTCCCTTTCTTTTTTATAAGAGATAATAGCAGGTATTTATCGTGTGTGATGAAAACAGAGGAAAAAGTCGGTGTCTGAGATGACCGTTAGCTTTCCCTTGTATGCATGTCACCAGGCTCATCTAGTATAAGCCCCACCTTGATCCTTATTTCTGAGCCAATGCTCTGATACCTGGTTTTGTGTGCTCAGCTCTGTGTGGTATCTACTCAGTTGTTATTATTTTGGAAAGATCAGGCCCAGCAAATTCTGAACTATCATGCTTTCTTGTCATGAAAAGCAAACAATGTTGTTTTTTAATTTTTTTTTCTCGAACATCTTTTGTATGACTTGCTTGTCTCAAAATGTCAGCAGTGATTGGTGTAAAGGGATCCATTGGAAGGTGGCAGCACTATACTAAAACGTACCAGAATCAGGGTTTGGACTCCTCTCTCACCTGCAGCCACTATGACTTTCCTGATGACTGGCTATAAAAATCACCTCCTAGGACAGTAACCACCAACTCAGCTACAAACACTGCAATCTAGCCTTCCATCAATGACCTGCCTATATGATATGCTGTTGCATAGTGACATGACACAAATGTGGATGTAACCAAACACTATCTAGTTGTATTTAAGGCTCACTTCCCAAGATGGAGCCCATGCCTGAAACTGCTCAAATGACCAGGAATCTGAGACTATATTGGCTATGCATCTAGGGGAAAACCAAATACTGTTGTTCTGCTAAAGGAAGATAGCAATGACTCCTAATGATGTTCTGCTGTACCCATAGATAGGTATATTACTCAGCCATCATCAGAGAAGTTTCCTCCTTCAGTAGATGGGAACTAATGCTGAAACCCAGAAGTAGACAATTTTCAGAGAATGCAAAACATTGGCACACTTGGTTCCGAACTAGATGACCATAAATTTTCTCCTCTCAGGGCTCAGTGAGCTCTGTTAAAGAGAAGACATAGAGAATGTAAGAAGTGGAAGGGATGGAAGACACCATAGTGTCTTCCTAACACAGCAGGACTGACACATGAACTCACAAAGACTATGGCAGCACAGAACCTGCCCAGGTTCAAACTAGTTAGGGTCCCAGTGCTGAGAGGCAGAAGTGGATTTGATCTCCCATCTCTAGCTGAGAAGCTATTGCTAAAGAAAAAATATTTTTCTTCAGTGGAGTTTCTCTAGGTACACAGACTACACTGGAGGGGTGGTCTCATGCCTAGAACTAGAAGGCCAACTCAAAGTTAACTCAGTGGTGCTTCTGTAGATTTCTTTCCCATTGCTTTGTTTGGTTTTTATTTTTATTTTTTAAATCTTACTGGTATTTTGATTGTACATTATGGTTTCCAATGTTGTATTTTTGTGGGTTTTGTTTCTCTGTTTGCCATGCATTTCTTGTGCCCTTTCAACATTGTTGTTATTGTTATTAATTATTATTATTACTATTATTTTGCATGCTTGTTTCCTGAAGACAGACAGAAAGAGAAAGCTTTGAGTTGGAGAGGTGGGGAGGCGGGAATGATCTGGGAGGAAATGGGGGAGGGGAAACCATGATCAGAATACATGTTATAGATTTTAATAATAACATTTTTTAAAAAATCACTTCCCAGCTACCCAATGGGGACTTGAAGTCAAAGCCACCCGGGAAAAGCCAGCTTACAAATAAGATAAAAATGTGATCAAAATTCACAAGTCAAAAGTGGAGAGGAATTGGTAGAGACTTCAGACCTACACATTTGGGGCTTCCTAGTGAGAAAACAACCACAGATACAGGCTAGGAGCCAGAAGAAACCCAGTTTCATAGAGTTTGCTGCTCTGTTGGGGAGTGGGTGAGTCTTGGGCATCAGTGCAGCCAAGAAGGACATAAAGACAAACTAAGCAGTTGTCTTGGGCTGGATTCCCCTGAGCATACGCTCTGGGCACACAGGAGGCTCATTGAGAGTATCTTTAAATGACAGAGTGATGGGGTAGGAGACCCTGACACCATTAAGCAGTCCACTGAGCATTGTCCAGTGTCAAGGTAGGGAAGCTGAATTTTGTTTTGTTTGTTTGTTTATTTGGTTGGTTGGTTGGTTGGTTGGTTGGTTTTGTTTTTTGCCTCTGCATAGAGTGTGGATGACTTTGAGGGATGCGTAAGTGTGACATTTGACTCCTGCCAAAACCAGTTCATATGGATACAAGTAACACCCAGAATGATGGCAGGAACAAGTATCTCCATCCTGGGAGAGTTTGGGTGACATCTGCTATGACTTTCTGGATTGGGAATTGTGGGATTTGCTGCTGAAGTAGTGTCCTGTCAGAAATATTAAGCTATGTTGGATGGGGGAGTGGACCAGTCCATGCCTGTTGGTGGTGCTTGCCCATAGTGCCTGCTCTCTCCTTACCTGTGATTGGGAATTAAAGCCCAAGGGTGTGCAGTATTGGACCTGAGAGCTATGCTGAGTCAGGAGGTTTGGGAGTATGACCTTCCCACACCAGATAACTGTCGAATAAAGAGCGAAAGATGAGGGACTGAGGGTGGCCACCTGTCAGATATCTGCTAGATACAGGTCATCCTTCATTTCCCCAGGTTTCTCTGACTCAAGTGTGATTTACATAGGGACCCTTGCAAACAGGAAACCCCCCCCCTATGGGGCCGCCTCTTCTTCATACCCACCCTTCCTGAGCACACACAGACAACAAATACACACAGGTACCTCACCGCTTTACCATGCCCTTAATTGTACAGATCTCCCGCTCAAGGTTCTGACTAATGGTGAGTTATTTGTTCAGAAAGATTTTATGGCTCCCATAAAATGTCAATTACAGTTTTAAAATAACTTGTAGATTTTTCTGTAACCTGATGCTGCCATCTTGGCTCCCAGAGGGTATATTAAATTCAAGTAGCAATAACTAATCATTTAAGTAATACATAAATAACCCTGAGATGGAACGCTGTTAAGAGTTAATAGTCTCCCACACACTCCATAGAGGCTGAGGCTCCACTCAATTAAAGTGACCCCGGGAGGGGGGCCCAGGGGCCAAACTGCACCCAGTCGTTTTGTTGATGGTATTCAACCCGTACACATTCACTTCCTTCTTTATGTCGTCTCTTTTCAGCAGGGAAGGCTCTCCGCAGTCCCTGGTCCAGAGAACAATCAGGGTACAGTCTCAGAGGACAGAAAGAAAACTGGGGTCATAAATATGTTAAATGGGTGCGTGGGTTTAAGTGGCTTTGTAAACGAAACACGGAGGAAACCTCAGACTAATTAATGAATATGTGGCAGCAGGAGAGCCGGGGGCTGGGTGGACAGCCTCTTTGCGGGGTGAGGATGCAATCAATGGCTAGATAATTCTTTTTTTTCCCCAGGAAGGAGTGCTTGCTTATTTTGAAAACATTTTTCAAGATTTCAATCACAGTGGCTTGTTGGAAAAATATCTGATGAGACTGAACACACACAAACATTTGAAGAGGGGAAAAAAAAAACCCTGCTTTTTAAATGGTGGTTTCTCTAACTGGATCCCCAAAGAAGGACTCCAAGCTTTTAAAGTGTTATCCTTGTATTTGGAGAAAACAACCCAAGCTCTCTTTCAAACCTCTGGATGGATTCACAGAGCATTAGAATGTATTGATGCTTTCCTGGCATGTGGCCACTGCTGAGCAAATTTCACTTGAATAAATAAAAGATAGAGACGGTGTGGTGTGGCTTTTCTGTGTGTTCCAAAATGCTCCGGTCTCTCTGTTTGGAGAGCATAATATCTTTTGAGGCATTTTTATTAGCATATGTATTTATTTGGAAAGGTAGACACTGTTCACGTGTGTCAAGCAGCCCATTTTAGTCCACAAATACTTTCTTGAATCTGCTCAGTGAGGGCAGCTAGCTATGTTAGCACTTTGAAAAGCACCTCTGAGTTTGGAGGATGCTGTTCAGTAAGAACTAAGTGGAGCTCAAGGACCAAACAGACCATAGCAGAAAAACAGGACAGGGATGTGTGGAGGAGAGTGAGGGGAAAGGGGTGAAAGAGAGATAAAGCAGGGAGAAGAGGGGTGTGGAGAGAGGAAGAAAGAAGGGATGGAAAGAGGGACCGATGAAGGGAGGGATGGAAGAATAGAGGGAAAGAGGGAGGGAGGGAGAGGAAAAGAGAAGGAGGAAAGGAGGGGAGGGAAGGAGAAGGGGATATCAGTGGAGGAAATGGATAAAGTACACAAAGCCACAGGGCAGGGGAGGCATAGATCCTCAAAGCAGTAAAAAAAAAAAAAAAATAGCAAACAGCAACACTGCTTCTAGTGTGTCCCTGACATACTTGTTTAAGTAATAATTTAAATAGTTGAGTTAATTCAATGTTAAAATAATAGAGTAAGCAGTCTAAGGCTCTCATCACTGAGCTGGTTCAATGGCTTTAGCCCCAATGATTATAAAAACAAACAAACAAAATCCCTTCTAAGCCCTGTCTACCACTGACTCAGCCAAACTCAGTTTATTGGTATTGCATACTAAGCTAAATAATCACCAAATTATAATCCTTAAACACAATTTATAAAGTGACATTTATTCTTCTGCAAGTTTCACTGAATACCATAGAAAAGAGAGAGGATTAAGTAGCTTTTTTTTTTTTAAACAAAGAATCCAGAGGTAAAACAGCTCTTTTTTTTTTATTTTTTTTTCTCCCATTGGAAACAGTCTCTCTATGTATGCCAGACTGGTCTTGAATTCACTATATACACCAGGCTGGCTTCAACCATGCAAAGATCCACCTGCCTCTGCCTCCCAGATGCTGGGATTAAAGGTGTGTGTCATCATCATTACTCTTCTTAATTTTAAAATTTACTTAATTTTTTAATGTGAGAGTCAAAAAATTACCTATTTATTTAATATTTATATGTGCGTGTGGGCTCCCCCATGGAGGCTGGAGGACAATTTGTTCTCTCCTAGCATGTGAGTTCTTGGAAGGGACTCAGGCCATCAGACATAGCAATGAGCACCTTTGCTCACTGAGCCATTACCCACTGGCCTTAACGGCTCTTACTAAGACTTAGTAAAGGTGTCGATGCTCAGGTTGAGTCTAATAAATGGATAAAAGCAATGAGGTGGTCACAAGAAGAGACGTTACAAGAGGAAGTTGTGAGTACTGAATGAGGGGCAGTGCCTGCAGTCTAACAAGAGGAATCGCACAGGATGGAAGAGGAAGTCTTCATGGTCCTGTGGGCTGTGGGGTAGCTGCCATCAGCTTCTCTCTTGCATCAGCATCCATCTCCACATCCTTCCAGAGGACTTCTGTTCTTGCATCAGCATCTACCTCCGTACCCTGCCAGAGGACTTCCGTTCCACTCCTTCTACACTGGGAACACCGGGAGGCCTTCACAGCAGGATCTGGGAGCTGGTGAGCAACAGGTAGAGCAGGGGCAGAAAACAGTGAAACTGGGGGCTTAGAGTGAGAGGGAGTGGGAGTGACAAGGACATGTCTATGAGAGAATTACAGGAAGAGATGGAAATATCGTAAAAACAGTATTGTGGCAATGGCTGTTCAACTCCATGCATTCACAAGAATCATTGATTGGTATAATTATTACAAATAAATTTTATCTGTACATTATGTTTTTTAAAACATGTCTACCAGATCAGAGCACTAATACAAGGCCATCACAGGTTATGTGGTTTTTATACAGACGCACATTTCTCACCCCCCAACCCCAGTAAATATTTAAGAGTATCATTTAACCCTACAGGGTTACAACTACCTTCCGTATTTTGTCAGGCACAAGATTAGCTAATTCTAATTTTCATTTCTTAATTTTTATGAAGACAAAACTGTAGAGAAATATTCTATGAGTTGGAAAAAAATGGTGATGTAGTTGACTGGTAACAGAAATCAATAGCAAATTTCCCACATGCAGCCTCAGTTGGCAGTTGTGGTGTCCGTGGCAGCTAGAGGAATGCCCAGCTCCAGGGACCAGCTTCCGCTTGGCTTCAGTGGTCACTACCATGGCAGTGAGTTGGGAGTCTTGTTGCCAGATTTTGCCCTAAAGAAGCTTAGAAAAAACTTCTTTGGAAATCTTGCATGTTGGTTTAGATTTTTAAAACAAACCACAGTGTGGTCCAAGGAAAATAGGGTCAATTCAACTGATGGACTAAAAACTTGTACCCTCTGTACTGTGGTCAAAAAAACCCCTCACAATTCAGCTCTTAAGTACATTCCCAAGACTTGATGTTGGCTAATATTAACTTCCCCAACTTTTTATAGACTGAGGCCAGAGGTTGGGATAGGGGTCAGGACTTGACAAATCTCTCTCTCTCTCTCTCTTCCTCCCTTCTCCTCCCTCCCTCTCCTTTTCCCTCCCATCCCTTGCCCATCCCTTTCCCTTCTCTCCTTCCCTCTCTCACATTGATCTTTTTTTCTTTCCTGGCCTCAACACAGGACCTGGCATCCTACCAAATATATAGCACAGAGACACTACTAAATTTAATTAATACAATGAAATCCCCAATGCACAAGCATTGCCTTGAAGGCTAGTCCCACTGTAAATTCCGCTGTACCCAGCTGGTAGGGTAAAGTCTGCTCAAGCCCATGGGTATGAAGACACTTCCTGAAGTGGCATTGGACTTTCTTTAGCCAGATCTGGTTTATGAGGAAGTAAAACTAAGACACTTTCTAACATACTGCCATTTTCTTTCTGAAATGTGGAAGACACCAGATGCATTTTTTTTTCAAACTCTTTCTTCTTGCTCAAACACATGGAGTTATACTTCAGTCTCTCTGGCAGTAAGTCGAAAGCCATCTGACTGTGTTCGGAGCCTGGAGTATAAGCAGATATTATGGACAGGTTTTCCAGAGCTGACCACATAAATCCCTGACAAAACGACCCCCACATTCATTTTCATGCTGTGTTTGCAGAGCTTGCAGGAGAGTGAGAAGGCCCAGATCCCTGAGTCACACTTTGGAGGAGAGTCATGCGTCTTGCTGGATCAGCCTGGGACGGATGAAAAAGAACCTTGTGAAACACATTAAGCCAGTAAGAGTCAAAGGCAATTTGTCATCTCAATGAACACAATGTTCCTTTATAGAGCAAGTCTGAAAAAAGCGGTGTGTGCTTATAGGTACCTCATATTCTAACGGAATTAATAGCCACAGATTCCTGATGACTCACGCACTTTCATAAACAAAGCTTTGCCACGTGCTATGCTGCTAAATGCTCTCAACAAAATCTGCCAGGGGTATCCTCCTCTCTGGTACAGAGTAGACTAGGGACAAATCACAAATGTGGGTACAAGTCTACACTCAGACCACGTGCCCCAAGGAGCCAGGAGGACTTAATTATTTGAAGACTTTCTTGCATTCATATTTTGATTTAATATTCACTTGCTATGCCCAGTCATAGTTCTTAGGCTAATGTTAATTGTTATTTATTTAATTGGACTTCCATAAGAAAAGAGAGGTTATGAAACTTCCACCCTGTAGGACCAGCACTTAGATAGAAATTTAGATTCTTAGAATACAATGTATCTCCTGGTAAGTCATGGAACTGCTCAGAATTTTCCCTGAAAGGATAATATAAATTACTGCATAATTTTAAATAATATTAGCCTAGGTTTTTTTTTTAACAATTCTTTTTTCAATTGGTGTTACCCGAATGAACAATCTCTGTTATTATGGAAAAAAATTTAAATGTTCACTATCATCAGGTACCAGAGATAAACATTATAAATGATAGAAGGAGACATGGAGGGCCTGGGATATTTCCAAATTTGCCTTCTAAAGTGTCACCCTCATCCAATCAATCAACCAGAGCCACCCTCATGACCTGGTCAAGCTTCTCTTGCTCCTCACAGGCTGAGCAGTGCATCTCGAAGCCATTTGATTCTCTCATTTTCCACCAAGCCACTAAGTACAGCCACCTGTGTGTGGCCCCTGGATGATTTTTCCACCTTGGGTAATTCTGCCCCTCAGGGAGCCCTTGGGAAGGTCTAAAGGCAGGGCTGGTCTAATTCCGGTCAGCTTGTGTACTGGCCCAGGGCTGTGGCTCAGTGGTCCTGGGCTTGTTTTATGCTCTGCTGCTTCTTCTAAGTCATCCCTGAACTTGAGCTTTGCACATATCAAAGGAGAGGCTTGATAACGTGGCACCAGTTCGTAGGACACAGCTTTCATGGTGCCTGTGATCACGGAACTCTAGTGGTCACGAATGAACTGGACTCCAGCAAGATGCAAACAAGTACACCTCACACAGAGCTGAGTGGCAGGGCCACAAGGAACTCCCAGATGCCACACCGCCTGTTAAACCACAACTTTCTTTGAGTACAGAAGGCTGACAATGTGTCCTAAGAAACTATGAACAACAACAACAAAAGCCCTCTCCCATCATTCCTTAAACAAGCACCCTCCCAGCAGCCTGAAAACGATGCCTGGGAGGGAATGGCAAAGGGAGTGAACCATGGCTCCCTCCACTGAGTAATGGGCTGAAGGTGTAGTGCTCAAGAATGTTGGTGCTTCCTTCAGCATCGCCACTGCTCCTGCGGATGGGAGCTGTGAGGAGCTCTGGGTACATGCGCTTGTACTTGCAATCAAAACTGGCACTCAGCAAAAAAGAGACAAACAGTAAGAGTGTGATTGATGATAAGTTAACTGTAATGTTGACTGACATGGGGGGGGGTGTTCCTATTTTTGTGCCTTTCGAGATGCCTTCCCTTGTTGTTGAACAGAAGCCTACATTGTCATTTTGTACTGGGTCAAGCAAATGATGTAACCAGCCAGGATGGAGACAACCAGGGCAAGCAGACGGTCTGGCTTCAAGTGAGATCTTAAGATGCTACACAGGACAGGCCCAAAGCCACCCTCTACAGCAGATAGCTGTGGCTGGGTGGAGAGAATGCCTGCATCCGTGAGGCCCATTTATAATGGTAACTATGGCCATCTCCCTTGCTGAGGGAAGAAAGGAACAGCCATTCTATGCTGTTTCTACTGTGACAGTCTGGATCACACCAACAGCCCTTGCAGTCAGCAGCTGGGCATCACACAGTCCCCTTACATGGCTCAGTCCACAGTCCACCTATGTGGCTCACATCTTCAACAGAGCTGGAAATGAGAGTGGCAGCAGGCAGAGGCAGGGGGAAGTCTGTGAGTTTGAGGCCAGCCTGGTCTACATAATGAAGCTATGGAGGGAGACACACACACAGAGAGAGAAAGAGAGAGAGGGAAAGGAAAATGTTAACTGTTAACTTAGTTTCTGACATGGGGGTTAAGTGCTGAGCACTGTTCAACAGTCAGTTCACCATTACAAATGGTGATCTTGTGTCCTGTGTTATAGGGCATGCTTCTGAAACCTGAGGCCCACACTTCCATCCAGAGGGTGTAACTTGTTGAGCTTCCATTCTTCTTCCAAACTTATGAAGTGCCCCTGGGCAGACCACAGACCAAGTGAAGATGTGGTTGAATGTGAAAAGGGGTGCATGGATCAATATGCTGGGATAGCAGGGCTTATGACACTGGGGACCTGCTCTGTGCTGGGGTACACGTCCCCTGGAGGCTCTCCATGGTCAGGGATGTCACAGTAGAGGAAGTGTGGTGCTCAGTGCTTTTCCTGAGCCAACCAGGCATGGTGGTGGAGACTTCCTTCTTCATGGCCACCTGTGGCTGGTTCAGTGGATGTGACAGAAGGAAGTGGACTAAAATTTGAAAGGGGGTGAGAAGTAAAAATCAGGGATATCTCAAAAACTTTCACAAATAAGCGTGGCAGCCCCGACTGCTAATAAAAGCATCTGTTGAAATAGCTCAGCAATAGAATGCGTGCCAAACCTGGACAAGGTGTCCCTCTGGTGATGTCCTGTGTGTGCATGCGAACGTGATGGGGAAGATTCAGGTTTCTTGGGCTTTACCCTAACCTCTGGAAGCCTTCATGTTTACTTTCTCAATTTCTGCTGTGTCCATGGTATGTGTGGCTAGTTAGCTGGATAAAAAGCATGAGCGCACAGGCTCTCTCAAGACCTCCTCATTCCCGAACTGAAATGCAAGCAAATTAGACATGCCTTACTGGAAAAAAAAAAAAACACAGAGGAAAAGGCACTAATAATTTTTAGCAGGACAGAAAGTTCAAATCCAGGGCAGTCCCCCAGAGCCCCTTCATTTGAATACCCCCTACTGTGGGCAACCTACTCACTCCCTGCCCCCAAGTTCCTTCAGAGCACTAGCCAGAACTCAGGTATGAACTTAAGTTTGCTGTTAAGTCTGCATTCTGGTCCCCATCCCTAAAACTGCCTGCCCACAGATTCAGAAGGTAGAGTCGGGAGAACTGGCTTCCTCCTGTGAACCATTTTTGAACACCTATTTGATGATACTGTCATGGCTGGATTTGCAATTTCATGCTTCAGAACTTCCTCATTTGAGGCAGGGTCCCGTTCATTGCTGAGGAAGGCAGTGGGTCTTTGTTTGAGGTCACAGATTCCTGGCAACAGACCCTTCAGTTTGGGCTAGCTTGCTGCTGGAGGCCCGCCAAGCCTCACACCAAGAAAGTGATGGCATTTAATTGGGGCGGGGTGTGTGTGTGTGCTTGCTTTACATGAAAGAGATCAGGGAAATGAAAAAAAATTAATTCATGACTATGTAATAGGTGTAGAACCCTTTAACTATGTGGGGGTTGTCATTCGACAAAATAGAAAGAAAAGAAAACTGTCTTCTTATTAGACCACAGGATGGCTATCTTGACCATTCTCAGCTTTGGCAGCCAAAGGCAACATGGAAGCTAAAAAGACATTGCAATAAACCTCTGAGCTTTGCCCTATTAAAAATGTCAGAGTCATAAATCACAACTCTAATGACCAAGGAGGGGGCAGATCAATAAGTTTGGGGAAGTCTTCTAGAGAGGAGTCATATGGTGTTGTTTAACACAAAATCACAAAGGTGGCTGCCGTCTCCCAGCGAGCCAGAGTTCAATGTGAAGATCCACATTAGAACGAGAAGGTTGAATTAACTTTTAGGCCAGGAGTTTTGGAGTTAGGGCTCCTAATTTTAGGCAATAATTGGTTTTTCCAAGTTGTGTTTTGTGTTTAAAAATAAGCAGGCTTGTTTTTCAAGTTGTTTTCTTATTTTCAGAATCTTCAAACCGCACTTTAAAAAGAAGTGGGAATTTCATCAGTTTTATTAGCCAGGGTATTTAAAAAGCACCCTTGAGTTTGGCAACTATTTAGTGTGTGGAAACAACAGGAAGTCATTAAACAAAAGGCTAAAACTGACTGTTAAGGCTTCTGTCCCAGGATCAAACTGTCAAGCGCTAAGAAAAATGATCCCATAAAAGAAATAATCCAAGGCTTAGAATTATTCCTTGTAGCTTTTTCTCCTCTCTTCCTTACATCTTCCTATCTCTGAATTACAGCTATGGTCACAAATCTTTTCCCCAGGGGAAAGGAAAAAGAAAAATCTCACATTTAGTAAGTTATTGATTTTACCAGAAAGTTTCAAAATTGCCTTATTTAATGAGTTACACTTTACAATCACAAAAGATATAAACGAGACACAGTGCTAGCCAGTAAAAGAAGGTCTTTTGAGGTCCTGGTGAAACCGATTAGCAAGGACTGAAGAGCACTTCTGATGCTCATTCTAAAAGAAATATTTTAAGCAAACCATAAAAGTGGGCTTGACCCTTCCATGAGCCTATCGTAAATCAATTGTTAAAGGAAGGGTAAAAACTGGGGAGGAGGTCAGAGGTGGCAGAGAGGCCACAGAGAAAGGACAGTGTGAGAAAGCAGGGTGAAAACCAGAGGGAAAATAAGGCAGCTGTGGCTGAGAGTAATTCATTCAGAGCCTTCAGTTGCGTTGCTTGTGAGGGCACAAATTAAATGAAAGCCACATGAAAACTCCAAGACCTAAAGCAAAGCAGTGATTCAGTTATAGAGTCCTTCACAGCAGCAGCCAGATGAGAACTTGGTCAGAAGTAAACACTAACAGGTTCGTAGGAAAGTTCACAGCACCAACAGGGAAGCTTCCTAAGATACATTGCAAGACAGGTTTTAAAATATTCAGGAGGGATAGAAGCACAAATTCCGCAGGTGTGCTGTCTCTTAGAGATCATTTTTACTACGTTCTGTGATGGTTGACGTGTTTTTACTATCTTGCCAAATTGCCTGTACATGCACAAGAAATGCTTTAGGATGTCCTTTTCTCAAAGAGAGAAATGATGAGGAGTTAGCTCTTCGAATGATTACAAAAATAAAAACTTGCTTTTATGTATATATACATGTATATGCATACATACATGCATGCATATATATATATATATTGTACTAAGTGTTAAGTCTGAATGATCAACACATCTAACCATTTGTATCCTCTGAGTGGAAGCAGGTTTGAAGCCCAGATAACTATCACAATTCACATTTAAATGAAAGCTGCCTGGACTGATTTGTAATGACACAATTTATTTGGTAATAATGACATTCCTTGAGTTGAGCCAGCAAAACAAAGGTTGATTTATGTCCTAATAACAAAGACAAATGGCCCTTCTGCTGCCTTCGTCCTCACTCTCTGAGTAAAAGGCCAGGTTGCCAGCAGACTCCTCTTCCTCCCTCTGCAGGGCAAGTCTAGACTGACTTAACATAATAGTTTGTATGATGTTTTCAAGTCTGAAAGACACATGCTTGTCCCCTGGACCCAGTCCACAGAAGTGTTTCCCGGTGGCTGGCTGACTGAAGAAAAGCAGAAGAGACAGTTGCTCTGAACAGCTGTCTGTCCGTGGGTATGAGCAGTATGTGAAGGCTGAGTAGCCACAGGAATGATTGGTGTTAGGAAAGGACCAGCAACTCCTTTACAAGGAGACCGAGACCTTCTGAACCCCCCTCCCCAAAAGAATCTCAGGAGCCTCAGGAGCAGCGCCCAAGGTGAGAATACAGGAGGCATGGCCATGCAGGTAGGAGTCCTGAAACAAAACTGCTGAGCCATTGCTTCCTGGCTGAGCTAGCCTCAGGTGCCAGTGTCCTTTCTTTCCCAGCTAGCTTTTTCACCCTGGGTGTCAGCAGCGTCCTTTCTAACTGTTTCTCTCCCCGGAGAGCTGTCAGAGTACTTGGCCGGCCTCTTTCCCACAAACCATTCTGGTTTTCAAAATCCACTGACATAATGAGTAGAGCTTAGATCAGAAGCCACCATTTGGGTAATTAAACCTCAAGACCTCATTTGTATTAGATTAGAAGGTGATACAACCTATTCACTTAATGAAGGAGAACAGCTACCATTCAGTGCTTAGAAATATACAAGGAACGTCGGCCCCTGCTGCAGCGTGGAGGGCACTGTGGTACCGGGTAGGAGAGGTTTCTCTGGCAGTGCATTGTCTTTGCAACCTATAAAGCCCTGGGTTCTGGCAACAATTCCCATCTGCCTAAAGGCAGTGCCAGGTAGCAGCCAGGACAACTTCCCAGCAGGCTGAAAAAAACATGGCTACCTTGGTCATCTGGGTTTTGAGTGTCGCAGTCCTCTCCAGGTAGTTCCCCCAAAAGAAAACTGTAGGATGTCAGCATGAGTAGTGAGGACAGTGACAAAGAAAATAAAGAGCTGAAGAAATGGCAGACTTGGGAGGAGAAAAGAATGAATGGAGAAGGGTGGAGAGCAAGGGAGAAAACAAATTGCAAAAAAGAAAAACAAAAGGAAAAAAATCCTATTCCTTCTCCTCATAAGAGAACACTTCAAAACAAAAGAAATAGTATGAGAAGAAAAAAGAAAAAGAAAATTGAAAAAGAAAAAGGTCAAGCTGGGCACTGTGACGCATGCCATAATCCCAGCAGCACTCAGGGAGGCAGAGGCAGGTGGATCTCTGTGAGTTCAGAGGCTAGCCTCATCTACAAAGTGAGTCCAGGACAGCCAGGGCTACACAGAGAAACCTGTCTCAAACCACCCCTACACACACCCAAAATGTGGAAAAAATTCTTCCTCTAACTATCCTGAATTTCTTTTGTCCTAAATCAGGAAATCAAAGAATTCTATTTTTAAAATTATTTTCTCTTTCCTTGGAATTGCTATAAAATTACACCTCTTTCATATAGATATTTTTCACATGTTGGGACCCTTATCTTTCCTCTGGCTACATGCAATAAATCTGTCTTGTCACTTGACAGGAGTGCCTCAAGTATAGATATTTGTACATGCAAAGCACTGCATTTGTGTTTCTGTGTGTTTGGCTAGTGTCACTTTGTAAGTTACTTATAAGATGGCTTTTCCACCATCCAATAAAAAAATCTACACAGCAGCTGTGAGTCCTGCCCACCACCTGCCAGGGATGAAGTTCAGTCTGTGGTAAAATCTCCAGGCTTAAAAAAATTCATTGAAGATAAAACTGCTTTACTGAGTTTTTAAATGAATGAGATCTACAGGACATTAGTAACGAAAGTACCACACCGTGTCATTGTTTCATGGAATGCATGTTTTTAGAACCTGCTGAGATTCTTTTTTTTTGTAACAATTAAAATATTTCTTTTTGAAAAAGAGAATCACTTATCTTACTAGAAAGTCTGGCAGGGAGATTCCATGCTGGTCAGAATTATTAGGGTCAATCCTGGCAAGATTCACAAATGTGCCATCTTGGCATGATAAACAGTGATACCTCAAACACAGAACTTTCTGTGTGGAAACAGAAATGTCTTCATCAACACAGATTTTCATTGTATCAAGTGTTTATGATGTCCATTGTACCAAGTGTTTATAAGTGTCCATGAGTACTGTAGGAGTTTTTATGAATGTTTGGATATATTATATTTGTTTTGTCTGAAAATAGTTTTGAAATGGGTTTCACACTGAACTTCTGGCTTCAAAGATGATCAATGGTAGACATTTTTGCTTTTGCTGCAGTTACAGATCTTAGTAGTCCTGCCAAAACTGAGAATTAAAAAAAAAATCCATTATGTCCTTTTAAAATTGAAGAGCCTTTGTATAAAAATAAAATTTTATATGAATAAACATTTCCAATAACATGTTAGTATATAAAAATGTCTCTTGTGTTTTTAAATCTCATAGTCATCACTGTAGTTTAGTTTAACATCAGGTATTCCAATGCCACAACAACTTAACTTATTACATGATAAAGCATTGGAAAACGAGCCTGCTGTCATGGAACAGAGGCCAACGTTCTAAGTACCTTGCTATGGCACACTTATACATTTTCAAATCGGTAACTCTGGACATGGCTGCAGGAAAGTTTATGGTTTGAAATCAGGTTTCTCAGGCTGGAGAACTTTACCAGTCCTCTTGCCCAGCACCCGAACTGACTTGCCCTGGCCAGATTCAGGGCCTCACAGGTACTTTACCCTTACCTCTGCTCAAATTTCATGGAAGCTGTACCCACGCCTTTCCTAGCACTGCATCCATAAAGCTCACACATCTTCAGCTTTTTCATAAAATGATTACTCTCTTGGCCCATAAAAAAAGAAATTCTTTTGCCTAAAGTTTTTAGTTAGCCTTTAGGACTAAAGCACAGAACTGTTAGATTCTTAAGGCTTGGTTTTGTTAAAGTTTAGTTGCCTGGTTATCCAGAGTAACAAAAATAAATTTAAAATATCATTTTTTAAACCATTAAAAAACATAGCAACGGGCTGAGAGGGTGACCCAGCAGCTAAAAGCTCTTCCTGCTTTCTTAGAGGACCTGAGGTCAGTTCCCAGCATTCACACTGGCAGGCTCATAACCACCTGTCACCCTGTTACTCCAGCTCCAAGGAACCCAATGACCTCTGACCCAGAGCACTTAGCAGATGCTCACATAGACATACATACGAGCTTGTAAATTTAAGGTTTTGTTTTATTTTGTTAAAATTTTAAACAGCAAGTGCCACATAAAGAAATGGCCTCATCTGGTTGTGTGCTTTTAACTACTGTTAGCAGCCACTGTGGTTCGTTGTATTTGTAAGTTTTATTTCTGTTAATTATAAGACAATATAAATAGACTCATTCAGGTTTTCTTCCTTGAGTTGTGATACAGATAATGATTCAGAAGAATAATATATAGTCAGTTCTCCCTCATCAATCTGCCATAAAAAAAAAATAGAAGATTTTCATGGACCAGTCATTTCTCCCAGAAATAATCTCAACATTGTTAGTAAAATTCCCTAGAATAGTGGCATCTGAGTAAAAGTCACTTATTTTAAACGACTTTTTAAATCATTAATGTTAAACCAACAACATTTAAAAAAAGAAAAGAAAAATAACAAAAACACAAGAGCCAGGAATCCTTGTCTTTCAAATGCTGCCTCCTAGAGCCTTAACTAGGAGGTAGGTATTAGCATGGCCACTTAACAGAGGACAGGAAAAGAGAGGCCAGGGCCAGAACTCTCAGACAGGCCCAGAGGTTCTGATTCTACTCTACCAACCCACCTGGTGCCAGATGGACGTTGGCCACAAATTCTTTTGGGAAGTTGTGGCTCACTGATAACAGAACCTAATCTGGGATTCTCTAGAAACATGGAGAAGCATTCCCCAGAACTGAGAGTGGTGACCCTCTGGCCTTGTGCCTGGGTCACACTCCCCAGGCTAGCAACACTTCACTCTACTTCGACTGGGCTTCCAGAGAGCATTTGCTGACACCAGGCCATCCTCACACACTTTCAACTCAAAGAACACAGCAGGAGTCTTAGCAGGAGTTCCTCACAGATGCAGCTGAAACAATTCTTTTAAAATGTGGAAGATACCCTCTGCCCTGCTGTTTACACAACCCTGGAGCCCACAACACTCCCAGCTCCTCTACCTTGTGATCACGTGACACTTTTCACACTCATTATTTACTGGTCTGTCCATCCTGGCGTCAGTCATACTGGTTACCTTTGGGGTTTGTATCAAATATCAAGGCTGTTGTGAGAGCATCAGGAAATGGTCGCTAAAGAAAACTCCTCTGGTCGAGAGAAGGGAACTTGTAGCCTGAATAGAGAGAGTCTGCAGGTCTTGGTGAGTGCTGTCAATGGCCTTGATAAGACACTACCCTAGGAAGTGGGCTTACCATGGGCCATGCCTAGGAGCTAGGTGGCATAATTAGACCTTTAATGAGACACTGCATTAACCCTCCCAACACACCACCCCCTCCCACCCCCTCCCACACCCACCCACCCACCCACACAGCACAGTCCCCACAAGTCCAGAAACCATGAGGATCAGCAGAGGGTGCCCAAAGGAAATAATTTTTCCTTTATTTATTTATTTTTTCTGTCTCTCTCAGATGCAGGCCAGAACCTAAGCTTTCTTTTTCTGGTACTTTGGGCTTCCTTGCTCTTTCTCTAAATAACACTTTTCCCACTCCCATTCCTCCATTCTCCAACTCCAGCAAGCTGCTGAGATAGCTTGCCTGTCCTGGTTTTTGTTTGCTTGTTTGCTTGATTTTCTCTAATAAAAGAGTCCTCGAACTTCTGTTTCAGTCCATCATTAAATTATTTTATTAATGAGACCAAGAACCCAAAGGGTGAACCCTGATTTCCACAACATCACTACTGTTTAAAAAAAATGGAAGGTTCCTAAAGCCCACAGTGTTAGAGCGTGGCCCTCAGAGTGGTCCTGGTGGGAGGGGGTGGAATCTTTAAGAAGCCGGACTCTACAGTGTGATCCGACAGTCTGAAGGAGGACTCAGATCCTCATTTCTCCCTGTCTCTCTCTTCCTTTCCTGGCTCACCATATAAATGGTTTCCTCTCATGGCCCAGCTTCTTCGACTGGGTTGCAGCTCCACGTGGGCTCATGTAACCGCATGTCAAGAGTCTTGAAAAGTTAATAACTAATGAAAGGTTTCCAAAGTTTGATTTCCACGACCACACTGTGGTGTGTGCACAAGCAAGCATGTGTGTGTGTGTGTGTGTGTGTGCACATGTGCATAAATTTATAAATAATTTATAAATATTTATAAATACATTTATAAATAAATTTAACTATTGTTGTTCAAGTTGCTGGCTTGTTTTTAATATAATAAATTTTGGTGAGGGATTGGAAATTCTCAACAACTTCTGAAAAAGTCTTAAACATCCCTTATGTGAAGCAAAATTCTCTATATTGATAACTATAAAACAAAAATTGGTATCAAATTTGAAAAATCTTGACAGTGGTGTTCTGTGTCCTGGGGTGTCAAGAATTCAGTTAATCTTAACTGAGTTCTTGTAAAATAACAAGTAAAATAACAAAAGTAAAGTTGTTCTCACCTTTTATCACTGATAAAATTATTTGCACACCAAAGAATTTTTTAAAAAATAGATTGATTTTTGGTTTATTAAGAGTAAATGTTTTGTTTTGTTTGTATGTCTGTATTCCAGGAATCATATAACAATTTCTGGGGTGAACAGGAGCAGCCAGTGGACAACAATCCTGAAACCCTACTCTACATGAGGGCACCCTAGGACTTCCTAGCCAGAGGGCCTAAGCACTGAGACAGTATGATCTGAAACTGTAAGCTGAATAGACCTTTTTCTTTATAAGTCAACTGTCTCTGTTATTTTTTGCAGCAGTAAGTTGAAACTAATACAACAAATACTCCAGAAACACCTGTTCCCATCACCCTGGGTACCAAGGCTTGATGGTCATCCTCAATATGCCCCCAATGCTATTTCAATCCTCTCCCTTTCTCCACCTGAAATTATTTGTTCATTTTCTAGAGATTCTGCAGCACCTAGAGCAAAGCTTAGGAAGTGGTGAAATGGGCTAAACAAATCGCTCTTCCATGAATGAGCGGTTAAATTTCTAGGGAAAACTGAGACGTGATCAAAAAGGCCTTACACACTTTTCCTAAACACAAAAAGGTTAATCAATGAAAGTGGATGGCCAGCCACACTTTGATTTGGTTCTAAAGTCCTGGCTTCAGAGGCTGAAGAAATCGGAGACTCTACTGTCTCTGTGTCCCCTCTCAGAAACCAGCCCCCTGTGTAAGCAGAAGCCAGGCTGTTGGAGTCTTTCTTCCCTTCCCTCTGCCCTGGCACCTGGGCCTTGTAAAGGTTGCCATTTACTGGGTTTTGTCAGGTCCAAACAGAGTAAATATTTTCAGGACTTGAATGTAAGGGAGAGCTGAGAGAGAGCAAGGGAGTAAGTGGCACCTCTTTGGAGCAGCAGGCCAGGGGCCCATGTTGTCCTTGAGCCCAGAAATTAGTGCCACATGGCTAGGCACTGAAATCCTCTACAAATCGCTGACATTCAGGAAGTGAATCCGCAGTATGAGGTGCATTCTCCAGCATGTGACATCCTGCACACAGAGATGGGAGGGGACTGTGTATGTGGGGGAGCAGAAGGACAGGCAGGGAAAGATGGCATCAAGACCAGAGGAGGAACACAGATAGCTTGGTAGATGGTTATAATGAATAGCAAAACTTTTGCCTCCTAAAGTTCAAGTATGCAAAGAAAAAATTTCCCAAAGTGGGTGACTGTTGCATGCTAATTCCTGCAACAGAGGATGCTGGCAGCTATCTAAGCAGGAACACAGCAAGACTCCCCGAGGCTCAGACTCCAGTGTCTGTTCTCAAGCAGGGTGGTGGCAGCTGAGCACTGCGAGATTGTCTCCTCGGCCAACCATGGAGAATCTTAGGGCTTGCCCAGGCAGGCCCCACAAGGCACTTTTATTTTATGTCTAGCATGATTATAATCTAATTTGTTTTAGATTCTTGGAAACAGGCTATACTACAAGGTAGCCTCCTGGAAACTCAGGAGAACTTACATCCAAAAATTCTTGAGCAAATTGGATGTTAAAGAGCCAAATGTTTCAAAGCAACAAGCTGCTGCCCAGGGAAAGGGGAGCCATTTAGAAAATGGTTCAGATGTTTAGGAAAAATAGGGTCTTGGGCTTCTTGTCCTTGGTCTTTTGTGAGTTTTCCTGGACTCTCCTAAGATCTATCACCAAAGGTGTTACTATTTTGAAGAGACTCACTTGGGGTAGAGGTGGCCCTATCACACTCAGAGTCTTTTCTACATATGCCTGTAGCCCTGGAGCAGAAGGTCCTTCCCCAAGGTGAGATAGCTCAGCTGTTCAAGTTCAGTTCCCAGAACCCAACACACACACACACACACACACACACACACTCACTTTGCAGACACATGTTGCCACCACACCTATGGTGGCAATAGACCTCAGAACATGCAAAATGGCTTCCTGGGTAAGACAAGCATGGCCAACAACCTAACGGACACGTGTTTCAGAAATTCTGTCCCTCAGTTTCTGGCTTTCACCATTTTGTTTCTGTGGTGCTAACATATCTCTTGGTCCATCCCCAGGGTGTGCATTTCCGAGAACTGCCTTCCATAGGGTCATTTTCAGACAGAATCTGACAGGGTAGTTTTAGGACATGGAACTGTCAGTCCAAGATGGCCTGAGACCTGGTACTCACTGGTTGAGGTAGGGTGGCTAGACAGTATATGCCAGAGGCTCACCTCCTGCCTCCCAGTATCTCCATGTCGGATTCTACAGACACACCACCAGGACCAGCACCAGCATAGAAGCTGGAGATTGAACTCACACCCTGAGAGTGCTTAACACCATCTCTCCTGTCCCCAGAAAGTGCTGTTTGCTTGTTTGTTTAAGACATATTTCCATCATCTAAGAGTAGATTGAAAACCCAAACCAAATCTCTCAAAAAAAACACAGATTAATAGCTCTATTTCCCCACCCTAGACCTCTTAATTGTCCAGGCAAATAACTGAGGTCCCAGATGTCTGAACATAGAGTGTACTTGAGAAGAGAAGGCCCAGGAGGAGATATTTTTGGCAAGTACACTCTGAGCTTGGTTTCATGGCTTTCTTCTGAAGACACCTCACTTGATTGCAGATTCAATCAAATGTTAGGTTCTTCTGCGCCAGCAACCCAGCCCGGGCAGCTACTTGATTCTCGGGACAGCTTTCTCTTACTTCACACACAGCACATTTTAACCTCTTTCCTTTCTAGGAAAAAAAAACAAATTCAAAATAGAAAACTCTGAACAACAGAACTTTGTTTTAAAGTAAGAAAAATGGTATCACCTACCCGTGCCAAGAAGGGAAGAGACTGAAAACATGCCCAGCAGTATGGAATGTGGAACGTGGTCCCTTGTTCAGAACTGGCTCCCGAGGGATAGCAGTGTCATCAGCAAAGCACAGGGGTGATCTGATATCAAAGCAGGAACATCTGGTATATAATGCAGCCAGTTAGCCTCAAGATGGCCATGTATTCAGGTAAGTTAACACCTTTTAAGGGATCGAGCTTCTGCTCAGCCTTCTGGAAACCTACCGAGATGGGAAAATCATTTGATCAGCAAGGCATCTATTGTTGTTCTCCTTAAGATGGAAGATAACGACATGAAAGACTTAAGGAAAATACATTTCTGGTGAGACCTTTGTTCTTAGCAAAACCGTGTGGTTCCAGCTGGGAGAACCCTTCTCTGCTGAGACTACATAGTTCATGAGGAAGTGCAGAGCTCACACCACCCTGTTACCTGTGGTGTGGGGAGTAGATGGTCATTCCAGTGTGGACTACAGGACAAGAACAGATTTCCAAAAAGAGTCCATCTTGACCAACCTCACGATCAGATCAGGAAGACCAGATTAGATCAGTCTGCCTGCAAAGCTCTGCTCTACCCACCCAGCAACACAACTCATGGACAAAAGTTCGTTTAGCCAAGACAGCAAATGAGTTGAAACCTCTCCCAAGTCCTAGCTGTTGGAAGCAGTATATAGAGTTTGTAGGCCTACCAACTGAATTTAGACATTTTTTTAAAAGTTCTTGTTACTACTTGGCAGCATTTTTAAAATATTATATATGTTCTGACTTTCTAGGAAGAAAAAAAAAACCCTCATGTATCTAGCCAGAGTCTTGGATGCTGTAATCTAGGATTTGAAGGGAAATTGTTTCAAATGAACTTGTTTGAGTGAGTGCTGGGATTTTAGGCAGCAATAATGAACCCATCCTAAAGAGCTGATTTGCAAGAGAGGATTTATGAAAGTGTGTGTTGAAGGGGTTTCTCATTTGTTTCCCTCACTTGGCCATAAGCCTTTTGAGAGTGAGACCTTGATTCCAATAGTTTGCTTTATTTGTTTATTTATTTATTTTTGTTCCTGTTTGTCACTGCTTTTCTCTGGGAATCTGGAGTAGTGCTGAGTATTAAAACTGGTACTAAGCATTTAGTAAACACCTGCTGAATGAATGAATGAATGAATGAATGAATGAATGAATGAATGAATGAGTGAATATTAGAATCTGAGGTTTCTGTACCGTGTGATTGATTAGGTGAAACACTTCTCAGGAGCTCAGGCAGCCCCAGAGGGTTTTTTGGTAAAAAAAAAAAAAAAAATCATGGTGGTTTATTCCAGAGTGTGTCCTTTGGTGCCCTTTTAATGTCTGAGCTGTGTTTCTACAAGCTTCACTAGTCTTTTCCCTTTTAGACTTAAACAGTAAAACTAGTTTTTCACTGTTTCATGGCACATTCTTTACAGAAATGGAAGTGTGTCCTAATCCTTTGATTGTGCCAGCCACCTACTTTAGACAACAGACTAGGCAAGAGACCAAGAAGTCTTGATTCAGTTGATACAGAAAATTATCCCAGGCAAACATTCCCAGAGGCCAGAGAATCAGCCCACAGGAATTTCTGAAGCCCCTTCTGTTAGGATTTTGGAACCAAACCTGTTTCTGGGTTGCCTACTAACCTATGATGCCATCATGTGTTGCTCGACAGGTGGCTACACCTGGAAGGCGTGGTTACCTTGCCCCTTAAAGGGACAACCTGACACGGGGTCTCTCTCTTGCTCCCCTTCTCTTGGCCTCTCTTGGCCCTCTCCCCTTTCTCCGTCAGGGTCTCTCTCTCTCTCTCTTTACCCCCATCATGTCCTACTCTCCCTCTCTTCATTTTCACCTAATAAATCTCTTTCATATAAAAGATCTTCTGTATGTCTAATCATTATTATTTAATATGTCCCATAACCTTACACCTTCTGCTCATCCACAGGATAGAGAATCAGGCAGGGTGAAGTTTGATGAGGTGAAGCTACTGGGTCCATTTGGATTTCACTAGTCTAGGGTGCTTGCCTCACCTTCCCCCAGCTACCATGGTAAGTGCTACAGGGATGAGCTTTCTTAGTCAGTGCTGGCTTCTACTGATGTAAAAGCAAAGGAAACAGGAAACCAGTCACATATGGTCCTTCATTCCAAGCAAGATAGTAGCCAGAGCCAAAAGGGGTCCCATTCAAGGGAGCCTGGTCTCATAGAATCTCAGGAATGTACATATACCTGTTATGGTCTCTTATTAGACCTGAAATCAGCTGTCTGTCAGCTAGACAGACAATCAGATCTGCTTCCAATCCCACTAAATTACCAAAAGCGATGGGACTATTCAAGGACTAGCTGACTTGGGTGTCAATGCCTCAGTAAAGCCTAGTATGTTGGCAGACATTAAGTGGTGCTTTCTGGGGACATAGTGACCAGCTAGTCCTGCTTTGCCTGGCATTTCTCAGTTTTAATTGTAAATCTCTCAAGTCTCTGAACAGCCCAAGCTCAGGTCAAAATGAGAGAGTCAGTTCCTTTAAACAGAGTGACAGGCCGGGCTAAGCTAGGCTTCCCTTGGCAAAGCTGTGCGGTCACCCATCTGCTGTATAGACCCTGCAGACAGCCAGCAAGCAAGAGGCTTCCTAGCAAAACAATCACTATGATTTTAGAGTGCTTAACTTTTCCCTCTTAAATATCTGTCTGAATAATCAGTTAACACAAAACTAAAAGGTGAATAGAAAACAATTAAAATCAAATAAGAAAAAAGGCAAATGATTTCTGTGTCATAGGCTCATTGTCGTCATCCTTTTCTCAAAATTATTTGCCAAGTGACTTGCTTCAAATATACTGGTCAATACCAAAGAGACAAGGTGAGAGACCAATTATTTTGGTATACAGAGATAACAAAACAGAAAGAGAGAGAGAGAGAGAGAGAGAGAGAGAGAGAGAGAAGCAAATACCTTAGAGGGGAATAACTCAAATTATTCTCCCTGTCTTTCAAAAAGAAGAAAATAGATTTGTTCAAGCTGGTCCACCATTGGTTAATTCTGCTGTAAATTCACTTTGCACTTTTTAGAAGTTCCCCCAATGAACAGCAAAGAGAGAATGTCTCTGGAAAGAGGAGAATGCACAGCCTACAGTCCGAAGCATATTTAATATGCTGTTTTTACAGCAGCCGCTGGTTTCAAAGAACTTTAACCCCGTTGTGTAAATGCGTCACCAGGAACATACCCAGGTTGCCATGGCAACAACCTCAGTGCAAGGCCCTTTGCTCTGTTGAACGGGTGTCAGCTTTCAGCCTCCTTGCATTCCAGGCTGGCATCAACCCCAGGCTACAGCTCAGACTTCATTAGAGGCCCCATGAAGGACAGTGAAAGAATCCTGAACAATTCCGAGAACTATGAGGCGGCTCTCCATCAACACCTGAGGGCAGAGCTGAGAAAACACAGGGGAAGGATCATACCAAGCAAGGTTTCTCTGGCCTGTCCCCTGAAGAAACCGGGATGGACCCTAGCTAATTTTAGGCACATCCATTGTTTTAGCCGGAAGAGACAACATCTAATCTTGCAGGAAGAGCACTGCAAGTATCACATGGCCCACTCATGCTTCAGGTGCAAGACCAGCTCTTGAGTGCTGCTCAAAGGCTTGGGAAAATATTAGGGTCCTCAAAGAAAATGTGACAACAGGTTGGCTGAAGCCTGCAGTCAGGTAAACATTTCCTAACATATGATTTTAAACAATGATGTTTTCAAAGAGGTGGCCCAGAAAATAATCAGTTTAACAGAAAACTCTTGATAGTTATGTGGTTCTTGAAATGTACTGGGGAGAGGGGGACAAAGTGGACTGTTAGCTTGGCCAGCCACTGTAGACAGAATTTAGAATCAAATGTTTTGAAAAAGCTAGGTTCTAGATCTGCCGTGTACTCATGAGTTGTATTCATATTGGCCCTTATGCATTCTTAAAGTTCATCATAGGAAGGTTTGTTTGATAAAAGTTATGCATTTATTGTACAAGGAACTTTTCAGAATGGTCCTCGGTGAACTGGCCAGAAATCTGAAGCACAAAATAAATTCGGCCATCAGAGTGGAAAAGGAATATTCACAAAACAAAGCTCAGACACAACCAACCTTATGGGAAACAGAAACGGGCCTCTGTCAGGCTCAGAAATGTGTGCAAACCAAACCTGACGGGTGCAACAAGCTTGATAAACTGGTCAAAGGGGAGAGAAAAAGGCACGGCACCTTTCATTTGTTTTCCACATGTAGAAATCCTTATTCGCTCACTCAGTGTCTAGAGAGCACAGACCAGGCCACAACCCCCTCAAAGGGCCACAATGGTGGGTCACAGTTCGCTTCAATCCTGCCCTGGAACGCAGGCAATTTCCAGGTCCTCATTTGGCACAGGAATATGTAGTCTCATTTTGTGATAGTTTTCTCTCTGTGTTCCTACACTAACAAAATTCCTTGAGACAAGTTGTGTCGTTTTAAATAAAATCTCCTTTTAATGAAACTGCCTTCAGAAAGATTTCCTATGGCACCCAGGAACTGTGACTTGGCCACTTGTGACCCACTTTTTAATTATTGGATGTATGTTCTCTTTATGATCACTTTTTTTTTCTTTCCTAGATTCGGTCCAGAGAATCAGTATTTGGGGGACTTATTAAGAAAACTCAGTTATTGACATAACTACTACTAAAAATAAGGAGTTCCTAAAATCAGGCAGTGCTGCCTGGCTTGAAATGCTAATCAGATGTGCTAGTCTTCCTCTGCTCAAATACCGTGGTTACATGCTCACTGCCTCTGGAGACAGAGCAGACAGGGCTAATGCAGACAGAAACACTAGGCTGTTTGTTTGTTTGTTTGTTTGTTTGTTTGTTTGTTTTGTTGAATTGGCCTCCAGATTCCTGCCCTCTTGAGGTGATTTGGGGAGTCCCTAAAGAAGGAACGCTCTGGGAAATAGAGGATTCGAACAGGCCTTCCGGACCAAAGCTGGGGCATCTGAAGTGTCCCTAGGGCTGATGAGGGAACCTGCCTATAGGCCATGATGAACGTGAAGTCAATCCAGCCCAAGAAACAGAAAACTCATCCTAGTGGTGACTAAACAGAGAGGAACAGGGCCATTTTGGCAGATGACTATAGTGAGAGACACCCAAGGTGTTGGGTGGGAGACCACATAAGCAGAAGATTTTCATATAATCCTTGGCTGTCCTCTTAGCACAAAGAGCACACATCCTCAACTTTTCTTGTCTCCATCTAGCAGATACTGTAGTTACAAAAGGTCTTCTAGAGTACCATCAACCTGCAGTGTCATTTTCCTTGTTTCAGTTACCAGCAATCACAGCCTAAAACTACTATGTTGAGAAATTCTATAAACAATTGGTAAGTTCTACATTGTGTGATGAAATCGCAATCTTTGGGGTGTGAGCCATTCCTTTGTCCAGTGTATCAATGATGTATCTGCTACCCATCCATTGGTCACTTAGTATTCATCTTGGTTGTAAGATCAGCCGCTATAGTAACCAAATAACTCTATTTTGATTAATCTTAACCCCGAAGTCAAGAATGGTAATGCTGGCATTTGAGTATGCCAAAGAGAAGCAATAAGTAACTTTCTGTAAGGGAAAGGCCAAAGCTTATCCTACAGAGACATGAAGAGGGTTTGATGCCGATTGAAGTTTCAATTATTCTGCAGCTACTGGAACATACTCACCTATCCCTGAGCATTAGGCAGCAGCATGCTCTGCTCACAGTTCTCACTGCAAGGCTGGCCTTTCATTGTCCCAGCCTTCATCGTACTTGTCGCTCGGTTGCAAAGTGCGATTGTCAACATAAAGAAAATGTGTTTAAATTTCACAATGGTTGTTTTGAGAGCAATGAGACCAATGCCTGTCTGCATCAGAACATCCCACTGTGTTGACTTATCTCTGCTCATCTTCTCAAACTGCAACCTCATTTTACAAAGCTCTCACCCGCTCGGATCCAGCTCTTCTACGAAGCCCTTTCCAACCACACATTGAAGAATGCCTGCTCCGGAGTCCTGTGCTGTGATGTTTGATAACCCTCTTGTGTGATTATGAAAGTATTTGATGTAACGCTGTCTTCACCCCAGGGACTAAGACTCACACTGCCTGTAAATCCTTCTGAAACCCTGTCACACCCCACAGTCCCTGTGGAGTGTTCCTGACAAGAGACAAATATAATGTCTTTTCCCTCCACAACTGCTGGAACACTGAGGAGTGTTTGTCAATGGAATGGAAGGAACTTGTGAAAACAGCAAAGTACCAACTAGTACAAACATGGTCGGTCAGCCATGGGAGGAAAGAAACAGGTCATGTTATTTATACTCTGCTCAGACTGCATGTAGTAGAGCATCATGTAGAGAACTTATATACACCAATAACGACAGCAGAGATCTGGAGTCGTCTCTCCAGAGCTCTGTGCCTTGCACTCAAGAGTGTATGATAAGGTTTTGAAAATTGTATATCAAGGAGCTACATAATTTTAAAAGTAAAGATTGACCCTGCTTTTTCTAATACTCTGTTGTTTTCCTCTGTCTTGATTAAACATGATGAAAAATGCTATCCTTATTCAGACTCATCACAGAGTACTTTCAGGTTTAAAAAAGGAACCCCAGAAACAGAATGTTTATAAAGAAAGGGAATTCTAAAATCAAAACTGATATGAGTCGGGTGCGGTGTCACACGCCTGTAATCCCAGCACTCAGGGAGGCAGAGGCTTGGTCTTCGAAGCCAGTCCAGGATAGCCAAGGCTACACAGAGAAGCCCTGTCTGGAAAAACAAAAACAAGCAAACAAACAAAAAAAAACTGATATGAAGTTCAGTGTTTTAGAATGATATAGTTAAAAAAAGAAAGTCTGCTATGGTGTCCTGGCTAGACTAAATTTGGATCAATATTTTAAATCTTAAATGTCCAAATTGTTTTGCATTTCTAACACATAGAATAGTCTAGAGGGGGCTCAGTTTCCACCATCTGAGTATGAAATCAGATGAACTGTGAACACTTTATTTCAATGAAGGAACACACTCAGGGGAAAAAAAAAAAAAAACACTTTCCCTTAGGTATTTTATTTGCAATTAAAACAAAAATTATAATCAGACATACTAACAGTTGACGTCCTGAGCATAAAGTTTGCTAATGTTGATTGGTAACTTTTGTGCCCCAAACCTACTTTGCCCAGAGCGTATTTGCAGTTTCAATGTTTCCAGCTTTCAATGAAGTTTCCCGTTCTTTTTATAGAATATAACCTATATTCTATATAGATTATATATAGGTGCCATGAGCGCCTGTGTGTTCACAGACACGTGGGTCCTGAGAGAGCCTGTGTGTGTCAAACAACAAGGCTAAGATGGTCGCTGATCCGAAGGCTGGAACTTTCCCGTCTGTGACATCAACGTAAAGACTTTGTGGCCATCCCAGTCCACGACTCTGAGGCACAAATCTATGTGTTGATGCCCCTTGCTGCTGCACCGATGGAAGCTCGTGGTCATTTCGGCTGGCGCAGTTCTGTTATCCCTTTGCCTAAAACAACAAGTCTAAAGTTTCAGCAACAAAATTTTAGACAGATTTTCTGTCAAGAGCTCCAACCTCTCTTTCAACTCCAAGGAAGGTGTGTTGGTGCTGAAAAGATAGAGGCTGGGGCAGAGCCAGGTGGGTTTTATAAGGTTCTTGGAACAGCATCCAATAGCAGCTAACTCTGTAAACTAACGCTATACAATCTGCAGTCAGCTTTGAGGCACAGCACCAGTGTATTTTAGTTTCTTTGCTTAAAAAAAAAAGTGTCTCTTGGAAGTACTGTATTACCAATGTCCTTGTTAACATAGTTGATGCTATGGGAGAAATGCTAAGGACTTAGTCAAAAAAGTAACTGATAATCTAAATTTGAAAAACTTTAGCAGTAATTTGTTTCATTTTGCTCATGTTTCTCTTTCTATATATGCACGGTAATTCATACTACCCCCACACGTCTAAGGAAATTCAAATGAGATTTTTGTTAAATACAAAAAGAAAATTCCAAGTGCTAAGAAGCGTGGTGCCAGACTTCTACTGGCAGACCTCGCCTCTGCCTTGGCAGTGCTTGTTCTGAATCTGAAATGGTCCCACACAGGCTCATGCTTTGAATGCTTGGCCCTCATCTGCTGCTGTTCTTGTGGGAGGCCGTGGAACCTTCAGAAAGTGGGGCTTACATGAGCAGAAGTAGGCCACTGAGGGTTGGCCTTGGAAGGTAATAGCCCAGCCCAGTTTCTGCCATTCTTTCCCTTGCTTCCTCCTTGTTGGTGTGAGGAGCCTCAGCCGCACAAGCTCCCTTGGCAGTAGACCGATCTTCCCTACCATGCCTTCTGACATGAGCTGGACCCCTGAAACCAGCACTCTTTCCTCGAGCTGTTTCTGCAGGGACTGTGGCCACCATCACACACAAGTACCTGGTACTGTGATTCCTAAAGAAAAGCTCCGTTGTTCCAGTGCTAATGACTTTGTGTTGATGAATTTGGGGTATATAACAATTCAAAGGGCACCTGATATGAATGATATAAAATGTTAAACATTTATTATTATTTTTCTTGCTAGGAGGTTTCTGGATATTTAGTTATTTTTGCCCAGGATCTTTGTTTTCTAAATTGTCCACATGAAACACATTTTAACTTAACCTAATGGCTCCTTTCCATAGAACACAGACCATGAGTATGCTCTGATCATGTGACAAGAAGTTTGTGGACACAGCAGCCAAGCTCCAGTGACACGGGATGGGATTAAACGACACAGATGGGCAACTCTGAGCAAAGTACCTGGCACTCTATGCAGGGTACCAGGAGGACTGAAATCCAGTTACCCTCAGTAGCAGAAGGCTGAGCACATTGATGATGGAGACTCCTCATTCTCCTTCCCTCCTTCCCATAAAGGTTCCATTCTCTCTCTCTCTCTCTCTCTCTCTCTCTCTCTCTCTCTCTCTCCCCTCCTTCCTCCTACCCCTTTCCTGGAATCACTGTTCAAATAAACCACCTAAACAGAATCCTTGCTTTGGCTTCTGCTTTGGGGAGACCTAACATAAAAATATCAGGCTCTGCCTTTTGGTGAGAAGCTATGTAGGAACAAAGATGTGGCTCAGTTGGTAGAGTGCTTGCCTAACACACAGGAAACTCTGTGCATGGTGACACATATTGGGCCATCTCTCTAGTCCCAACTGCTGCATTCTTAAAGGGACACAACTTGGAGAAGCTGTAGTCATGCAGTGTATCCAGATGTTTTTGGTCAGCAGTCACATGTCATTAGAAATATCACGGAACATAAAGTTTCCATTGCCTGATGGTATCTGCCGTATTTTATTAGAGCACAATGCATTCTCACGGGTCCAAAGTGATGAAGGCATAAGAAAGCCTACTGAACTTCCAGCTGAATAAAAGTATAGCTTCTACCATCACGCACAGCCCAGAATCCAAATGATGAGAAGCAACTGCTATCGTCTTCTGTGTTTTATGGTTGCTTTAGAGTATATTTCTTGTGCCCATGAAAATACATGTTGGTCCATAGAAAAATACACCATGTTACTCCAGCAGGGGCCTCAGATGAGACTTAAAGTAGTGAAAACAGATAGACTATGGCACATGTGCAGAGGTTGTTGATGAGGAGTCAGCAAGACTGTCAGTTCAGAACAAGTAAGCAGCTAAGGTCTACACAGAAAAAAACAAACAAAAAACAAAAACAAACAAAACCTGTGTGGACCTGAGACAGGACAGCATGAAAGCCAGCACTGGATGTTCCATGACAACCATTGCTGGTGGTGAGGGCTCCTGTGAGTTTGGGGAAGAAAGACAGGACACAGATACACAACATAGAGTTACCTACTGTGTTCCTCTTCTAACACAGAGTCTGCTCTGGTGGGCTGGTCCAAAGTTCCCCACAAGAGACTAACAAATTATTGATCTTCAGGAGGGTTGAAAAAGAAAACCAGACTCATGATGGGGATGTGGGGTACACTCGTCTCAGGGACAGGAGGAGGAGGTGGCCTTAGCATGGGTTGGGAATCACTATGGGCCTCTATTGATGTATTGAAACAGAAAACAAATCACCATGGCTTCTCAACCAGGGTGCAGCATTAGTCAGCATTTTGTCAATGCTGCTTTGTCTGTGCTGTCCTTTGCTCCCCCCGACTCTCTCTACTCTTCCCCCTTACTTCTTTCTCTGGAGCTTTTGTTTTTTCCAACACAGATCTCAAAGGTTGTGTTATTTCACCTGATAATGCCTTAGAATGTTAGCATGCATTAGGACTCACAAGGGCATAGCCCCCGTGTCAGATTACCCGAAACAGTATTCACAGTCATTCCACAGCAAGTAACACTCAGCAGTGCCTGCATCCCCTGTTGTCTTTCACCTAAATCACCATCCATGTAAGAACCGCTGATTGCTTTTGTGTTAGGTTTCTTACAATCCTTTCATTCGACTCAGCCCCTCTCATTTTTTCAGACCACTGATTTGTTGGTGAAACAGTCCGTTTTCCCTGTAGAACCCGATATCCTTGCCATAAATCTCTGTTCTGCTTCAATCAGCCAGGATGGACTTCTCAAGATTACGACTAAGCATTTCGACAGAAAGACAAGCCTTCAAGCCTAGCAGTTTCGCAGAGAAGGAAATTGAGGTTCAAAGGGGTTAAGAAATGTGTAAAGTTTTCAAAGCTGCTAGTATCACAGCTGGAGCTGAAATTGAACTCCCTGTCTCTGTGGCTCCTCTTTCTTTCTCTCCTCTTTTTTTTTCTGTCCTCTCTTTTCTCTCTCCTCTCACCTCTCCTCCTCCATCTATATACTGAAATCATCCTAGCCCCCCTTTCTCTCTCTATTCTCCCTCTCTCCTTCCCTCCCCCTCTTTCTGTCCTCTCCTCCCTCGCCTCTCCCCCACTCTATATACTGAATCCGTCAGACTCTACTTGGACCCTTCCACTCTCTCCTCTCTCCCTCCCCTTTTTTCCTCTCCCCCTCCTCTTTTCTCCTCCCTCTCCCTCCTCACCTCTCTTCCCCCATCTCTATGCTGAGGTCACCAGGCTTCTCCTAGCCCCTTTCCATGGTTCCAAGTTCATTTTAGCAGTGGTAATGCCAGGTTGAGAGCAGCTGGGCCCTCACTGCCAGCAGTTGCCTCTGCTCAACTCAGGTTCACCCTGAAACCTCCAGCAGAGAACAGGAAAGCAGGCTAGTGAGTATGGGCTTTGCTGCAGCTTGTTGCGGTCCCTGCCGGAACACGGGCTCAGATGTGGGAACACATGAGTATGTCTCATTCATATGTCTTTATCGGAGTGCAGCCCAGACAAGCCCTAGCACCTAGGAGCTTGCTAGAAGTCACCTTAGCCTTACTGAGTCAGACAGTCTAGCGGTGGAGCTGGAGGTTCCGGCCAGGCTCCTCCATGATGCTCATGCCTGCCTCAGTCTGAAAATGTACATTGCTGCCAATTCCTAGGAACATAAAATCTCTAAACCCAAGTCCTGTCTCAAAGGACCCTGACGCTGCACGTTCAGTGCTCGTCCTCAACAGCTGTCCTTCACCTGCCCTTAAGTTTACCTGCCGACTTCCACATTTAGGGAAATAGCATTCCTTCCTGATGTCATAATCTAATCTCTTTTTCCTCTGTACGGTTTCAGTGCTAGCATCAGAACACTTGGATTTCAGGCAAATGGCTCAAAATGACCCTCAAATCTACAGAAACTCCTTGAAGGTAGGGCTTACTAAAGAGCCTGATAAAGCTTCTCTCCCTGGCCTGGTCCTCAGTTTCTGTCATCCTCGCAGGCTGATGGGATCTGAGAAGAGCACACGGAAATTTTTTAAGGCACTGTGAGCTAAATAGGGATGTGACTGCCAAGCAGGAAGAAGGCTGCAACGTTTGTAAAAATCCTCAATCTTGTGTGGTTTCTTCACACTCTGTGAAGCCCTATCTACTCTGAGTCACCACATCCTTGCCTCTTTACAGATAGCATTCTGCCAAAATTCTCATGGGGATTCACACAATCTCTCCCGTGGTGAGTAAGGGTGAACCCTCAGCTCGTTGTGCCCGCTAGCCTCTGTCGTCACACACACACACACACACAGCTGGGCAGTATCTGTCGGGTCTTCCTTAGGGTATCACTGATATCAGACTTGAGTGGGCCCAGACTGTCTGCTCCTTGATGGCCTACCCTCAGTGTGTTCTTGGCTCTGTGCTCAGCCCCATTTTTGCAGCCACATTGGAAGGCCTCTGGGGACACACAGGAAAACGTCAGGGCCATTCTTTGAAAGACACCATCTGTTCCTCCTCTCCCATACCTTCCTGTGCAGAGCGACACCCGTGAGTTGTTTTACACTTCTCCTCTTGGCTGTTCGGATTCCTCCCTCTAAGTTTCCCACTAACAAGAAGGGAGCAGATCGGTTACATTATGTCATATAGCAGCTATGTGGCACGCACACACAAGCGAGCACACACAGAGGCTCCCCTCCCCCCTGCACTTTCCCTTCAAAAAGTTAATGAAACTAACCCCACTACCATAGATTTGACATGGTGGAAACATTGGACATTTCTGGGAAGGGTCTATCCCATAATGTTTGGACTTAGCATTGGGAGTTTGTGTCCGACCACATCTTATCCACGACATTGCTCCACTTCATTAAGTGGAAAGGAACTGTATCTCCGGAGTTACAAAAACAAGCTGTTCTTTAACAGAGGTGGTTATCTGAGCCCAGGCCCTCCTTCCTGGAGCCTGAGGAGGCAGGCTAGCGAGAGGCTGCGGTCTTACAAAGTGAGCAAGCCGTAATGCGTGTGCCAAGGTGCCTGGCCTCGGAGAACAATAAAAGGAACTCTCTTATCCCCACCTTTGCTGGCTTTCTCCACTTCTTTTAGGGCTGTCATGGGCTCTTAACATGATATAAGGGAGGCGCCCGGGGATCGTTTGCTTCTCTTGGCATGGGAACAGTGAAAGTCTCTGTTTGCCATCAATCTTCCCTCTCTCCCTCACTCCTTCTCACCAGGCTCCAGAGTGAAAAACGAGAACGCTCCAATCTCACATACTAAACCATAACTAATTATTATTAGATCAGCTTTCACTTTCTCCCAACCCAAATGTCAAAAGCACAAGTCTTAATTTACTGGTTCCAGTAGGCCTTCAGCCAGGGTGGAAAGTTGATGAGACGCTCCCAGAGATGACCAGGTTTAACTGGCTACGTGAGGGTGCCAGGGACATGGCTCAGAGGTGAGGAGCACTGATTGCACCTCTAGAAGATCCAGCATGGATTCCCAGCACTTACACAGTGGCTCATACCCATCTGTGACTCCAGTTCCAGGAGATTCCACACCCCCTTCTGGCCTGCCGGGGTACTGCATGCAAGTGGTATATGCATTCACAAGGCTGGCAAAACACACACACATCAAGTAAATAAATAAGTCTTTATTAAAAAAGATATCCAATAGGCGGATGCCCACTAAAATCACAATGTTCTATTTCATGCTTACCAAAGTGAACAAAGCTGTCATGAGGGGGCAAACGCCAAGAAAGAGAGTGCTGCCTGCCACTTTAGAGACTTGTATGCCATTATCTGGTCAATGTAAAAAAGAAAAAGAAATTTTACAATGACCTCAGTTCTTGTGACTGGAGATTATTTGTGAAGCTCTGAGGCACCACAATGTGGAAATCACACTAGAACATTAACGCCGGCAGCAATGCTTCCCAGACCATCTGGCAAGACCGTCCTGAACACATCCAACAAAATTCATTAAATCCATGGCTTTGAGTTAGGCATCCCCATTTCACAGCTGAGAAACTTCAGGTCTGGATGTTTGGTTAACTTATACAAGTCAAGTATAAAAAAAAAAATGACTTAACTCCAGGTAGCTATCCCCAAAGGCTACAGGGTGTTTGTTTGTTTTGTGGTTGCTGTTAAAGTAAGTTCTCCCCATGTACCCTGGCAGGTGTAGAATTTGAGATCCTCCTACCTAGCCTCTGAAGTGATGGGATTACAGACATTCACCACTAGGCCTGCCCAAGGCTACATGGCTGGTCACACTGGGGCAGCAGACAGGGAACAGAGGTTAGAGCAGAAGCAGGCTGTGCTATGACCCTCAAAGGTTGCCCTCAGTGACTCAATGTCATCAGCCGTGGCTATCTCACAGGATCACACCTGTCCCAAGCAGCACCACTGACTGGGGAATGTGTTCAACACATGAGACTTCAAGAGACATTTTACATTCCAGCCATAAAGGACATTACACAACCGAGTGTTCCTCAAACACATTTACGTACTTATTACATATATAAGGTAGGTGGCTCACAGATATCCATTACTTCAGGTTCCTGGCATCTGACACCCTCCTGACCTACCTACTTTGGCACACACAAAGTGCACATTCGAATAGACATGCAAACATATGAACCAAAATAAATCTTAAGAAACCTTTTTTAATAAAAGGAGTCAACTGTCATGCTGATGGACTGCTCGTGTCTATTATCCAAACCAGCGGATGACAAAATGCAGCCGGTGGGCCATGCTGGCCTGTCCTTTGTTCCTGGGAGCACCTGTTTCCAGGCATACCGCCACCCCCTGTTGTTTATATGTGGCTAGAACTTCTTCTGGGCTTCAGGAGTCAAGCAATTGAAGGGCAGTCTACACAGCATGCGAGGCTTAAAATGCTCAGTCTCTCTCATCTCTGTACAGAAAAAAGTATGCTAGCAGCAGACATAAGTGTATAGAAACAATCACCCTCTCACCCTCATGGAATAACCACCATGGGGTGATTTACACCTCACTCAGTGGCCCTACCTTGCTGATTGAATAACCACACTTTTCCCATCAGGCACTGGTCATGCATGTGGCTTCCTGGCCTGGAAAGGTCATGTAAATGAGCAGTTTTACCCCGGAAATGGTCACATGGGGATCCCCAAACCTTAATTGCACCATTCCCTTGATGAAAACCAATACAGCTCATACAAATGTGCTCTCTGCTCTGCTGCACCGTGCTGGCCGCTGCCCTCTCCTCGCAGAAGAGTGTAGACTGTCAGTTTATGGATTGTTGACCCTGTTGCTGCTGGGTCTGAGCTGAGGTGTGTGTCTTAACAGGGAAAGTGTGGTGGGGAGCAACAGCACACTCTTGGCTGGAACAAGAGAAAAAGGAAGAGGAAAAGAGTGCGCCTCCGCATCGCCTACATACCGCACTGCTCTAAAAGCTGTCCCTTAGGCTGGGTATCTCGGCGTTTCTGTTCCCCTGGTAGTACCACGTTGGAACCAAGTCTTCAGCCCAGTGTCTTGCACTACAGAACCAATGTGGCCAACACCCCACATCTCTGTGCACTTGCTTGTGATAGTGTCATGGTGTGATTCCTTTTCTGCAGTGATTCTGTGGCTTCCTAGAACTCACTTCCTTTAATATAAATCAAGCAAGCATGACTGGAAGAAGATAGGGAAAATGAATTAGACTTAATTCCCCAAGAGCCAGGTGCTATGAGCCCTGTTCTACAGAGGGGAAAAAAAGGGCCCTGAGACCTGTGGAGCCCTTGGGATATGAAGAGTGTGGTAGTTTGAATGAGAAATGTCTCTCATGGGATCATGTATTTTCCCACTGAGAAGGAAAGACTTACTGAAGTCCCATATGTTTGCAGCAGTTGGTGGCAAAGGGTTATTTACCTGACAGTGTGGAAGCTCATGGTTGCACCGATAAAATCCTCCTTCAGAACTGTGATATGAAGACATTCTTCCCAGAGCAATGTCAGCCTATCTCTACTTCAGGAACAGTTCATATCAAACACTGGGAGAGACACAGTTTCTGCCTCAGTTATAATAATAATAATAACAATAAATTAAGCAGTATCAACATTTAAAACAAGATAGCCTCATTTAACTCTTGAGCCCATGGTAAGTGGCAGAGATGGTAGATGCTTTCTTTCCAGTGCTGCCCATGGACCCTGGATACTTTGGTGGCTTTGATCCTTCTGTCCCCTTCCCCAGAGGAGAATCATGGTTTACTGACAGCTAGGACTGCTCATAATTAATTCTGCAGTGAGCTGGGATTTGCCATCTCAGCTTGAAGATGGAATTGGACACAATCATGTGTGGATACAAAATATGTTTGTCCAGTCGCTTCCAACCCCACCCTTGGCTGAGCTGGGCTGGGCTGCTAGTGCTGGACTGAAGACGAGGAGCCTGGGCTTTGGAGAGTTTCCCAGCAGCAGACTCCACCCCATGTCATCCAGGTCACTGAACTCCAGCTGCTGCTTAGATCAGTGCCTAGATCAGTCCACTCTGGCGCTGCTTGGAGTTCTAGAGGTGCTGGTAACCAGACCTCCAGGTTCTAGGTGCAAGAGCCAGGAATTTACAGGAGCCCTGCAGTTTTGCTAAGGAATTCTCCACCTCTGGCCCTGGGACTGAGGGTACGGGCCTCAGCATCCATTTCTGACTCCACAATCATCTAGCGGTGTGGCTGTAACACTTAACATGGCCACGTTTTGAAAAACTTAAGAGCTGAGTTGCTCCCCCAATCTGCAAAAGGCATTTTGTGAGCAAGAGAATAGTTTGATTCATGATAATAGCACTTGGCAACCTGGACAGACAAATGGATAGACCTGGGAAGAGGACCCATGGACAGGCTCATGAAAGTGTGCCAAGGTCACTCAGCATAGAACATTCCATGTACAAAGGAAGTGAGCAGCCAGCAAAACCTTCTGCCACATCTAAAAGTTAACTTCAGAATAAATGCCGGAGTTTGCAATAGAAAGTCAGGAAGTTTCCGGAAGTAAACACAAGGATGCAACATTGTGACCTTACAGGAGGGACAGAAAGACTAGGAGCGCATGAATAAATGTGCTAAATCAAATTTCATTAAGATTTTCAAAATCTCTGCTTCTTATAGGCCACTGTTAAAAAAAAGAAAAAGAAAAAGAAAATCCTGGGGCAGCAAGATAGACCAGAAAGTAAAGGCAACCATTGCCAAGCCTGATGACCCAAGTCTGATCTCAGGGACCAGCACGATGGAAGGAAAGGACCATTTCTTGCATGTCACCTTCTGAAAACACACACACACACACACACACACACACATACACACATATACACACACTCTAAATATTTTTAAAAGATCATAGATCATATTTTTAAGAAGTGGAAGAAGCAAGTCACGAGAAGTCACAAGGTGAGAGAAAATATCCTTGACACAAAGCTTGTGTCTAAGATTTATAAGAATCTCTTATGCTGAAACAAAGAGGAAGCCATTTTTTGTAAAGAGGGAGAGACAGAAAATGATGAAAAAAATCTAAACATGATCGGCCAGCTCACGGAAATGCACTCAGTGTCCTCAAGTCTTTGGACAAAGAAATAAAGAGCTGTTGATTTAGCACTGCCTCTCCGACAGAAATGGCTAGGGTGAAGATGTGTGTTGGCATGGAGCAGAAAAACTGAGTATCCCATTACTGCAGTGGGCCCTAGCACACTTTGTAGCTAATCCTAAAAAGAGTTATGTGTTCAACACACACTCACTGTATGATCTAGCAACCAAGTACCTAAATATTTATCCCATGACCATGAAAACACTTCTATACAAAGACTTGTCCAGAGAGTTGATTAAAACTTTTCTCAGAATAGCCAGAAACTAAAATCAGTCTAAATGACCACCCACAGCAGAGAGTGTGTGTCACGGTGTTGTGTGAGATTTTTTCCAGGGAGGCATGAGCAGACACCTATTCACCCCCAAAGAAAACCAAAGACAGACCAAGTAATGATTCTACTAATCTAAACAATGAGCTTAGTAGGGTCACTCAGGAGTTACTTACAGGACCAGTGAGAACGCAAGGACGGCAGGATCACCAAAAACCCACCTCAGTGGGTGACACTCATGACCAGGGCACCCCTGGAGCTCTGTGCAATTAGGGTAACCCCTCTTCTGTAACCTCGGGGAGGGCCTTGTGACTTCTCTCCAGGGAGGATGCAGCAGTGCAGAGGAACTTGATGCGTGGACAGGGAAAGTTAGATTTCTACTGAGCAATCCACAGGAGCAAATCACACCCACACAACGAGGACAAGACCCAGACCACGAATAGTGCTTGCACTGTGATTCAAATCTGCAGTCTTTAGTGGTGGCAGAAAGGAACCCACGGCTCCTGAGAACAGGCATGGCTGGAATCCAACCAACATTGTATGATGGGCTCTTTGGAGTGATAGCACTCTCCCCTGTCTTCAGCGTTGGACATACACACTCGCATGCACACACACACACACACACACACACACACACCATCAAACACAGATCAACACTGTAAAATATTGTACAAATGCACATCATCAGGGAAAAATTTAGGATGTAAACAGCTAACACCTATCGTGTTTAAGTGTGTATCGAGTCTTAAGAATGTGGATGCTGAGTACGGACCCCAGTCATGTCCTAACCATATGGTCCTGGCTTCCTTCTGTTTTCACACCTGTACCCATGTCCAGAAATAAAACCTTCCTCAAGAAGCTTCAGAGACAGACATTGAGTGTTCAGAACTGCACCCCAGACACTGAACGTGGGGGACTCGTGAATGCTGCAGCTGTTACTGTTGGTGGGCTCTCAGTTTCGTGTACCCCTTTTTGCTCAACAGAGGGTGTTCAGGCAAACACAGTCTAAGCTGAAAACACCGTGGGAGTGCGAGTAGGGAATACGCTCTGGGCACACGCACTGCTGAGGTCTGAGAGCTGCACATTTTCCCTCCTAGCTGACTGGGTGCTGCAGCTATTGGCTGGCACAGAGCTGGAGATGAGACCGGACCACGCAGCACTGACACTGGAAGAGGGAGGAACAATGCTAAAGCGTACTTTCTAACGAGCACCTCAGTGAGGCTGTACATGTGTGGGACCAGGAGCCATCTTCAGTCTTTTCTGGTGTCTAATGACTACGTTACCTTTACTCTCCAGCAATTAGGAGCAGAGGGAATGGACTCCTAAGCAGAGGCACTGCTGGGTCCATCTTACTGCTTAGCCTTAATCCACCAACTCCCTGCTTTCCCGAGACTTCTGCACCTTTGCGTGCACCCGCCTTTGGATCGCCATGTTCACCAACATTGGCCGCTTGAATCTTTTCGGTCTTGACTTCCAACTCTTATCTGGAATTGTTCTTTTATTTAGGAGATGACAATACAGTGTTTCAAGCAAAAATCAGAAGAGCAAGCAAGAGCAGAAAGGTGTGTGGAGGGTGAGTGCTCGTCCTGGCTTGTAGGGATGGTGTGATCTGCAGCTGCGGAACTGCACGCAGCCAGCTCCCACAGCACACCCTTTCTGCTAGAATGATGATACTTGCAAAAAGAAGCTGGAGAGAAAAGAATATGAGTGATAGAGTCTGCAGGGGGTGGTCAAAACCGCTTCATGCAAGAGAGAGCAATGTGAGGGTCCCCTTGAAGTTCCCACACCTCTATAACATAAGACAATTTTCTATAAGTGTCTCTTCATTTGTGAAAGATTTGGGGGCTAAATGACATTTCCTAAGGCTTGGGATCAAATGTACATGCAATTTATTCCTCCCTCAACCATCTCTCACAACGCCAAGTGCCCTGTGCCACACCACGGCAAACAGCTTAATACAAGACACTTGTTTAACTTCCTGTGCAATTTCCTGAATCCATTTTCTTAAAACTTCTCCTTCTGCCCTTCTCCAGCTCCACCTCCCAGCTCTGGTAGTTTCTGGAGTGAGCTTGGCTTGCTTCTGCTGAGGAAAGCACCCCGATTGTGGGGTTCTTCATGTCAGAGGAGCAGAGATTCAAGGTGTCAGTGGGCTGACAACATTAGGAAGACACAAGTCAGCTGTCTCAGCCCATGCAAGATGCTGTCCAGAACACCATGACCCCGACAGCAGATCTGGGTCCCCACATGGTGGAAAAGGTAATCTCAAGGCCCCAAGATCTGTGGGGTCTCCTTTCCTAAGAGAATTTATCCCCTGTGTGAGTTTTCCTCTTCCCTCAAGGACATTTAAAGGCTCCTAATGTGGTCACCTGCAGGCTGAGACGTCATAGGTTCTCTTCTGGTAGCTGTAACGAAAGTCACTGAAGGGAGAGGAGAGGGTTTTTCTACCTCACAAATGGAGTCTAGATCACAGAGAAGTGAGAGAGGCAGGAACTTGAAGCAGTTGTCCCCATTGCTTCTACATCGGAAAGCAGGGAGGAAAGCATGCATGCACTCACTAGTTTTCTTCCTTCTGTCTGGTCTAGGATTCCCACACCAGGCAACGGTCTCCTTCCACACCATGAACCTAATCAAGATACTCCTTACAGTCAGGCTCAGACCCATCTCTCAGGTGACGCTAGGTCCCTCAACTTGACAATCATCACATCGTAGCAGGTGAGGGTAGACAAGCTTGGGGACACAGACACTGTTTGACCCTACACTGTTTGACCCTACACTGCTGGCTGTGATTTGTGTGGCCTTCTCTCTGCTCCTCCATCACTTCATTAGTAGCCAATGTCCCTCAAAGTTCACACACAGCCCAGTGCACAGCAAGGGCAGAAGATCAGATCTGTAACCCTGGCTGGGCATTTTTTGCCCATTAGAGTATTGTTCCGGCCAATAAGCTAGACTGTTGGTATAAAACAAAATTGTCCCTTGGCCCTCGTGCCTAGAACAAGGACCACATGGAAAGGGTGCTGGTGTGCATTCCCCCACAGTTTTCTCCTAATCACTCCTCCATGCCATTGACAGTCAGTACCTCCTTTCTCGCACAAGTTCTCAGGTCCCGTTTCTCTCCACTGCCCTGCCCCGCCTGTGGCCCAGCCCCAAGGTTCCCAGCCCCGTCTCCAACTCTTGATTATCTGACTTAACATTAGCACTTATGCTGGTGTGAAAGTGAAACAAGTCGTCAGAACCCAAATGCTAACACTGACTCTGCTCTTTCCCTCCTGAGCTTCCTGCAGATGACGGGGAAACAGTGTAAAGCACAGGGCCTCAGGCAGCCACTAACAGAAGTAACTCACTCCCTGCAGCTCTGATCTCTCCAGCACCCTGGAAGCAAATATTCAGTATTTCAGTAATTCCATAAGATAGCTTCAGTTACAAAGTAGAGTTTGTGCCAGATGCTCTTTCCAGGCTAGTGAGTGAGTGAGCATGTTCAAGGAGGTGGGGGGAAGTTAGGCTGGTTAGCAAAGTGCATATTTGGCTTTGGGAAGATGGCAAGTTATGCTGAGTTTAGCAGGATACACTCCTGTCTTAAGTCTAGAAGGACTGTACTAGCTATTATCTTATGACTTATGGAAACCCAATCCAAAGTCATTAGGAACAAGAAAAAAAAAAAAAGACTTTCATCTATTCCTGCATTATCTCAATTAACATCCTAGAACCATCCCTGGATGCAGGTGTTCTTCACTCTTACTTGCCAGAGAGAACTGAGGTCCAGGAAAAGGGCCCCAACCTTGGGCAGGTGGTTGGAGAAGAGAGCCAGACTGTAGGTGCACAGGTGTATGGTGCTCAGCCCATTCAGGACTCAGCCCTGTATTGCCCTTGTTTGATTCTTACTCCAGTTCCCATAGGGGAAAAAAAAGCCATTTCAAAGGCTGTTGGAAGGAACTATTCTAGGAGCCAAAGTTTGGAAAAAGCAAAATCTGATGAGCTACCTGGCCACTTGCCGGCTGAAGCAGATGCCTCTCTCTGGGCAGCAGAGTGTTTGTGACTGCAGAGCAGGCGCTTCAGGCACATCTGTGGCTCGGCTGTCTCCAGATGTCCTTGAGTGGCCTCCTGGAAGCAGCCCCCTCACTGCTTCCTCAGCAATGTGGGCGAAGACCTCTTCTCACTCACGTTTAACCCATAATACCCCCCCAGTCTGGATTTCAGGACAGTGGGCAGTTTCAGTTGGGAATGAAAGTTTCAGATTTTTGTACTCAGATCTCTTTATTGATCAGCGTAAGTTGCTTTGGGTGAGGTAAAGATGGGTTCTGGAGGAACAGCCTGTGGAAGGGCACCAGCAAAAGTGAGTCACAAAAAAAGTGAAAGCTGACTGGAGCAGTAAGCAAGAGGTGCTGCCCACCTGGTATAATCTGGGCACACATCCCTGCCCCTCTCCAAGCACCTCAGGGGCATCATCTGGCCCCAAGATGGCCCTCACTTGGATACTAACTCTTATTTTTCAGGTGAAACAGAGAAACAATCAGGTTTTATAATCTTGAAATGCCATCAGACTTTTCAGAGACAGGGTCCTTAGACCCTCTGCGTCTTCAGAGGCTAAACATATTCTTCAGTGGTGATGCTGACATTAGCCCTGGTGAGATGGTTGGCAATCCTGTCCACTAGAGCTCCATCCTGGGGTCCCATAGTGTGGAAGGATACAATCAGGTCATCCACACTACACACACACCAACACATACACACATAAACACTCACATAACAAAATAAATAGATGTAACTTATTATAATTTTTTAAACTCTAATTATTCAGATGTGTACAGGAGGGGAGGCATAGGTATCCGCAGAAGCAGTACCTAAACCTAAATAGTACATTGCTCCTTGAAGTGATGGACTCTGCACAGTTGGGGGAGGAAGAGCCAGCGCTTGTGCTAGCTAGATCAGATCCTGAGGGGAGAGGAAAGGAATGTGTTCATGGCACCCAGTGTCTGCAGACAGGGATGGAGACGCAGCTAACCTTAGACTCTCTTTACTATAAGCAAAGGGCACAGCATATCTCAGGTCGAGTATTCTGGGACTTCTTCCCATGCAAACCAGGCATTCAGCCATCACCTGGAAACCTGTCGAAAACTTCAAGTATGTCTCTTTTCACAACTTGTACAAACTTCAGTTTAGATAGGAATTCTTGCAGGTCCAATGGAACTGGTACCTTATTCCTCTATGTCAGCCCAGAATGACCAAAAGATGCCTGGGAAAGAAACAAACTGCTGTTAAGGCGCTGGGGGGTGGGGAAGGGATGTCAAACCAGAATCGGCAATTCAGTTATGCAGAGGGGCCTCTTGGGCCATTTATGGGATCATCTGGGTGCGACGCCACCTCCCTTTAGGATGTATAGAATTTCAGAACTATCCCCTGAATGCTTGTAAACCTGAAAATCTTTTTGAACAGCAAGCTTAAAAAATATCATTTCCAAGAATCTCCCCACTGTGCCCATGTGGACAGCTCTAGCAGAGATGGTGCAGGCAGCTCCAGCCACAAGGAGGGCCCTGCCTCAGCTTCATCAGCCTGCCTGTGAATCCATGATGTCATCCTCCCCCCGAGTTTGGGCTCCCAAGCCCCAGACCACCCACGCTGGCATCCCATTCTCTCCTGCGTCGCCAGGGAGAGACCTGCCTTTATAAACGGTTCGAGGTCGGAACAGAGGACTGGCCTGAATTGTTACACAGAAGTGCCGCTGGCAGCAGTGATAAGCATTTGGACATGTAGGCGAGGTGATTTTTTTCTTATTTGAACCGTGAATCTCTCTTTAAGGCACAGTGAAAAAGCACTGTGATGCAGGGAGGTTTTAGGAACAGGCCTGAAAAACCTGGAACACAGCAGCAAAGGGGGTTGGGTAATTACTAAAGAAGAGGTAAAGGAGAGATTACTAACTGGAAGATACACATGCTGCCGCCTCCACCAGGAAGAAAAAGCAAAAAGTTGAGACACTTTATGCCACAGTCCAGACAGGAGAATCAAGTATTCAGATTTCCATTTAAGATTTCTTATTCCTGATTAGTCATTAGCAGGGGAAAACTGGTATGTATGGAGGAATGCTCAGTTTGCTGAGAGGTTTCAAAAACATATATCACCTCATATATATATATATATATACACATATTTTTTTTCAGGCATCAGAAAACTGGGGCATTGACTATTTCTACCCAATCTTCAGCCGTGAAAGAACAAGGAGCTAATTTGGGGGAGGGGGGAAGATAAAGGGCATCATGAAGGCCTGTGCCATGTGCACATCTAAACCTGTGACAAATGTCCCCTGGAAATCGTGTCCACTAGACAGTGAGGGGGGATAGGGATACTCTTTCTTAAGAAGCAGGACCAAAAAAGTGAAGCCTTCTCCACTTACCTGTGGAAGGTTCTTCAGATGCCCAAAGAAAGCTATGTCATTTGGATCATGATCTAGAAAGGACTATGGAAACCTTGCCTCTTCTCTACAGCACATGCTTCCTGTTCTGAAGTTCGGTCTTGCTCTGGGTCCCAAGTAATGGGACCAAGTGGCCATGGATTAAATCAATATGAAACCATGATCCAAAGTATACTTAATTTTTAATTTTTAATTTTTTTATTTTTTTCTTCACAATTTATTCATTATATATCCCAATTGAAACTCTTCCCTCAACTCCCCCCAATCCCACCTTCTCTTCCTCTTCCCTCATCCCCTTCCCCTAGCCCACCAAAAGAGGGTGTTCTCTACTATTGCCATCTGTCTACAGGTTGTTAAGTATCATCAGGACTCCCTGGATCTTCTTCCTCTGTGGCCTTGAAGGCCACATCACCAGTTCATGGTAGAGGCAGCCCCTGCTCCCTACACTCAGAGATCCATATGGAGACTGAGCTGCCAATCAGCCACATCTGAGCAGGGGTCTAAGTTCGTTCCATGCATGGTCTCCCATTGGTGCAGTCTCTGCAGGAGCCCCTGGGCTCAGGTGCTTTAGCTTTGTTGGTCTCTTTGTGGGGGTTTTGTTCCTACCATGTCGCTCTACCAAAGTAAACTTTTACCTTTTACAAGTTACTATCTTACATAAAATGTTGCAGCGATACAGAACTTACTAACAGAATATGTATGATTATGTATTTGTATACATTTATCAATGTGTGTATAGAGGAACATATGCTGTATCTGGGGGCACATTCTCACTCGAGATCATAGATATCCCTATTAGGAACGCCTCTTTGGAACTTGGAACCACAGGTGACCTTTGCCACTGGTCTTGAGCACTGAAGAGTCAACTGTTCTCCACGAAGTGTCTGACCTACTACACAAGCTGAGTTGCTAAACATATTTTGAGACAGAAGGCACAAGAAACATATTTTGAAACCTCTGTGTCAGTTCCAAACAAACGTATATTCTCCTCCTTGAGGCAGAATAGTTAAAGGGTTGAGCCCGGGTGATGAGAAAAAGTAGTGGTAGCAAAAAAAAAAAAGGAGACTGGTCCTGAATTCCAAGCCATGGCAGCCCCAGTGGACACAGAAAAGCCTGAAGAAGTGAAGAAATGAAAACAATACAAACATGTCTCTGCTGAGCTGATTAAGCTGGTCTGTGAGAACACGTGCACCACTGTGGAGGAGCCCCAGAAGTTCACGGAGGGTAGAAGGCTTCACCAGCTTATGTCTTACACAAAAAGGGAAGGAAAAACACCAGGAGGCTTGGTGTGTAGGCCAAGTGCTGCTGCATGTCATCCCTCCCTCATCCCATCCCCACTTTGCAGTCTTATAGGTGCCAACTGTCTCCCCAGCCTGCGTGGTCTCTGCTGTGATGGAGGCTCAAGAGACACCTGTCACAGTGGTCCAGTCTCCTGGCCACGGCTGTCGGCATGTCACCCAGCTGGCACATCCATGGGACTTTCAAACGCTTGCTGGGAAAGCTGGGACAGAATCATCTTCTCTTTCCCTGAATTATCAGGGAATAGGTGTGAGCCTGAACCAGCACTGGTCATTTTGTTGCTAAGAGAGAGCCCACAGTGCAGGACATAGCCCAGGGCATCTTGAAGAAATGAACCTGGGCCCCAGGGTGAGATAAATTGAGAAGTCAGCCACACTGGTGACTGAGACGAGTGTGGTACTGTCCAAGCCTCTGTGTTGTCATCTGGAAGATGACACATATAAAATGTCTGAGTGACTCCACAGCCTCACCCAGCTGACGTGGTATATCACTGTGGATAAGGTTAGCTTTAATATCTGCTCCAGCTTGACCTGTGGCTTGGAAAGGCACTCCCCCTCCAGGATACTTTATAGCTTTGTTGCTACTACAGAACTGAAGTTTGATGTGACCACGGATATCCCATAAGATTCCAGAGAATATAAAGTGTTAGAGTTAGGGGTTCTTAACCATCCACCTAGAAAGTCCCACACATAAAGAACTGTAGCAAGTAGCAAGGTCAAAACAAACAAACAAACAAAAAAAAACAAAACAAAACAAAAACCCAAAACACAGCTTTGTCTTTAAGGGGCTTCCATTTTGGAAACAAGCACTTGGATTGCTATGTATAGCTTCACAAGGTGTCCACTGAACAACTCTGAGATAGTCTTTCATGCAATGTCCTCTATGTGACAGCTTAGGGAAGCAAACAGTAAAAAACAAAATTGTAAAGAACAAGAGGTTGGACAGTAAATAACCTATGATCTTGACTGCATAAGAAGAGTGTGTGGGAAGGGAGAATCCATAGCTGCCCCTGGGTCATCTCTGAAAAGAGACACAGGCACTGTTGACAGATGACATGTCTGAGACAGTGAAGAAGAGGTGCTTCATGCTCTTTGTCCTATTTCATTTTTCCTCAATGAGAGTGTGTTACCTTTCCAGCATAACTTCTGAAAGTCAGTCGTAATGAAGTGGTTGCTTCTGAATTCTGCAGCCTCGTGGAGGAGAGCTTCCCTTGCCCAGGCTCAAAACTAAAGGAGTCCATAGCTCTGGGCTGAAAACAACAGGCAGGAGCTTTGTTTGGGGTGGGGCTACAGTGCTTATGGTACAACACAGTGCACACTTGTAATCACAGCCCTTGGAAAGAAGAGGCAGGAGGATCGGAAAGCCTCAGGTCATCCTTGGCTACATGGTGGTGTCCAGGCCAGCTGAGGCCACTAGCAAAAACAAAAAAAGCCAGAAGAGATACTTGCAACTTAACTGAAAGCAAAAAGAAAAGGATTTCAGGGAAAAAAGAATTTCGTGAACAAGGCACTGAGGCAAAGGAGGCAGCTGTTCACTTACAACCTGAGAATGTGGAACAGCCAAAGCGTGGAGGGTCACAGGAAAATGACCTGTGGAGGCTGCAGTGACCATATGCACAGGTAAATGCAGGGAGGGAGGTGTGTGCTTCCATAGCAGGACTTCCGGTGAGCTGGGGCACCTTTCTGCTGGCTGCAGTCGCCTTCGCCATCCTATGCAGGCCCTGATGAGGAAGAGTCATGGGCCTCCTCACCCATATAGGCACATATATACGCCCCTGGTCAGGAACAGTGCCCTCTGCTTCCATCTTCTGTTTCTTCTTTCTAGTGTCTTCGTCTCTGATGTCCTAGAACTCAGGTTTGTTTATGGTGTTAACCAGCTGTTCTGTCTTTAGCCACTTTTCTCCATCCTGTGACTAAAAGAAGCTCCACTCCACCCTCACCTCCAGCTTCTTCAGCCATGACTTCAAAACACTTCAGGTAAGTGTGTCTGAGTCAGGCTTCCTCGAGACAGACTTGTCAGCCTGGCACAGTGAAGCATGCCTTGAATCTCAGTACTTGGGAGGCAGAAGCTTCTGCCTACGAATTCTAGGCTGGCCTAGTGAGATGCTCTCTAAAAAAGTAAAACAAAACCAACAAAAATAATACAAATAAATAAATAAGTAAATAGCCCACTGTTACTGGAAATGTTTTGTGGACAACTCCTCAGGGGCTTGCTTCCAATGACTGTCCTAACTGTTTTCATGAGTTTGTCCTCTGGGATAATTTTTGCCACCAGCTTTTCAAGAAGAAATCCTCGGCAACTTTTCTTGGGATTACATTTAATATAGAAAACATGAAACAAAATTAGGCATTTTTACTATTATAAATCTTTAAATTTATTAAAGATGAGACTGAGCATAAACTCATCCCTGCTTTTTAAGAGAAAACGAGAGTACATTATTTTTAACAAAGAGGTATTTAGAAAAGTTCACAGAAGCAGCTTAACTGTCTTCCTGTACCCCCATGTGTCCCTGTGTGTCTGCAGTGTGCCCCATGTGCCTTCCCCATGTCTAAATTGACTCTCTGTCATAAGTCTTAGCCAAGTGACAAGCATAAAGTAGCAGGGATTCCATGGCTAGCCACTGGGACACAGAGCTCCAGAAAACCTCCCTGCTCCTAAAACAGCCCTGTTTGCACAAAGTAGCTCCACGGCGAGCCACACCACCCTTCTAAATTCCAAACTATATGAATTTTTTACTGCTTTTCTTGCAAGGCTATTTCTTCTGCGGAACTCCAAAATAACAACTCTGAATCTCAGAGCCTCACCTGCGAACAGCTGGTCTGTATTTTAAGGAGTCTTACTAAGTTTTTTGTTGAATGCTAAGACTTGTCCGTAGGAGACACAGAAACAGCTTAATTTCCTACCCCCAAAGTGATAAGGCCAAGAGCACCGGTCTCTCTGGGACTTTATATGACTTCATAGAATGACATCTTCCAAGAGAACATTAGAAAAAGCCGGCAAACTCAGCAGCCAAATTCCACGGCGACAGCTGCAGAGCCACAGGTGTTGGCCAGGGAAAGGACTCCAGCCCTGCTTAAATGTTCCAGAGAGTTCTTTATTATTTTAAACACCACGTTTAGAGAGTGCTTAATTTGCTCAGATTCAAGACTCTTCCCAAGGGCAAAGTGCAGAGTAAACAAGACTGGGAAGAAAGTCCTGGCCACCTAATTTTTAATTTGCAGAGCAGAGCAGTTACAAAACAAAGCACTTAATTTCTGACAGCCTTGCCCGCTGTGAAAGAGCTTGGAAAGGAAGGCTTTGGTGGAAAATATTCTCTCAGTTAAGACAGTCAGCGACATGGTGGAATCTTTGGTGTTCTCTGGAGAAGTGGAGTGCTCTAGGCCAGCTCAGTGTATCTTTCTTTGCAAGGTCGGGGAGGCAAGCTCCAGAGAAAAGATTCATCAGCAGATGGGTGCTGCGTTCAGGGCTGTACTTCACTGTCCTGTGAGCTCCAGGCACCCAGATGCCGAAATCTCATCAGCTCTGTTTGCTCTCTGCTTGACCCAACAGCATACCTGAGACCACGTGTGAGGCCCTTGTGCCAGAATGAGCCTCTGCTCCCAAATAGAGGACTCACTCATCCCTTCCTCAAGCGTTGTATCACATAAATACCCAGAGAGCAATTACTGTCTAAATACTTGCAATTACTGGTCCAGACCCGCTGTGACAAAAGCTGTCCATCTCTGGGCACTACAGTTCTGCACCTCTACAGAGTTTTGATTGTTCCCAAAAGTTCACAAGGTGTCCCCCCAAAAAACAGCCTCTGGGGCCTTGAACTACAGCTCAGTTGCTAGAGTCCCTGCCAGCACTCGAGAAGCCCTGGGCGTGTCCCCAGCACCTCTCAAGCATGGCATGGTGGTACAAGCTTGTCTCATCTCGGCATTTGGGAACTAGAAGCAGGATCAGAAGTTCAAGGTCATTGCGGCTTTGCAGCCAGTGCCAGGCCAGTCTACAATACAAGGGGCTATGTTCTAAAAAGGAGAAGCAAACTCAGCAGTCTCTCCACTTCAGCTCTCTCTCCTCTAACAGAGCAGGTTCTGACCTAGCACATAATAAAGGTGAGGTCTAGACATCTTCGGAGACCTGAGCCGCAATTGCAAAACAAGTGTTCAAGCTGTTTCCGTGCCCACTTTATGAAATGACTTCTTCCTCCTCATAGAGGGCTAGCAACTCCAGACACTTCCCTGTGGGACACTTGGGACTAATTTTTGTACATCTATGGTGCCCCATTCTCGGTGGACTTCCCTAGAGAAAGCACAGTATTTAATCTCTGCTCCCTGCCTGAGAACAGCACTCACAGTGTTAATAAATAAAAAACAGGTTGCTGTTTCTATCCACAGCGTTTGCTGCCTTGTCAGGGCCTGGTCCCTCTACTGCCAGTTTACATTACAATCCAAGGCTCAGTTGCAAGCATTCACTTGGTTTCACTCATGCTTGTTTATGCTGACACCTGAAGAGCAAGCAAACTCCCTTGAAGAAGGGGGGATGTTAGAAGGGGGTATACCAGCGAGGACGATGGTCCTGGCAGAGAGGAAAGCATGGTGTGAAGTCAGTGGCAGGAACAAGTTCAAGCACAGATCGAGCATCTGAGGAAAAGCCAGAGGAGCTGAGGCCTGATGAGGACAGGGGCCATAGATCAAAGAGCCAAATAACTCATATCCCGCAGGACCTGCAGGAGACTGATTCCAGAACCCCTCGTCCAGAAAAACCCCATCCCCAGATGCTCAAGCCCCTAAACGGACACAAGACTCGTGTCCATGCTACCTACATGCATACACTTTGAGTGATCTCCAGGTAACACAGCGTACGGTGTGAAGAAGCAACTGCCATCCCAGTGGCTGCCAATAGTAAGTATGTTAGAGAACAGTCCTCCTTCATTATTTTGACCCGTGGTCGGTTACTATGCAGACATATTTAAAACCATAGGCTCCCAGACACACTCTTTAATTCCCAGACAGGATTCTCAGCTTTTGCTCTTAAAACAAATCATGAAAAGCAACGGCCGTCAGAGGCAGGCATGGACTACTGAGTTCTCAACCTTTTTAGGGAGTTCAGTGGGTCTTTGGGCATCCATGTGGGCATGAGACAGTTCCGACTCCAAGTGCAGGGCCCCACTGAGCTATAACTCAGCGATGGCTGCCGTGGATGCTAAGACATCAGGTTCCAACTGGCCGTTAACACTGAAGCCTGTTGGATGAATCACTGGAGTGATGCTAAGCTTTAACTGTCAATTGTAGCAGTCTGGGAAGAGAGTGTCAAGGAGAGATTGTCTGCATTGGCTTGGCCCATTGGCATTTTGGAGGGGAGGGTTACGTTAATTTAATGAATGTAGGAAGGCCTGTCCATTGTGGGTAGCATGATGCCCTAGGCAGTGATTCTGAACTACCTAAGAGTAGAGGAATTTCCCTGAGCACATGGAAACAAGTGAGTGAGCATGTGTGAATGCATTTTCTCTGCTCCTAACTGTGGATACCACGCGTTATGTGACTGTCACCGTGATTTCCCCAACAGGGTAGATGGTAACCTGGAACTGTGAGCTGAGACAGGTCCATTCCCCTCCCAAGCTGCTTTTTGTGGGGACATTTTTATCACTGCAGCACAAATGAAGCTGGGTTGGTTGGGTTAAACGGGAATTTCTATTTAAGGTAATTTATAACCGCAGCAATTTTGTATCTTTTTAAAGGAAACAAAAGAGATGCCAGATGTTAGACAGGACTCTTTTTCACTACAGCTAAAACCACCAAAGCTAAAAAAAATTAAAAAAAAAAAAAAACCCAATGCTCAAACACTAAACAACACAGAGAAGTTTTCGAAACGCACCCAGTGAGGGTGTAATGACCAACAGCAGATGATGGAGGATCCCTCAGCACTGCGGCTGATGAAGCTTCGGAGGCAACAACAGTTTACAAGACTGCCAGGAAGCGTTTGCTCTTCTTTTCTTCCAACTGTTTACAAATAAGCATGTCCTGTCCTTACAGCTGGAAAGAAGGCAGGAAATACAGACAAGAGCTTGTATTTCCCACAGCAGTGAGTGGCCCAAGACATTTTCTGTGAGGTTTGTCCTTCCGAGTCTCTGGGAAGGAAGTGCAGGCACAGACGCACATGCTGTTCTTGTTTCCTTCTGCTCTGCAGAATATTTGGGAATTTGGCTCTGAGCGCACAATTCCAGTCCCCGTGTCCCAGTCTGGGAGCATTTGTGTCTGTGAAACGCAAACTGTAGCTCCCGAGGGAGGACGCTCATAGCTTCCCGCCTCCTGGAGGAGCATGTCAGCACAACCTTTCGTGCAGCTGACTCGACACTGGCTAGAAAATGAGAGAGGCTGGGAGAGGCTGCCAGGAGTCTGTGATAGCTGGTCACTGTCTCAGGAAATAAATTTAGTTTTCCTCACCAGAAACCGCAGATGACTGGAAGAGGGATGTTTCCCCACCCCATCCCCCACCCCCCGCCCCCCCTCCATCCCTCTGCCTCCAAAGAGTTGTGGATTTACTGAGAATTTTAGGAGAGGAGAAAATGAGAAATAGTCACAGTTAATAGGTGTGTGTGTGTGTGTGTGTGTGTGTGTGTGTGTGTGTGTGTGTGTTCAAGCCTCCTCTAGGTCCCTGCAGGTGGAATGTTCTCTGGTACGCTTCTGAGACCTGTTCAATCATATTCTCTGGGGATCCAGACTCTAGACTCCCCTTGCAGCAAGGTTTGGAGATGATTTCGATGCTTACTGAGGATGGAGAGTGACCTCTGCCATGACACACCAAAGAGTGATTTAATCTAGAAAAACAACAGCCTCCAGGCATAGGGTTGAGGTATAGCTCTCGTGATAGAGCATTTGGCTTGCAGCATAAGGACCTGCGTTTGACCACCAGAGGCCACTTAAAAGAAAAACTACTGCAGGTGTGTTATGATCTTGAAATCCCAGTGCTGGGGAGGCATAACAGGCAGGAGCTCACTTTCTGGCCAACCAGCCCAGCTGACTGGGTAAGCGCCCAGCTAGAGGGACACTTTGCCTCAATTGAAGAAGAGGAAGAGGAGGAGGAGGCGGCAAGGCAGCATTTAAAGACGACGCTGGATGTGGTCCTCCGAGCATACCCACCTACACGCTCACATGCACGAACACTCCCTCACCTAAGTATGGTGCCATATGTTGTAATTCTAGCCCTCAGAAGGCTAAGGCAGGGGATCATGAGTTCACATCCAGTCAGAGCTACACAGTGAGATTTTTGTCTCAAAACGAAACAAAGAACTAGGGATCTGGATCTTCAGACTAAGAGCTTGCTGCTTCTCCAGAGGCCCCAGGCTGGGTGGTTCAGAAGCCCAAAAACTACAGCATCTGCACACATGTGGCACACACACAGAGAAAGAGAGAGAGAGAGAGAGAGAGAGAGAGAGAAAACAAGTAAGTCTTTAAAAATAGAAGAAAAAACTCTACATAGCATTAGCAGTAAAGATCTACTTGAGGTAGCCTTGAAATTATTTATTTTTAATGACTGCTTCCTTGACTAGAAAGGGTTACACACTATTATTTCACTTCATTCATAAATCTGAATCAAACACAGAAGTAACTCAAAGACACAGTCCGTCACAGACACAGGCCATCACATAACTCAGTCAGGCAAGCCGGACCAGGCAGCGGGGAGGAAGGGAAACAAAAAACAATCCCTTTAGTGACCAAATGCATTTTGCATATTAACCACATATGTTGACTTTGTGTGGGGAACTGGAGAGCCCCATCACCGCAAACACGGGGGTCAACACACACTTGGCGGCCGCTCAGACTGAATGAAATCAGGCAAGCCCACGGACGGGGAAGAGTGTAGCTGGTACAGTGCACGAAGCCCTGGGTCGGAAACAGGCCACAGTGGCACACGCCTGGAACCCCCGGCACCCACACTCAGGAGGCAGAGGCAACAAGATCAAAAGTTCAAGGCCATCCTCGGCCAAATAGCAAGTGAGGCCATTGTGGGCTGGATGAGGCTGCCTCTACACATTAAACAGACAATTAGATAAGTTCAGTTTAGTGGGCGTGTGCCTGGCTCTTCAGCTTCCTAAACAACTGTCCTCACAGGTTAGACAGAGGATGGTTCTGATATGTGAGTGAGGCTTCTCCTCTGACCTAGCTGTAAAATTCACCCATGCTCCTTTCACTGGGAATTATCCTAGTTCTGAGGCTCAATCATTGATTGGGTCACCTGATCTGAAAGTCAAGAAAATGGCCCATAGGCCTTTGGACCCCGGAGAGGGAGGAAAAATAAGAATTCTGCTGTGCTTCTCCAGACCCGAGGCAATCCCAGCTCTCCCAGCACACTGGAGCCGCCTGGCTTAGCCAGCTGCAAGCTGAACCCTGGAGGCCATTCCCTCCTTCCTCTTTCCCCATGCTTCCACCCACGAGGAGTGTTTAACTCTCAGTTGTCTGGTGCCCAACCAGCAGTAAAGGGCAGTACATCAATTTTCACTTTGCAGCACGCACTCTTTATCCCCAATTACCCCAGTAACCTAAAGAAGAGAGAAAACACACAAAGGATGACAGTGGCCATCTGGAATGCATAACGCCGACGGATCTGCAATGTATTACATGGTCTGGAAAGTGGCTGGGCGAATTCCAGGGAGCTCAGATAGACTTCAAAGTCTGGCCATACATCAGTGAGACTACCGATCAGCTCCGATATTTAAAGTGGGTGTACGTGAATGAATTTATTACACATTTTATCTTCTAGGCTCAGACGGGGAAACAGGATCATAGGCAAGTTTGCCTTTAATTTCATGCTGCACTTTTCCCCTAGATTTTATTTTTTTTTTTCCTGCTTTGTAGTACTGTCCTTGACTTTTATCCTTTGGACTGGCACACACCTTTCCTACCTCTACTATGTGTCAGAAAACAAGGCCGAAGGTACAAGAACAGTTGGGCAGGGTCATCTAATTGTGAGATGTTTTACATGGGGGGGGGTCTCAATTCCAAAATCCACACAGCTTCATGTAAGTTCATAGTCTCTTTTCCTCCCATGCTTGTTCTTTAAGCCAAAGATGGAGGTCTGGACTCCACTGCATGGGATTTATTTCTATAGCGAATCCCCACTGTCAGTTGCTTTTCCTATGATAATTATGAGTCAAACCTGGGCTCTGAAGCTACCTGGAGACTTCACTCCAAGTCCTCCTGGCAGAAACTCCTTTGAGGAAGGCATAAGGTCCATTTTCAGGTTGACAACCTTTGAGAAGCACGTATCTTCTCACTTGGGCCAACGTGGCTGCTTTCAGCATCATGCAAACTTACTTTGATGCTCAAAGAACCTCAGAAATCAGATCCCAGTCCAAGCATGCAGTAAAATCTGCACCCTCTGCCTCCCAGGGCAGTTCCTTCTGGTCTGCACACAGTCCTCTGCTGGGTGTCTTTGAGGCTAGGAAGAGAGGAAATGTTTTTTCTTGTGCACATACGGGTTAGAAGCAGGCCCAAAAGGCTGGGATGTCATCACAGTAACTGCCAGCTACTGCTTCTTTCTTCAATGTGCCAAATGTGCACTTGAACTCTTCTGGATGTATATGGTGGTTAAATTATCACCGTGTGGCTCAAGCTCCTATGAAAGCATTCATTGTAGAAAACAGTGTAGTGGCTCCTAACATAATAAAATGTAGACCTAAATAGCATGGCACAACACACCCTCGTCTGCACACACATAAAGAGAAAGGGGAATCAGCATGTTCCTAGGGCAGCTGGGTTCCAGTTCGTAGCACTGTTGTCCCTGTATTATAGCTTTCAGTCACTGTGACAGAATACCTAAGAGGGCCGGCCTATGAGAAGGAAAGGTCAGCTGTTCCCATTGCATTGATTTTAGTACACGGTCACTTAGCTCCACTGTTCTGGAGTCTGTAGTGAGAAAATCATTGTAGACAGGATATGAAAGCTGCTCACCTTCTTGCAGCCAGAAAGGGGAATAAGAGAGCCTGAGGTTCCGGTATCTTCTTCAAGGACAAGCCCTTGATGACAGGGCTTTCTCCCAGGAAAATCAAGGCCCACACTAGTGCACCACCATTAGCAGTTCTGAAAGCTGCTGCCAGAGACACTGAGAACACGAGGACAATGAAATGTGTATGTACGTGCATGTGTGCGAGTATGTGCGTGTGTGTGTGTGTGTGTGTGTGTGCAGGCACACACATATTAAGAAGGAGATGTATAAAGAAAACTAGATCTTAAGATATTGCCACCTGGATGAGCATAAGTGTGCCAAGTGACAGGAGCTGGATGCAAAGAGAAAATCACTGATTCATATGTGGAACCTTTAAAAGATACCAGTCCATAAAAGTAGAGGACAACAGCCTGGTTAAGATGGGGAGATCAAAATCAAAGGACACATGTTTCCATTCAGAAGGACAAGATCCAGGTAGGTGCCATAAGCTAAGCATGAGGGCGGGACTTGAGAATGTTTCCAACCTTTTTGAAGGTGACCCTGATGTGTGGGAGGCTGTGTGTGTTCGTATATGCACATGACCCTCATGACCTATTTACTGAGTGCGAACACGTCAACAAGCTGTTTTACAACCTCAGTGTGTGCCGCAAAGCAAAATGGTTAAAGTAAAATGGGGGCATGAGCAAAACAAACAAAATGAAACTGACCTGGGAACAGAAGGGGCCAGGTTGACCTTCAAGTCTCAAAAAGGCTCCTGGTTCCTTTTCCTTTCTGTTTATTTTTTCCCCATATTTATTTATTTATTTGTGTGTGTGTGTGTGTGTGTGTGTGTGTGTGTGTGTGTGTGTGCACTTGCATATGAACTTGTGTGCAAGTGTGCGCCTATAGGCATGTGAAGAAGCCAGAAGGACGGCTTCCATCTCCATCCCTCTGCATGCTCAAGTCTCTCATTAACCCTGAGGTGACTGCTTTCTCACTTATACCAGAAGGGCAGCAAGCCAGGGACTCTCCTATTTCCTTCCTCCTTGGAGCTGAAGGAGTTTATGGGAGGAAGAGGAAGAAAAATAGGAGGAAGAGATGGAGACAAAGGAACAGAGGAGAAGGAAGAGGGGGAGGACAGGAGGAAGTGAAGAAAAAGGAAGTTGAGGGGAGAGAGGAAGGTGGGGAGGAGGAGGAGATAGAGGTTGAGGGAAAGAATGAGAGGAAGGAAGAAGAGCCTTGCTACACCATGGGAACAGGGGAACAAAGCCGGGATGCTCCCTCTGGCAATGATTATCTGGTAGTGAAGTTCCCATGCTTTCTTCAGCCAAGGAGTGCAATTCCCTCCCTTGCAGCCTTGTGAGTGGGGCTGTAAAAGAGACTTCTAGCTGACGGCCCCTCCAGAGGCTTAGATCCCAGCATTTTATGTCATTCCAAGTGAGTTTCTCTTGGATCTAAACATGTTCAAAAATACACATGGAAGACAGTCAGGGTCCTCCCAGCCTGTGTCAGATGATCTTTCAAGCATCCAAGGCTGTACAGGGCAGTTGGCACAGCCCTTAGAGACATTCCTGGGACTTCTGAGCCTGAAAGGCCCTTGATAACGCCTGGAGATAGAACATGAACTCACAGAGCTATGAAAAGCCGCCCTGGGAGTGTGGGCCGTGCACAGCGCCAGGCTCCCAGAAAATGCCCCAGATGGTGCGCTGTGCATTTGTCCACATAGACTCCGCAGGCTATTTCTAGCATCCACCCCGTGTTTCATTCTCCTGATAGTAACTCTCCCTGCTTAACTTAACATCACACAGGCACATATGACAGCCATCTTTCCCTTGTTTTCTAACCTTATAATTTTTTTTTAAGCTTCAGCATTTTTAGTTGCTGTCTTAGTCCATCCTGTACCTAATAGCTGAGGCTACCATTCAGGAGGCTGGGACTGCTGAAGTCAAGGTGCCCGAGTGGAAAAAATGTTGAACTGGAACATCTAACATAATTCCATGCCGAAAAATCAAAAATCCTGCCCCAAGGCATATTGTATAAAAAAATACAAAAGCATGAATTTGTAATTTAAAAATAACGAATCTTCCAACCCTTTAGGTTGGTGGCACAAAGGATGAGCAGAATGACAAGATGGATATAAAATGGCTACACGAACAAGCGGAACAAAGGAATTCACATCTACATGCTGGCCCCACTGCCTCTGTGGATCACAGAATGGCTCAGCAACTCCCTTTTGCATGTGCATGGATCATTCTCCTGCAGCCCGCTTTTCCAGCCTGGAATTCTCCCAACCCCCAAGCCCATTCTGTCACTGTGAACATGGGACTTTCCTCTTTGGGCATTTGCCTTTGGAAATTCTCTGATCATCAAATCTTAAGCCTTTCTCTTCTCCAATATCCCATCATGTCTGGATTCTGAGCCTCTCCTGCCCCAGGGGTCACGTGACTTTGCCATCAGTTGCTGCTGTGCAACTGCACAAAGCACAAGGTGACAGCTCCCACAGCACCAGCCTGCACTGGCCCACTTCCTAATCTTGGAGACCCTTAGTATCTCCTACTGTATTTTTAAGGGTCTACTTCAAACTTCTTGATCCTTCCTTACCTTCAAAAATAAGCATTTGGAACAGGACAGGAGCCTACCATAGAGGGCCTCTGAAAGACTCTACCCAGCAGGGTATTGAAGCAGATACTGAGACTCATAAACAAACTTTGGGCAGAGTGCAGGGACTCTTATGAAAGAAGGTGGAGATAGAAAGACCTGGAGGGGATGGGAGCTTCACAAGGAGAGCAACAGAACTAAGAAATCTGGGCACAGGGGTCTTTTCTGAGACTGATACTCCAACCAAGGACCATGCTTGGAGATAACCTAGAACCCCTGCACAGATATAACTTGTGGCAGCTCAGTCTCCAAGTGGGTTCCCCTGTTCCCAAGGGGAACAGGGCCTGTCTCTGATATGAACTCAGTGGCTGGCTCTTTGATCACCTCCCCCTGAGGGGGGAGCAGCCTTGCCAGGCCATAGAGGAAGACAATGCAGCCAGTTCTGATGAGACCTGATAGTCCAGGGTCAGATGGAAGGGGAGAAGGACCTCCCCTATCAGTGGAATTAGAGAGGAGCATGGGAGAAGATGAGAGAGAGAGGGTGGGATTGGGAAAGAATGAGAGAGGGGGCTACATCTGGGATACATAGTGAATAAACTGTAATTAATATAAAAATTTTTAAAAAATAAGCATTTCTTTCCCAACTTGGGGCTAATGTACTCAGAAGAAGAATTCAAAATTGAAGATTCCAAGATAGTTTTAAGAAAACTATTTGCAGACCAGTGACCCTTATAAATACTTTTATACCCACGAGATGAAAGCAATAAAGATAATACACCTAATAAAAATTAGGTCTCTGGAATCTTATGCATGCTAAAATAGTAATAATGAACACAGCGCGGTTTCTTACAATTTCCCCTAGTCCATGGTCCAGAGTATCTCCTCAGCAGCAGTGAGCTGGCATTCCTAGTCTATAAACACTAAGAGTGATAGTAACTACCGCAGTCAGAGTAGTTAGTCTCTTTCCAGATGTGAACACATCCTGCAAACACACAGCAAAAAACTACTATCACACAGTTGAGGTGACAAAAAGTCAAAGGCAATAAACTCCCATCCTCCAGGCCAACACTGGTCAGCCACAAGGCTGATCTTCAAACCGGGTGTGTCTGACTCCCAAATAGGGCATCACACAAATTCATGTGTGCAGAGACTTTCTCCACAGAAGAGAGTTATATGGTTGCCCTTGATCATTCTTTTTCTAAACTAAATGTAGTGATGTTTTACATCTTTCCCTTCGTTTTCAGTAATTTTCTCTTCTTCTCTAATTTCTTCTTGTCTTTTTGAATATAAATTCCCATAGTAGGAATCATCTGGAAGGACCTGACCAGGGTAGAGGATCATAGACAATAATGATACTTTTGAGAGCACTAGCCAAGTGCTAGTCAAGCACTGCCATGACTGTTGATGTCCTCTTCGCAGATTAACATGATAGGAGCCTGGTCCCACTCCTGTGCGTTCATTAAGCTGCTTTCTCCATGGTGACACAGGGGCCCAGGCTTCGTTGGCTTTACTGTCCTCTACAGCTGACTTTCTGATCATTTATACCTCATGGGCAGATGGAGGAAGAAGGAATTTTGCTTTCTGAGGAAAGAGCTGAGAGCCAATCCTGGGACCTGCACATCTCTTCTTCTATAGCACTGCTAGAATCCGATGTGATATGTTGAGGCACCCACAGTTCCAGCTCTCCCGGGGCCTGGTTCCAGAAGGTTGCTGAGCCCAGGAATTTAAGACCAGCCTGCACATAGCATAAGGCTGTCTCAAGCAAAGCAAAAATTAGCAGAATTTGGCTCAAAAGTTGTCTACACCTATCTATAAAGTAGATCCAGAAATGTGGCTTTGTATGTCCAGAGAGAGCATATGACGTCAATTTGCCTAGAATGGGCAATACTGGAGCAGCCTTCAGATGTGGTGCTCAGGGCAGAGTATGGCTGGGGTAGGGTTGCTAGGAGGAACAGTGGGGACTCAGCTTACTTTTGCCATTATAATCCTCTTTATTGGTTTGGTGAAGTCTTAAAGAAAGGTAGAAAAAAGCATCTGGCAGCACCTAAGACAGCCACAAAGGCACTAAAATCATCAAAGAAAGAGAAGGATAAATGGCTGAACATGATCTGTGGGATCAGCAAAGAGGAGTGGAATATAAGGGCCCTCTCAGAGGTGGGCTGGATGATGAATGTGGGAGAGGAAACAGCAAGTGAGTGTGGCTCCCAGACCTCTGGACTGAGCACCAACAATGCAGTGAGAGTCATAATTGGCATGAGCATGTTGGAGGAGTCCACAGCAGGAAAAGTAGTGAGGTGCATGGATTCAGGAAAAGGAGGCATGAAACGTAAAAGAGCACCTGAAACGTGGCCTTCAATTCTGGAGGATGATCATGGACTTGTACCCTACTGCCACATGAATTTGCTTGGGCTGCTTGGTAGTAATTCTGGTGGCTGGATTGGGTAGTAATACTTGGTTGTAAGATCTGAGAGGATCTACCATTGGCTAGACAACAGTAAGAAACTTGTCACTTGATTTTTGAGTTTCATCATATTCATCATTAAATCAAAATTGTGATAATAATCACCCAGACACAGTTCTACAGAGGGTAGGTCCTAGTTCAAAATGAAGAATTCCCCAGAAATGAAGGGAAATAATAGTATATAGACAAGCATTTAGGTGTATATTTAATAACTTGACAACTGGGACATTCATATATGGATGGATGAATTAATGAATATGTGATAGATGGATAGATAGATGATGGATAGATGAGTGGATGCTAGATGGATGAATAGACAGATAGATGACAAATGTATGGATGAGTATATGATGGATGGATGAATAAAATAATGATGGAAGGGATGGATGGGATGATGGTCTATGGATAGATGAAAAAGAGGATGATGGATGGATAAGATGACAGATGAATAAATGGAGAAATGATGACGAATGATATGTGCATGGATGGATGGAAAGAACACGTAAGTCCTGTAATGCTAGCTAACACTGAAGTTTCTACAAAGGGTTTTCCGCTATTTCATGAATGCCTCCTGACTTCATTTTTTGCTTTCTCTTAAGAAAAAAGTAGATAGTGGCTGTTTTGAACTTTCAATAGAAACTTGAAACTTTTCCCATTCCCATAGTTCTCGCATTCCCACACCCCCACTCCATTTTTTAAAGCTCTCCTAATCTATAAAGTCAGCCATCTGGGAACGGCCTTCCCAGCTTGCCTTTGCCTTTGGTGGCACAGCCAGTATGAAGTGCATTTGCAGAGCCCGCGGTGTTTGTGCACAGCCTCACCAAGCACACAAAGAACCTCATGTCCCATGAAAGGCGATCCCTTCCCAACCCAGAAATTACAGGATTTGCTGCAAAGGACCTTCAAGACTTCAAAGACTTCCCAAATGTCCTGTTCTGTCTTTTCTCCTTTGTTCCTTTCATTCTCTCACATGCAGCCAAAAGAAAGAAAAAGAGTGGGAGGGGAAAGATTTGTTCTCCAGATGACACTTCTGTTCACACTCACAGCCTTTAATCCCACAATGCCTCCTTCCTTCCGACACCAAGCAAGGTCCAGGTCTTCTGTCACATGGTCACAGATCTGTTGGCCATGACAAATTCTGTCTTCTAAAGAGAGGCCTGCAGCTGGCAGGTTTTGAGGTGAGCTTCTCTAATGCTTCCTTCAATATGTGATCAGATGACACACACTGAACTGATGCCCCCTTCTGCTGGAGTGGGCAATTAAGAGGCCTCTTGGCTGAAGCTTGTAAAGAAACAGCCATTTCCCCAGAGGGAAACTGAAGGCAGCAAATGTGAGGCTAGACAGCAATGGCCCCAACCATGCTGTATGCCTCCTACTCATGACACCATCATTATTCAAGTTTTTACTATGGATCTAGCACTTCTCTGAAACCTGGGAAGGTAGGAACAGCTCCTCTCTGAGCTTTCAGAGGAGAACACTGGATTCCAGATTAGGTCCTTGCCCATAGGATTGGTCAGCAATGGCAGCAGAAGCTGAATCCAGCTTTGCCTCACTACTTGACAAATTAGAACGAGTCCCCTGGCATCCTGCAATCCAGATCCATTGTCAAAGCACAAAAGGATAATCGTCACTAAGAGATGATTTTGTTAGCACTCTGACAGTCTGGATTTTAACATCACAGGAAAGAGTAGAGGTTAGAATATGCATTCTTTGTCCTCAGGGCTGACATTGGACCATTGGTTGGTTTGTGCTTAGGAGAGAACCATGTTTTTTAGAATGAAGTTGTCAGGATTAGTGCTTAGCAGGGAAGATGGCTAAAGTCTAAAATTCAGGCTTAGTTTTTGTTAGTCTCAATAGAGGTTGGATTTCTTCAGGTGAGCTTGTTCCTGAGGTAACAAACAAGACGGCTTCTACAGGTCTCCACACCAGTGACTGAACTGCCCACCACCATCAGCCTCAATAACCAAGCCAGAACACAGCCTGTACCTTCCAAAAACTACAAGCGTGATCAGGCTAGAGTTCTTTCTGGAAGAGGCTACAGGATTAAATCTACGGTAGGAGGAATAAGGTGGTAAGCGACATGCCTCAGTCTCTTGAAGTCAGGCAACAGGGCAAACACTGCACAAAACAATAGGCAAGCACCACGTTCAGATACATAAAGAAAGAGACGAGCTGAAGGAGAACCTCGTGTTGAACAGGAAGCTGGGCCTTCAAAGTTAAGAAAGTTCCTGTGAAGGTGTGATGGGTTATTTGTACATTACCGTGACAAGGACATGGTCAGCTCACACGTTCTCTCTCGGCTCCCATGAAACCATTGCTTTGGGCCCATGGCGAGGCAGCACCTCATGGCAGATTCGTGTGGTTGGGCCAAACTGTTCACACAGAAAGACCAAGGAGTGGCCTCAGTCCCCACTGATGGTATGTCCCTGACAACTTAATGGCTTTCTGCTTAAGGCTCTTGTCACCTCCCCAAAGGTCTGTCACCTTCCAAAGCACCATCCCCATGACCAGATCTTTAACACAAGCCTGTGATGGACGTTCAGGTCCCCACACTAGAGTGGAAGAGGTCGAAAGGATAGCTGGAGTCAGCTAAGTTGAGAAGGAAGGGAGGGGAGAGTAAGAAGAACAGAGGGGCTTTATGCTGCTAGACTCTGAAGATCCTGACAGGAGTGGTAGGGGCCATGAGTGATGACAACTCAAAGGGGACACTGACCGGCTAAAAGCAGATAGTGTTTTATTTTCTTGTGGAGAAGAGCCCATGGATGGTATCTTTTCTCTGTGTGGAAGGTGTGGCCACATGGTGGGGGTAATCTTTGACCAGTGTATGGAAAGTTTACACAGAGGGTGGCTAGGTGCCATGACACCAGTCACAGAGCTCAACTAAATCTATGGAGGCAACACTTGGTCCCGCATCTCTGCTATAGGAGGCCAGAGGTACAAGAAAATTCTGGAGTCTTCCCAGGCAAATGGGTGAGCCAGCCTACCTGAAGGTGTGGGAATTGGGAAGGAAGGGGAAGAAAGGGAGCTAAGTAACTGCTTGAAGACACAATCCCTGGGGACTGCAAAGACTCTTCACCACCTGTTCAAGCACTGTGTTCAGTCTAGGAGACCCCATGCCTTGGGAACACTCACCGACCCTAAGCCAGTCTTTGTCACACTTTCCTCGTGCTGGGACGAACCTATTCCTGCTTGACTCAGGCTTTCCAAGCATTCCCTCCACCAGCAAAGCCAGCGAGCCAAGACTCCTTGTCTTTTGCTTGGAGTTACGGGGTTGCGAAACACAGACCGGTGTGACCGGTAGGGAAACATGTTTCAGTAGCATGTCCGGAATTCTCCAGAGATACTCCAGAAAGACCTAGATCTAGGGGCTATAGAATATGTGAGCACTCTAACATACTACAGTATCACACAATTCTTAAGGGTATACAGACTTGTCTTTTTGTTTTTAAAACTACAAATATGTGAATCATGTATATTTGACAGAATTAGTGAATAATAGAATTAAGAAAAATAAGACACCCATTCGCCCACATGCTTCACTTAATTCCACCTTCTTGCCAGCCGCTGTCTACAAACAATAATCTGTGATGTGGTCACCCAGGCTTATTCTCTGTTACTGCGATTTAAGTGTTATGAATGTGCACTGCCGCATTGGTTTGCATTTTTATGTATCACATCAGACAATCTATATTTTTTTATAATTGCTCTTTTCCCTTAACAGAATTTCTTAATCTTTTATATCAAGAAACATAGTTAGATTTTTGTTTTAAAAATTTTATTATGAAATACTTAAAATGCAGATAAAACAATCTAATAAAAAAAAAACATTCACCCACCAACTGGATTTACATATTAATATTCTGTATAATTCAGCAGACTTTCTAAAGAAATAAAACTCAACAGGTAAAGGCATATTGCCTTTTCGGATCAGTCAATCAATCATTTCTCTTCATTTAATTTCCACACTGTTGAGAAATGTTTGGGCATGCATTTTTACAAGTTCTCTCTCTCTCTCTCTCTCTCTCTCTGTGTGTGTGTGTGTGTGTGTGTGTGTGTGTGTGTGTGTGTTTAACCACATATGCATGTTTCTTAAATACATTAGAGTACATTCCTGAGAAGCTTTATTTTTAAGTAGTGTGTTATATATACGTGCCATTCTAAGACCAGCTTTGCTTGCTCAGCACTAATTTCCCAGCTATTGTCGTGAAAGGTGGTTGACACTCGTTGTTAGTTTTCGTGGTCTTTCTTTATGACTACAGCATTTCCCCTCCTTTTCTGGAAGACACTTAAGTGACTGCACTTTTTATGGTGACAGATCCTGTTTTCGGGATAGCAATACCCGTGTTCCTGCGTGAAATTTTCTCGAGCTTTCTTGGGCACATATCTGTTACCTTCAGGAATCTTCAGCCTTTGTACCAACTTTGAGTTTTCGTTACTCTGATTTTTAAAGAAATGCTGTGCAGGTATGAATGGTGAATTAGAGGCTATCTCTATACTAAATAGCTTAGGCTAATATCTTTAACATCTGGCATTTTCATAATCCTCAGATTCCAAGAAATCTGAAATCCTCTTCCCAGGTTGAAGTTCAAGTCTGCACATGATAGATGGTAGCAGATGTGGTCACAGTCTTTTGACAGATGAGCCCCAAACCTGGCAGAGTTTAATTGTAACTAAGATGTAAAATTATTCATGCTCTAAGGAAAGAAAATGGCAGCCAAAAGGCTCCCGACTTCAAAACAAAAAATGGGAAGCCCCTGGAAAGAAGCCCAACATGCTGGTCCATACTGCTCCGACTTGCAAGACTGTTGAGAGACAAGTGGGTTGTTCTCTATTCTCTCAGCCACGCCTTCTCCTCCCTTGATTTTTCATAAAACACAGTACTGGTCACTAAGACATCAAATACTTCCACATCCTTATTATATAAAACAATAAGTCGGCATCTTGATTTGGACTTCACTCTCACACAGTTCCCAGAGTCCTGTGAAGGTAGGGCTTCAACAAAGACCTTGGAGCTCCTGGCCTGACCAGGAGTAAATACGGTGACACATACCACCAGACACCCCCAAGGTATTTCTTTTCCTGAGCCTACAGCTTGCTGCATGGCCACAAGAATACTACTGGCACATTGTGGGCGCTAGCAAATCTTGAGCAAGGGCAATTATTTAACTCAACCCTGCCCCTACCCTCATCTCCACCCCACCCTCACCCCACCTCCACACTATTGCCGCCTCCACCTCACCCCAGCCCCTCCTCAACCCTACCTCACCCTCACCCTAATCCCTCCTTCATCTTCACTGCCATTCCCAGCTTTACTCTCACCCCACTCCCATCCTCATCCCCACTCTAACCCCCACCTCTGCCTTCATCCCCACCCTCACCCCTACCCTCTCCTTCAATCTCCACCCCCAACTCCCACCCCTACAAAGGGAAGTCACAGTGAACCCAAATCCCAGCAACTCTAAGGGGACAAACATGCTAGCTGGCTGCCTGCAGGCCCTGTGCCTCAGCCTAAAAGTCAGTACACCAGAAGAGACCAGAGCACTATGACTGAAAAAGCCCTCAAGCCTGTCTAGGCTGAGCACTGGCAGTCTGTAATCTACCAAGTCAATGCTCAGAACATTGGGAGCATTTCGGGTTTAAGATCTTTGGTTGAAGTCCGAGGAAACATCCCCAACTCTGAAATCAGAAACATTTTGGGCAAAGGGCACTCGACCTGCCCAGCAGGCTGTGGCCCTCGTTTACACTATCTTAACAATGAACAATGGGCTGTGAGAAATGCATCGGCTTGAGATTTAGGATCATTTGTATGCAATTTAATTGGTGTTCCAAACGTCAGGAAGAACACTTCACTGGATTTAACGACAACCACATTGCTGGTAACAGTGTGTCTTGCAGCATGCCGGTACCCAGGAGTGATTAGAACAAGGAAAGGAAAACTGCCGTGATTTTTCTGCCCTCAGACCACTTTTCCAACTAATAATGGCCATTGTAATAATTACTGGCTGGCTCAATGAGAATGTGCACCTTTAAGTGCATGAAAATCACTGGCCGCCCCTGTTGCTGCTTCTGATGTTCTGGCATGACATTTAAAAAGTCCCAGATTTTTAATGAAGGTCAGATTCCTTCATAACAAGAAAACATCTGTCATAAACACTGTACAAATATTTATAGGGCTAAGCTGGCAGTACACAGCTTCCCCTTGCTCCTTTTTAATCAAGCTTGAATGTGTAAAGACTAACAAGCAAACAGCAAACATGGCAGGTCACAGAATGAGCTTAGACAGCTCAGTCACACATGGCGGCATAGAGAGTCTCCAAACCTGGAAAACAAAACCAAACAACAAAAACAAAAATCCTCAAAGCAAACACTGTTGTGTAAGGTTCTTACTTATTTAAGTTAGTTGCCAGACTCTGGTTTATGCTGTTTAACCACAGTCTCTTTTCCTTTCAGGTTTATTTTTTGTTATGCTGGTAATCCATTACATGGCCATGAACAGGGCTGGGAGAGTTCCCCAACACTGTGCTAACCACATCCCCAGTCCTCTTTGTTCTTGTTTTGTGTTGTTGTTGTTGTTTTATGAGAAAACAGTAAAATCCCAAATGCATTATTTTTTTCCTGATAAACTCCTCCCCATATTTAATCTGTATGATGTAATTCAATGTGCCATGTTCATTATAGTTCACATAATATTTACATGATGCCAAAAAAAGACTAAAAAAATTAGATCAATTCCTCCACAAAAAAAGACAATGGAAATAGCAGAGAAAATGCTGTTGGTAACAATTTTAGAGAAGTCTGTTTTCAACTTTTTTTTTTCTCATTTCAATGTCAACATTAAAGAAGAAAGAAAGAAAATATTTTGAACTGGAACAACAACAAAAACCCAACAAATCAGATTTATAAAATGGAGCTTAAGTTGTTTATGCAGGGAAATAAATAGCTCTAGATGTTGTTATTAGAAGAAAGTTCTCAGATGACTGACCCTAATGACCCAGCTTTGCAGGTGTGACTCTGAGGTGGCCATTGTAGCATCAAAACTACAGGAAGGTAGAAGACAAGTGCTGATGGGCCCGATGACCTCAGATGCAAATGTCCTCTAAAATTTTCAGAACTGAATCCAACAATCATGAGCGGAATGCAAGGATGATTGGTCCAACATTAGAAAGCCAATTAACATTAAAAAAATTTATTAAAAGGCTGTAAAAGTCTGGGCACAGTGGCACACACCTGTAATCCCAGCATTTGGGGAGGCAGGGGCAGGGGGATCTCTGTGAGTTCAAGGCCAGCCTGGTCTACAAATTGAGTTCAGGACAGCCAAGACTACACAGAGAAACCCTATCTTAAAAAACCAAAAGAGGAAAAACAACAACAAAAGGCTGTAAAAGAAAACCCATTCATTCATGAAATCAACACACATATCAATGTCTGCATTTGGTATACTCTAGCATCAAATTCTGATTAAAAAAAAAAAACAAAAACAAAACAAAAAAAACTCTCACTAAACTGGGAACATAAAGAAACAGCTTTAATCTGCAAGACACCTGCAAAAATTTCTGTAGCTAACAATATTCTTAACAGTGAAAGACTGATATTCTAAATCAGTGAGAAGAAAAAGTGGGGAAGACCCTAGAACTCATTGGCACGGGAGACAACTTCCTGAACAGAACACCATCAGTACAGGCCCTAAGATCAACAATCAATAAATAGGATCTCATGAAACTGAAAAGCTTCTGTAAAGCAAAAGATACTGTTATTAGAACAAAACAACAGCCTACAGATTGGGAAAGGATCTTCACCAACCCAACATCTGACAGAGGGCTGATATCTGGAATATATAAAGAACTAAAAAAGTTAAAAGGCAATAATTCAAGTAACCCAATTAAAAAAATGGGGTATGGAGCTAAACAGAGAATTCTCTGTAGAAGAATGTAGAAAGGCAGAGAAACACATAAGGAGATGTTCAAAATCTCCAGCCATCTGAGAGATGCAAATCAAAATGACCCTGAGATTTCACCTTACACCCATCAGAATGGCTAAGATCAAAAACTCAAGAGATAAGGCAGGCTGGAGAGGCTGTGGAGAAAGGGGAACCCTCTTCCATTGCTGGTGGGAATGTCAACTGGTACAACCACAATGGAAATCAATCTGGCGCTTTCTCAGACAATTAGGAATAGTGCTACCTCAAGATCCAGCTATACCACTCCTAGGCATATATCCAAAAGATGTTCAAGTACACAACAAGGACATTTGGTCAACCATGTTTGTAGCAGCTCTATTTATAATAGCCAGAACCTGGAAACAACCCAGATGTCCATCAACAGAGGACTGGATGCAGAAATTGTGGTACTTTTACACAATGGAATACTACTCAGCAATTAAAAACAAGGAAATCATGAAGTTTGCAGGCAAATGGTGGGATCTAGAAAAAATCATCCTGAGTGAGGTATCCCAAAAGCAGAAAGACACACATGTGTGTGTCATATGTGTGTCATATGACACATATGACATATGTCATATGTGACACATATGACATACTCACTTATATAGACCTATAAGATAGGATAAACATACTAAAATATGTACACCTAAAGAAGACAAACAAGAAAGAGGTCCAGGGGTAAGATGATCAATCCTCATCTAGAAAGACAAAGGGGATGGACATTGGAAATAGGAGAAAACAAGTAACAGGACAGTAGCCTACCACAGAAGGCACCTGAAAGACTCTACCTAGCAGTGTATCAAAGCAGATGCTGAGACTTATAACCAAGCCTTCAGCAGAGTGTCGGGAATCATATGAAGGAAGGAGGAATTAGTATATCCTAGAGGAGACAGGGAGCCCCACAAGGTCCAAATACATCTGAGCACAGGGGTCTTCTATGAGACTGTTTATCCAACCAAGGACCATGCATGAATATAACTTACAACCCCTGCTCAGACATAGCCCATGGTAGCTCAGTATTCAAGTGGGTTCCCTAGTAAGGAGGACAGGAATTGTTTCTGACATGAACTCATGAGCTTCCCCTCGCCCCTGAGGGAGGAGCAGCCTTGCTAGGCCACAGATAAGGACATTGCAACCATCCTGAAGATATCTGATAAGCTAGGGCCAGACGGAAGGAGAGGAGGACACCTTCTCTCAGTGGACTCGGAAGGGGGCAGGGAGGAGATGAGGGAGGGAGGGGAGGATTAGGAGGAAAAGAGGGAGAGGGCTACAGCTAGGATACAAGTGAATGTATAAAATTATTTAAAAATAAAAAAATATTAAAGAAAACAGTGAAAGACTGAGTAGCTCTCACTAAGGCAAGGAAGTAGATAAAGGTTCTCTTGCCTGGCCAACATTATCCTGGTCGTTCTAATTCAGCGATGAGAAACTAAAATGAGTCAAAGGCTTGAGCATAAACATTACTGAAGAAGACCTGGAAATGTCAACTAAGTACATAAAAGACTTCCAACACCCACACCCATGACACAAATGGAAATATATATATATATATATATATATATATATATATATATATATGTACACATATAAACCACATGGACACACCATAGTACAACAGATTAAAATGACTAACTTGAAAACCTTCCCTCAAACTTGGCAAGAATGGCAGCTGAGTGTGACATTCTGAGTGGTGGAGAATGGTGCACCAATTTAGAAAACAGTTGGGCAGTTTCTGAAAAGCCAATGCATATCTTAAAAAAAAAAAAAAAAAATCTTGCCCTTCCGTTCCTAAGTACTTAATGAGAAAAGAGCAGAAACATGATTTATAATGTTATAAGTGTACATGTTATAGAGTACATGTAAAATAATATTTACAGTACCCTAAAAGCTCAGTGGCTCACGTGGCTCAGTGTAAGTCTAGTGTGCATGAGGTTCTGGGTTCAAGCCTCATCACCTGAAATAAACACAAATTAAAATAAAAAAATAAACAACCCAATGGCCATTGGCAGCTCGTAGTGAATTGTAGTGTGTCTATGTCATGGAATACTTTCTGACGACAAAAAACAAATGGCTATTGGTGTTTAGAATGACAGGATAAGCCTTCTTTCTAATGAAAGAAGCCAGGAAAAAAGAAAGCAATTACTGCGTGTTTCCATTTATATAAAATTATAGAACATGTGAAAGAAGGAGCTTGGTGGCTTTCTAGGGGTGAGAAACAAAGGCAGAGCTGAGGCAGGAGGATTACAGAGGTCTGCGGAAAACCATCTGCAGAAGGGTGAACGCCGGTAGAGTTCTGGCAGACAAGATCACAGTGCTGACCTCATCAAGGCACTGAGCACGGATAGAGTCATAGTTTAATCCCTCGGTAGGAGATGCAGAAACTTCCGGAAGTGAGGTCTACTGGAAAGAAGCGGGTCACTGCAGTGAGCCCAGAAAGAATGTCTCTCTCTATCCCACCCCTCCTTCCCTCTCACTGCCTCATCACTGGTGTGAGGTGAGCGGCTTCATCTGCTACTGGCTTCCTACCATGAGGTGGAGCCTTGCCTCAAGCCCCATTAAAGAGCCACCTGCTGGGAATCCAGTGGGTTCAGGGAAAGAGACCAACATGGAAGGGCGGAGGGCCGAGGGATGAGGCGCCTTCACTGATTTCCTCTTGTGCTTCTCCCTTGTGGCTTGAGAGCCCGTCTTTAAAAAACATTTAGCCAAGCCCTTAATGTGTTTTACCAAACACTTTTCCCCTTGATTTCTAAACCCATGTGTTATTTCAAGAATAATAGAAACCATGTGTTACTGACATATTTACACTTAAATCATCAAGATGCTATTTTGTTAGAACTTTTGATGTCTTTTGAGGTTTTTTTTTTTTTTAATGGGACCCTCCTAGGAGCAGCAAGGCCCCATCACAAACAAACAAATAATTAAAACAAGAAGAAGCCTGAATCAGGACCCAGTTTCAGACTAGCCTTGGGGGACAGATTTGAGACTTGGCTAGTGCCGCCGTTCTCCCCTCGCCCCAGGAGAGGCTGAGAATAGAAACTGCTGTCTGACGGTCATTTCTGAATTGCATAATTCTGTTTCTAGCTCCAGAAAAAGAAGGGGGGGGGGAGAACTCAAATACAGGGATCACTGATGTGATGACTCTACAGAGTTCAGTCTTGCAACCAGGACAAGAGAAATGCAACACGGAAGATGAGCCATGAGATCCAACAAAGATGGTGGTCTCTCCAAAGGGGAGACCACCAGGAAAATGACACCTTGGAGAACAGATAATCACGTGTGTTCAGAAAGCTGCCTGGGCTGTCATGACCTAGCATCCGAATGCTCCTAGCTGGGGCCTTTCTTCCTTTGGAGATGCTGTGCTGAGCTCACCCAGAATTCATGACCCTGGCCCCCTGAGAACTCTTTGCTTTGCTCTTTCTATGTCCAGATCATGGAGAGATGCCAAGTGAATCGCAGAGCCTTTCTGAAGCTTCCCCGGGGCGCAGCTGGTGAAGAAGACAGAGTGGACACTGGGGTCAGACAGCTGGATTCCAATCCTAGCACCACCAGCAGCTGTGTGACCCTGGGCAAGGCCTTCCTAAGGCTATTTCTTCATAGTAGAGAGGACATGATGACGCCTGTTCCTGTGGGCCGGAGTGTGAAGTTGTGATTTGTGCTGCGGAAATCAAGAGAGTCATGGGGAAGTGAAACAACCATTCTGACACCTCACTGAGTGGGGAAAAGACCTTTCAATGATTGTTTGAAGAGCCACATTTTACCCTTACTTCATGAGACTTTAATAAAGCATACAGACACCAACTTTAAAGAGGTGGTCCATCCAACATTGTTAGCACCTCTTGCCCATCCAGTCACCTCATCTGTGCCACTTGATTTCAGTCAGCTAACAAATCACTACTCTGTAAGCCATTATTTTCAACCCCACAGGGTATGGCCATCTCTGTTTGTTTTGAAAATCTCTTAAGAATTCCTCAGAATTTTAGAACCAGAAAGTGGTCTCATACCCGGCTTTGTAGACAAGGAAGGAACTGAAGCCAGCAATGTTGGGAGACACAGGCAAGCTCATGATGGTGTGCCCTCGTGTTTGGGATGAAGACTCAGGTTGCTGGATTTCTGGTTGGTTTCTCTTCCTCTCCCTCCTCCCCTTTCTGCTCCCTACCTCTGCAACTTCATCTTCTTCCTCCTTCATCTTCCTTTCCTCCTTCTCCTTGTTTACTCATCACATCTTTTTTTAAAAAAAAAACCACATTATCATATTTAAAACAATACAGAACCAACAGATTAAAAAACTAGCCTTAGCTCCTGGACAGATGTATCCGACACTCTCAGTTAGGGCTTTTGGCTAATGAGTGATGAAGAGTTTGGCCTGTGAGTGCCCCCAGCCTCTGGGTGCCAATGGTATGTTACTCCCCACTGTCTCCAGAGACACACGGAGACACATGTTTGCAATTACCTGGAAGCTTAGGGAAATTGATGAGTTTGGAAAACATTTTTGAAAGATTTTACTAAAGAGGAAAAATAAAGGGGAATCTGGTATGTGTTCATTGACAAACTGTTCCAGAGAAGTCCAAAACATGATATACAAATTGCCAGATTCAAGGATGTCTGAGATGTACCATTTGCCAAGATGTTCAGGCTTGCTGAGCTGGGTGACATGAGTTCTGGTCAGGCCTGAGTAATAGTTTCCATCCAGCCCCAGCTCGGCCTGGCTAACTTGGGCTCCTGAGCTGGGTCCAGGCATCCAGGTGATTACGGTCATTAAAAATTTATCCCTGTTGTTCCACCTGCCACTTCGTCAGGGATTTTGTTCTCCGAGACAGAACAAAAATGGCTGACCAAATGGACCCCTGAAGCACAGATGTCTTTTGGGGGAGGGACGTGTCTTGTGGCTGGTGAGATGGCTTGCTTACTGCCAAGGCTGACCACCTGAGTTTGATTAGCAGAATCCACAGGGAGAAAGGGGAGAACCGCTGCTGAAAGTTGTTCTTCGACCATCACATGTGAGGAGATAGTGAATGTTCACTCTTACTCACAAGTATGGGGAGGCCTGTAGAGAAGAGACAAACTCATATACAGTGTGACGAGGGCCACAGAGAAGAGATGAAGTCATCTGGAGGATGGGGAGAATTACAGAGAAGAGCTGAAACCGCAACAGCTGAAAAACCGCCCACCCATCCTGCCCCAACTGAGAAATGCCTTGCCCAAGCCACCGCTTCCCAGGCAGCTTAACCTGGGATTCAGCCCAGATGTTCCCAGCTGTGGGAGCCAAGCTTAGGGTGAGAAAATTCAGAAGGCCTTTATGAATGGCAGCCACCTTCCTTCAATGTCAGCACATCCTCCCTACAAAACAGCAAAACAAAAGAGCCTTCCAGACAAATAGTGAAATGGGTGGATGTCTTTAAATATAACACTTTTTACTGAAAAGCAGTGTTTATTTATTCTTTGGTGATATCATACATGCATAGAAAGTAGCTTGATCATATCCACAGGTAGCCTCCTTCCCCAGTACCTGGCGTCACAAGCATGTGAGATTTCTCCGCTGTTCCCAGTAGCATGTGCATGAAGGTAGAAACGGAGGCTCCCGGTGTGGAGAGCTGAGAAAAAAGAGAAGAGAAGAGAGAAAACCCAATGAGGTGACAACCATTGAACAGCCATAAAAGACTCATTGAAGATTTGCTGGGAATAGCTGGGGTTTCCAAGGCAACAACAAGCAACATCATCCAGCCCTTGGCAGCCTCTCACACCTGCTCAGTATCTATGCATCCTAACTGTACTCTCAAAACCTCCCTTTCACTTTCCAGGCCTCAGCTTCCTCTGAGATCAGCTCGGCTTTGCCGTGAGATGACAGACATCAGGAGTCGGGGCCCACGCTCCTGTAAGTTGAAGCAGAAGGATCATCTGAACTATGTAGTACGTCTCAGAAAGAGGAGGGAAACATAGTGACAAGGACCCTAACCTTATGAGGGAGGTCCTTCTGCTGTCAGTTGTCATTTTACCGATAACAAGAGATGGTGGGAATTGAACCAGTAATTTCTGAGGTCATGCAGACACTAAATAGCAAAGTGACTTTGAACCTCTGGAGTGTGTGCTACAGAATCTATATGCAAGCAGCTTTTAGCACAAGGCACTGAGGATCAAAAATGACCAAGGGCAGGGCAGGGGATCGCTCAGTAACAACCCCATCAGTGAAACTGCTGAGAAATAAAGGGAAAGGGAGGGGAAAAAAAGCAGTCTATTTAGCAGGTTGCAGGGAAGTTGCATAAAAGGGAGGGTTCAGATTAGTGTTGAACCCTCCTCATCTCAGAGCAGGCTTGGCCCTTATCTTCTGTTGGCACCCTCATTACTCTAGCAAATTAAGAAGTGACATAGGATTGCCCCCTCCTGCCACTCTGCCCCCAAGCCCTGCTCTCATTTAGCCAGGTTAAACCATCTTCCTTAATTGCCAGTGGGAGCCCAGTCTTGCACACGGAGAGCACGGATGATAAGTTAAAACAAGGGGCCTTTGTCTGCTGCACACAGTTAGGTATCAGTCACCTTCATTATGCAATGATGTCACCCGCTACCCGGGGCTTAAACCCTGGGAGGCCCGTGAGTAATGAGCAGTGAGCCATGAGCCCTGGGCAGAGTGACTAGTATGGGTAACTGGAAGAGGGGCAAGGGAGAGGCCAGAGAGTGGGGTGGCCCAGAGAACTGTGAGCGCAGCTCCATTCCAGCGTCCCTGGGCTGGGTGATGTCAGGGACGTTCTCCCCATTTGGGTGAGAAAGATGTTACCGTGTAGCGGGGGCGACGATGGCCCAGCTGATGAAGTTCTTGTCACACAGGCATAAAGAGCTAAGTCCTCATCCTCACACCTGCATGAGAAGCCAGGCCAGGTGTATCTAACATCCTAGCCCTGGACAAGAGGACACGAGGGGGTCACTCTACCCAACCGTGAGCTCCAAATTCAGTGAGACCCTGTCCCAAAATAATAAGGTAGAGAGTGATAGAGTGAGACACCGGTGTCAACCCTGGCCTTAGAATGCATGCAGATATGTGAATGAACACACACACACACACACACCACTCACACACACCCTTCACATACCCAACACACCACACACACAGACTCACACACACACCACACACAGAGAGAGGAGTAATAAGTGATTGAGGAAGACACTGATGTTCAGCCCTGGCCTCTTCATGCATGCACACACCCCAGACCCCATGCACAAACAAACCACTTCCCACGAGATGGAGAACACCAGCAAAACAACACATCCAAACCTGGGGCAGTCTTCAGAGAGAAGAACCACTTGCTAAGCAAGGGACCTCTCGCCGTTAAGAAGGCTTCATCCCTTGCCTCCCAAGAAGAGTACAGCTGGGACTTCCTGTCCCTGAAGCTTGGCCTCACCATCTTCTCTGTGACTTTTTCAAGTCACCTCACTCCTGTGGCCTCATCTTTTAGTTTTACAACAGACTTAGGATTGGCCAGGCTTTGCTTAGGGACCCTGACTAGCATAGGCTGCCCCCATGCGGAAACTTCAGATTCCTAAACCCGAATGAAAAATGAAGCCTGTGGGGTGCACGTGAGGCCTGTGGATGTAGATGACACTGTGGGGTACAGATGTGGGGTACAGATGAGGCCTGTGGAGTACAGATGAGGCCTGTGGGTGCAGTTGAGGCCTGTAGGGTACAGGTGAGGACTGTGGGGTGCACACGAGGCCTGTGGGGTACAGATGTGGGGTACAAATGAGACTGGTAGGGGTACAGTTGAGGCCTGTGGGGTGCAGGTAAGGCCTGTGAGGTGCAGTTGAAGCCTGTGGGGTGCAGTTGAGGCTTGGGGGGGCAGAGGCCCTTGGTTTCTTCCCAGCACAATGAAAGTCTATCACCACCAGCCCATCCTCTTCCGTAGGGAGGGGCTGTGTCCCTGTTGATCTGTTTCTCATCAGTGCATTCACTGCTGGGGGCCCGCAGTCCCTGCCATCGTCCTCATCTCTTCCTTGCTGAGACCTCATCTCCCTCCTGGAGCCAGCGGAACGGCCAGACGGCCTAACTCTCCACCTTCCACTGGGTCCCCCAGCTTCCCACGGTATCCCTTGTCGCCCAGCACGTGAACCTGAACCTCTGCCTCCCTCCTGCTGAGATCCACACACTCAGATATGAGCCTTTCCCAAGAGCGGGCAGGAAGCTCCTCACCTCTGAATCAGGTGGTGAGGAGGCAAGCACAGGGAACAGAAGTGTCACGTAACGGGCCTTTCTGAATGTAGGTTACACTGACATTTTCAATCACACATCCACACGGACGCGCTCTCTCAACATGCACACTCAGACACACTTAGATATACTCTCACACTCACACACTCACAAACTCTCACACAGACCACACACACACACTTACACACTCTCTCACACACATACTCATATACCTATATAGACAAATATACACAAGTACACACTCACACTTAGATGAAATACACTTCCTGCTCCCATCCTTACGCATACGGACTCACCTCTGGCTTGACATACTCATTTACACATAGTCATGAATTCACACACACAGGCACACACACCTTTACACGCATTCACACACAACAGTGCAGACACGTGCTCACACATGGCATGGGCACACTCATTCACACAGAGCCATACGTGCCCATACTCATGCAGGTGCGCACCCCTCCACACACCCACAGACATCGGCTGAAACACACCTGCACACATTCCGTGCCATCACACACACCAAGTTCCTTCAGTAGAGAGCAAGTGGAATTTGTTTCTGAAGATCATGGAGAAAGGCTTTAGAACAGTGAAGGGACGGGCGTGGCGCGGAAGCGTCTTGAGCTGAGTCACGGAGCTGACACGGCTTCACTGAATGCAGACGCAGCCCCAGCAGGGTGCGATTTGGGAAAACATCCACTGTGGAGACAAGGCCACCCGTGGAACACTGCCTTCTTGCACATCGGAGGCCTATTCACAGTGTGAGTCTCGGGGAAAAAAGCCCTCCCTGCTGGGTGAGCTCTTCCTGGTTCAGGAAGTACCTGGGAGAAGCTACACCCAACTCTCATGAGCGTGGCGCTCAGGTGGCCAAGCCTTACGTGTGGAAAGTCAAGGCCCCGTCAGGACACTAAGAAGGGGACATCTCAGCGATCTCCGGGGCCACCGTTCCATCCTGTCACACGAGTGGGCTGGTGCAGATCTGAGCCACGAGGGACAGTGTGGGTGGGTAAGACAGTGCGTGCCCTTTGTGTAGCAGCTTTTCTTACTCAAGAGCCACACGCGTTGTCATGTCAAATGATGAAAATGTTTTGTTTTCCACCATAGCTTGGGGGCTTCCTATCCTGGCAGAGATGGTGCAGCAGCAGAGTGCTGGGGCTGCCTGGAATTTGGGCAGACAGGCTAAGGATGGAGCCCTCAAGACCAGGCAAGCTGCTCCCGTTCAAATGAGTCAGCGCTTCACTCTTTTTTTTTTTAAATTGGGGCTCATCAGGGCTGCAGCTTCCTCTCTTGCGAATATGTGGGAGACGGTTAACGCTTTTCTTTGTGTACCTAGAATGTGCTAAATCCTCCCAGCAGTAACCTCAAATTGGTAGTCAGTCAGTTCTCCAGCTGGTGAGGTCGGCAGAGAGCATGACCCCCACTCTCATCGCCACACAGACATCCTCTCTGCCATCCTGAAAGGTCGCTGGGCCCAGCCGCCGTCTGGATTTCCTGCTCCTTTCCCCTTCTTCCCTCACACACGTGTCGCAGACCCACCTTCCCATGGAAGCCTGCAGCAGCCATCTCAAAAACACAGCAGACAGCTTCCTGGGTCTCGTCTCCGCAGATACAAATCCAACAAACCAAGCACAGTAACAAACAGAACATGGAACTGTCTTCCTGCATGGCTCTGGATGCGGGAACATGGAAACAGAGGTGTGGGAAAGTCTATGTGCCCCAGGGTCCTGGGAGGGTTTGTCTCCCCTCTTATGTATGTCTCAACTGCCTTTCTCTTATGAAGACCTCGTGGCTGAACTTAGGGAACACACCAGGGAATCTTTTCTCAACCTCTTTAACTGATTACTTTGTTCAATAAAGTAACAGGAGTCTACAGATCCATAGAGCCAAGATATTAAGCACAAATCTTTCCGGAAGCCGCCATTCATCCAGTTGCTACCACAGGACACAGAACAACAACCAACAACTGCATACAACGCAGATGTAACGTGTCGGACTTGATATGTAGGCCCCTCAACTGCACAGATTGGAGTGACCTCCTCTTTGAATTCTAAGCCCTCCCGTGCCTGTGTCTCAATAATTGTGGAGATGAAACAGGCCCACTCAAAACCAGCTGTAGTCTCAGCCTTGCTCCAACAAGGTAGCCAGGACGTCCTGCAAGTAGCCTCTCACTCGTGTCCCCACCCCTGGCTGTGCTCAGGCATGGATCCCACAGGCAGCCACTGGACAGTGGAGCGAGTGCAGTAAAGGCAGCAGGCTCTGCCTATCAGGGGAGCAAGGGGACCAGGGCACCATGTCAACACAGCCAGTGGCAAGACTCATTAATGACAGTTTAATCTATCTGGCTCCTTTCATGCCCCTTGCTTAACAGTGACATTGGTCCCAGGGTCTAGGAAAGAAGGACAGTGTTTAAAGTCCATTGTTGCCTAGCTCCATGCTGTAATTGTCACTTGTAGTGAAATAAAAGTTCCTGGTATCTTCCCCCACCAAGGCTGCTTGGGGAGCGTGTAAGGACAGAGGACACGGGCAGCCTAAGGCTTGTGAGCAGCTACCTTTATGACGGTGTTTTATGATAACAAATCTGACTTTCTGACAAAATACATGAGGAAAAAAATTAAAGCATTTGCTTTAATGGTCTTCATCGTGGGTATGCTCTGGAGGAGGAGCTTGCTGCATAGCTGGACCTGCAGAGGCACGAAGGGCGGCATTGGCTTGTGTCTCACACACGTGCGTGTGCGCACACACACACACACACACACACACACACACACTTTCTGGTGCTCATGATCAACCTGGTGGTAACACCTTGGGCTGGAGAAGCCAAGACCACCCCTTCACTGTCTTCCTGTTCTTCTTCTCCCTTAGTAGCCTAAGCTCTGCCCACAGGCCTTGTCTGTGCTCCATAGACGACTTTCTCCCATCTGTGTTTAAAAAGGCTCTGTGTGGCGCCGAGCTGAGGATGTAGCAGAAAACAGCCTTGGGCTTAAGATCCTCCTGCCTCTGACCCCAGTGTTCTGATCACAGCAAATGCCACGATGCCCGGATTATGTGGTGCTCAGCCTCAAACCCCAGAGCCAGGCATGCCAGGCAGGCAGACTTCCCCCTGAGCCACGACCTTTGTGTGACATTCTGAATCTTCAGCTCTGAGACGTCCCCTCTCCCCCTCTCCGAGTGGTGAGACTTGAAGGCACACCCCGAAGCCTGCTTTTCCACAGTTGGGATGTCCTGCATCAAACCCCTCTACCCACACTTGACTTTCTGCTGCCAGTGGCCTGGAGAAGGACAGTAAGATGCTAACAGGCTAAGATACACCAGGCCCCTGTCCACCCACAGCTCCAGGACACCACCGAGAAATCCACTCTGTCACAGAAGGGGTTAAGGGACCTGAGACACAGAGGGATCCCTTCTCATGGCTTCTCTGACAAGCTGAAGCAAATCCAAACCTTGTTTAATGAGCACTTATTTTCTACAAACAAACTCACAGGCCTCCTCCTGTGTAATTAAACCAGAAAGGAAACATTTGTTCTAACCCAATGGCCTAACTCAAGAATTAATTGTCAGATTATTTAGAATTACAGTCTTGTGACCCAGTCTCCCAAAGAGAAATAAGGAAAAAGATTACCACGGTGTCTCACGCTGTGCAATATTTTTTTCTGGATTTTGTTCCCCTTACTTCTTGGAAACTTCAGTCAAGCTAAATGGATGACACAGAAACAGGGCAGCTCTCTGCACAGTTTCACAGAAGGCCAGGCAGCTGTTGACAACAGCTCAATTTAGCATATTTTAATGTGCCCCTATAATTAAGGAGTCTCCCGTTTTCCAGGTGGGAGATCTCGGGCCACAATTATTTCTTAAGAGTTGGTTCTGAAATCGGTTGTCAGGAGGTGTTTGCAAATGACAGATGTACTCTCTCGGGATGTGTGGCCAGAGGTTTGGGTGTATTCCCTGGCACCTGGTGCCCGTGGGTGGCACTGATTGCCAGAGGTTTCTTAAGGGATATGTGGCCAGGCTCAGCACACTGGGCTTGCTGGCTGCTTCCTCTGTTGCAGGTCTGTCTGCTGCTTCTTGTTGGTCCAGTCTCTTGACAGATGTGGCTTTCCCTGACTGCTACACACGCGTCTCTTCAGGCTGCAGGGAGAACAAACCTGCCTTTGCTCTAAAAATCATGACATACATGTCATTCCTGACTGCATACTCTGAGCCCTGGGGACCAGGAGCAGATAGACATCCTTAAGGGGATCGGGCAGGCTGGGACCCTGTGCTCGCTGGCACCTGGGAGGCTCCAGCCCACTGGTGCAGCTCTGCCTGGGGAAGCTGTGCTTGGGTTCCTAATTCCCTGCCAGGGGCAAAAGAAACCCAGATTGCTGCCAAGAACCAGCTTGAGCTTGTGTTGCTGACACTTGTAAAAGTCTTGCTTTGACTTGTAGATAGAAGGAACACATCTCAAGCTGAGCAGTGATGGACAGAACAGGGACGCTTGACACCCCCAGGAGATGCTGCTCTTTGTGGAAACAGCCATTTCAAAGAGTGGGGTGAGGGGTTGGTTGGACTCCTGCTGCAGTTTTCCACCCCACAGCCTTTCCAAGAGTCACGTGAACACCTTTCCACCTGGCAATCTTCAAGTATTGTGTGAATGGAAAATAAAGATTTAGTGAAAGGCCTCAATGAAGGGCCTGGGAATCACGAATGGCTAGAGGGATCTAATGAGAGCCAGAAGAACCATTTCACTTTGAGGATAGATTTTAATGAGGATCAAGAGTGAGCTACAGGCTGATGCATGTGCCCAATAGAAAGACAGTATTGCCAGGTCTGCAGAAGCCTCCTCACTGCCAATGCTGTGCAAGTCAATGGCCAATGGGAAATGCAAGATAAGAGTCTTCCCAGGAGACAGGGTGACGTGGAATAAGCCTAGAGATGAGGAATCCAGGAGTAGAAGGGGGCAAAGGAGGGGATGTGATCTTTTTCTCAGATCCCGAGTTCTTGAAAGACCGTCTGGGATCTCTCCTTCAAGAACCACCCATGGGCTCCCACCCCAGCATTCAGCAGGTATGTGTGCAATGAACAGACATGGCTGCCGAGACTCTCAGATAGCCACCCCTGCCTTTCTCCAGTCTGCCGCCAACAGACCAACATCAGATTGAGTGGGAGCAGGAAGAGAGGGATGAACTAAGCCTCCATCAGGCCTTCCTTCCCAGCTCTGTGAGCTCACAGACTGCTTTAGGCCTCACTACGCATAGCACTCCCCTGAGCTCACCACCCACACAGGAGAGCGACCACTGCTTCTGCCACAGGAGTGAGAGGACAACAGAGACAAAGAGATGCTAATTTGTGTTTTGTTTGCTGCACACAAAGACTCTCCTGAGCCAACGTCTAACTAAGCTTATATTTTATCTATATACAACAAAATGCATACATAGGGCAGTTTAAAATATTCCAAAAGGTAATAATTTAAATAAAATGTACTTAAAATACAGCATCAGGGCTGGGAGTGTAGCTTAGTGGTGGAGAGTCTGCGTAATTCGTGCAAAGCCCTGGGTTTGCTCCTCAGGAAAACACACATACACACACACACACACACACACACACACACACACACACATACCATGCCCATTTCAAAAATGACTAAAAAAACAAAACAAAGCAACCCCCCCCCACATATCCACGAGATGACTCTGCAGTGTCAGCAAATGACCTCTGACCTCTTAATGGCTCAGCGAACAAAAGTCTCTCATTCTGTCACATGTTCAGCTGAAAGGCAGGATAGCTGAGACTGTGCTACAAGACACTGCCCCACAGGAAGGAAAGAGGAAACCAACCAGGGCCAGCTACCCTTCCGCGCAGAAACAGCGTCACCAGCTCCCACCAACAGCCTACTAGCCAACAGCAGTCCCTCAGCCTAGCCAAAGTGGCCACAGGGAGAGTGAGAGAGTGTTTCATGTAGCATCATCTCTGGCATCGCGTCACTCTCTGTAAGGACGGTCCAGACCCAGCCAAGGGGTGACCCAATTGCTCTAATGATGGTCATCCCCAGAGACAGGACATTTCCCCTTCTCTAGAGTCTCAAGAGGCCTGAGAATGATGGTGTGTAGAAAATAAGGTACTTGAGATGGGGTCACCATGGGAAAAATGAGTTTTAAACCAAAACCAAAAGGGAATGTTCATCTTACCATGAGTGAGAGCTCAGCAGGATTCACCCGTAAAGGAAGGAAACTCATGACCAGTTACAGAAGATCACTGTGTTAAGGGAAATAAGCCAGTTCAGAAAAGCAGATCCTATGTGTTCTCTCTTTTTCAGAATGTATGTTTATTTATGTGTGTGTGGGGGGGTGAATGTGGGTAGGTGTGGAGTATGTATAAATGGGTCATGAAACTAGGGACGGAACCATGAGAAGGGGAAAGGCAGGAAGAGAATACTAGTGTACTTAGGACATGTGCAGAAAGAAATTATTTGGAAGAAGGAAGGGAATCAGCAGGTTTGAACAGAAGGGGAAGGTGATAGCGGGGGACTAAAAATAAACAAATGGAATAACTTGTCAGCCTCTCCCAGATAAACCCAAACTGTTGACCAAGGGTTCTCTTGTCTTTTCAACCTTCTGGGTACCTCTCAGCTGAATCATACCAAAGACCCCAGCACCTCATGGTGAAGGACCCAACCACATAAGGACCAGAGCAACTATTTGGGTGAATGTTCACACCATAAGGCCTCCAATCTTATTGCTATTGTTACTTCCAACTAGGGGTGTCACATAGTACTAGAACTCATCAAATGGACTGAGGCAGTCCCTTCCAAGGACCTTAAGTGGGTGTTTCTCTGGTTTTCTAAAATACTAGGAACCCTAAGAATTGGAAGCCCAAAAGCTTAAGCTAGAATTCTGTCTGGTCTGAGCCTTTATAAGCCTTGCACTTTGCTATCTCAGACACTGTGAATTTATATGTGCAACTGCCTTGCTGTGTCCACAGACAAAAAAGTGAGGAAAATTCTCAAAGAAATAGAGACAGAAAAAAAAAGCAAACCGAAAAACCTTAAACTGACATTTTAAAAATATTTTTTAAACTTTTTTTAATTAAATTTTTTTCACTTTGTATCCCCCCTAAGCCCCTCCCTCCTCTCCTCCTAATCCCACCTTCCCTCCCCTTTCTGCATGCATGCCCCTCCCCAAGTCCACTAATAGGAGAGGAACTCCTCTCCTTCCTTCTGATCCTAGTCTATCAGATATCATCAGGAGTGGCTGCATTGTCATCTTCTGTGGCCTGGTAAGGCTACTCCCCCCTCAGGGGGAGGTGATCAAAGAGCAGGCCAATCAGAGGCAGTCCCTGTTCCCATTATTATGGAACCCACATGGACACTGAACTGCCATGGGCTACATCTGTGCAGGGGTTCTAGGTTATCTCCATGCATGGTACTTGATTGGAGTATGAGTCTCTGGAAAGACCCCTGTGCTCAAATTTCAAACTGCCTTTTTATGGTCACTGACACAGAAGCTGCCAAAATGAGTTTCAAAACCTTTCTGACTCCTGACCTTCTCCCATCTGGAGTTCTTTCCAAAGAGCTAAGATGAAAGTATAATGTTCTTTCTCTTCCAATCAAAGGAAGACGAAGTTTATGGTGTAGAGAGTTAGCAGGTCTGCAAAGCAGCCTGGGATTGCAAGGAGAGATATGCTACACACAGGAGCAGGAGCTGGGGAGAAAGGCTAAGTGCAAAACTGTCCCCACAAGACATCTACTAGGTACCAAAGCCACTGCTCCCTAATGGGAAGATGTGAGGGCAAGATGTCCTTCAAAGGTTGCAGGAAGCTGATGAGGCAGAGACTGGCCTTTGGGAAGGGTGGGTGTGGCTTACTAGGAAACAGAGTTCTCTGTTCTCTGGCTTCCAAGTTCTGCCTGGGAACTTGGAAAGTGGAGGTGTCCTGGCTGCAGGTGTGCCACATAGGTGTAGACACGCTGAACCTGAGCCAATTTATGCAAAGGATGAGATAAAACTGGGTTCTACAGGTAATTACATGGTAGTTTCCTGCCAGGGGCAACTTGTGTGTGATGCCGGATTTTGTATTAAAACATATGAGATGAAGCTGAATTTTCTATTCTATAAAACTGGCAGGTCCAAACTTAAGTTATTAATATTTCTTCCTCTCCCTCTCCCTCTGGCCCCCTGTCTCTGTGGACATATGGAGGTCATAGGTCGACTACAGGTGTCATTCCTCAGGAGTAATCCACTTTGCTTTTGAGACAGGGTCTCTCACTAGGACTCAGAGCTCTCAGATTAAGGTAGACTGATTGGCCAACAGTCAGCCCCAGGGGTTCACATGACTCTACCTTATCCACTCCCAAACAATGGGATTGCAAGCAGGTACCATCATCCCCAGCTTTGTATGTGGGTGCTTGCGATCAAATTTGGATCCTGGTGCTCACATGGCATCAGGCACTTAACCATTGCCTCAGCCCCTAAACCATCTACTTTCTAAACCAAGAAGACAACTATTTGAGTTGTTGATGTATTTTGTTCCCTCACAGTTTTTAAAAGGCATGTCTATAGTGAGAATTTTGTGATTTCGGTTTCTTTAAAAAAAAAAACGCAGAAATGTTATGGGAATATGTTTTCATTTTAATCCCAGGTGTGGGGATATGGGGGCGCTTTACAGCAGGAGACTATGATTTACCTCATGCTCTACAAAGGTGTGATTTTTGCCAGCAGTAGATGGTTTCTGCAAAACTGTGTGATGTTTGTAATCCTGGGGGCTTTTCAGAGGGTATAGAGATAGATGTTAGCTAGAGTCCTGATAGGTGGTGTGTGTTGCTGGTTGGCGGTTGGATGCTGTTGGTTGCAGTTTGCTAAGCAGTCATGGGCAAAGAAAAAAGAAGGAGGAGGGAGGGGAGGAGAAAAAGAAGAAATCAGATATCCTGACAGCGAAGATCAAACTTGCCCCAAGGAGGTGAAGGCCCCTGATCAGCAGGAAGTAATCTAACAAGAACATCACCCCTTTTCATCTCTAGTCTTTTCTATCTAGTTTTAGGGTGTTGAAAGGGTAGAAGAAAGGGGGTGGAGAAGGTGGATAGAAGAAGAACTCACAAAGTAGCCAAACTCAAGCTCCAGTGTCAGTTTCAAGCGTTCTGCAATGTCCCAACTGAGTGTGGCATAAGCACACTTCAAGAACCCTGTAGATGGGACTTGTTATCTGACCTTAGGAGACTAGGGTGCTGCATGTTATGCAAATTTGAAAAAGCTCAAGAACATCTTACATAGCTAAATATGGAGTCATCTTCTTTATAGACCCTGAGTTTTTCCCAGGAGATCACTGAAGTCCCAAGAAGTTCTTCAGAGAAAGCTGAGGTCTCAATTTTACATTCATAATACCATTTAAACCACTGATTTTGGAAGCTTGAGGATTTGCTTTTTTAGTTTTCTACATTTGAAAACTGCATTTGAGCCTTTCTCGCTTATTTCACCCTTTAGGACTAATCGAAACACATAAAGTAAAGGAGGCAACACCAGATTGGCATTTATCCAAGCACCAAGAGCCAGCAGGGTCATCTCTTCTATAAACCCCCCCAACAGGCATGCATCACCCTCTGGGCTATGGACAACAGAGGTACTTTGCAGTAGCTTACTGTCAGTAGTGGATTCTTCTAAACTGCCTGGCTGAGCCTGGAGAGCTGGATCAGTGGTGAAGACACTCATTCTCAGCACCCATGGCAGGCAGCTTACAAGCACCCATAACTCCAGCTCCAGGGGTTCTAATACCTCTGGTCACCATGGCCACCTGCATGCTCATGTACATACACTTCGTACACACACACACACACACACACACACACAATTAAAAATAAAATAAATCCACAAACCTTCCTGGTCTGACACCACCTTTCTGTCCCAGTGAATTTATACAGATGTGTCTATGAGACCAAAGTGTTGAAACTAATTAGTAAAGTCCACTGGGCCCAGAGTGTTAGAAATAACAGTTCTACCTCATCTGCTTGAATCAGAATTCATCAAGGCCACCACCATGGAAAGAGAAAATACAGTTTTCTAAAGGCCTACCTCTGTCTCGGTGCATTAGGGCCTATTCTTCCTTATCAGGGCTAGAAGGTGGGCACTCAGTGGAGAATTTATACATTTCTTGCAGTTCTTGCTGCAGCTGGCACAAGGGGATGGCCGCCCTCGACATTTGCCTCTCTTCCTGCCACTCCAGGCTCTACTTTACAGTGCAAGAAGCCTTGGATGCAAATGAGTTGAGTCAACATACACATCTATAACTCACCTGTACCCAGGTCTATGCAGCTGACCCTGTCCCACCGTCAGGTCTAGAGATTTACAAGCTGTTCTGTGCTTTAAAGGAAGGATTCGCACAGGGCTCTTACATTTTGAGATAGAGCCTCCCGCCGAACTTGAAGTTCTGTACCTTGGCTAGACAGAGTGGCCAGCAAGCTCCAGAGAGCTGCCTGTGTCTACGCCACTGCTGAGGTTTTATGTGAGTGTTGAGGATCCAGACTCAGGGCCTTATGTTTACATAGCAAGTCTTTTGCCCGCTGAGCCATCCTCCAGCACCCCCTCACTGCCTGACCTCATCTTTCGGTGAGAAGGAAAAGGTGAAAGGAGGTGAGAAGAGGGCCACACAGAGAAGGTGACCTGGGAACAGTAGAGCATCCCAGGTGTCCTCGTCCATGTTCCATTGTTGAAAAGAGACATCACTGCCAGAGCAGCTCATATAAAGGAAAGCATTTGACTGGGGCCTTGCTTAGTTTTAGAGGCTCAGAACGTGATCGTCATGACAGGGAGAATGATGGCACACATGGTGCTGGAGAAATAGCCCAGAGCTTTACATCCTGATCCTGGACCCAAGCAGAAGGAGACAGAAACACTGAGCTGGGTGTGAGCTTTTGAGACCTCCAAACCCATCCCCAGTGACATGCTTCCTCCAACAAGGCTGCATCTACCCCGAGGCCACACCTATATGAGCCTATGGGGGCCATTCTTTTCAAACCACCATACCAGGCAACATCTTGTCAATGGTTAAACTCACAGATTATTACTGAGACTGGAGCTTCCCATGGTTTGTGTCTTACATGTCCTCCAAAGATCTGTGGCCTAAAGGACTGGTCCTCTTCTCGTGGTGCCATCAGGACATGGAACCACTGGGGATAACAGCTTGCAGGTTACCCAGGTCCTGCTCCCCCACCCCTGCTTTCTGGCTATCATGAGATGAGCAGATTAATTCTATCAGGTACTTCCTTCCATGACGTTCTGTCTTCCCACAGGTCAAGAGATAGGATCGCATGACCATGGACTGAAACGCCTGAAACTGTGAGCCAAAATAAACCTTTCCTTCTTGCAAGTTATGTATCTCAGCTGTTTTGTCTCAGTGATAGAAAGATAACCAACATAGTTGTGACATAATTTAACAAAGTACTTATGGATTCACTCATTTATCAATGAGTGGGTTTATTGATATCTAGTAAGCTACTGAGGGTGATGAAACAAGAGTGAAGAAATGAAGTCCCCACTTTCACTGTACTTGTATCCTTGCTGTGTGTAGTGGTACTCATGCAGGTACATACACCACTGCAGAAAACAGGACAGTGAAACACAATCAGGACAAGGCAGTGGGAACTTGAGCCTCCTCAACCTCAGAACACCTTGTGACTTCTTCGAGAAGGTGAGGCTTGAAGTGAGACCTAAGCGTCATGAAAAGCACAACTTTATGAAAACCCAGGGCATAGGGAACAGAAGACACAGAGACCCTAAAAGGGGAGAGATGAAGCTGATGGGCTAGAAGCTAGTGAGCAGCACAGAGGTATGTGAGGGGTGTGTGAGGGGTGGGGTAGCAGAGAAGCAACCAGCAGAGGATCTGGGGTCTTGTGCAGAGTGTTATTTCATAGGACTTGAATAATTATTGGAAGGAACAAGAAAGGACACCAGGCCGATGACAACCTAACTGCCAATTGTGATGGAAGCCCTGAACCGTGATGGAAGGAATGTGATTGGTGGCTGGAACAGACACAAGGGACTTAACAGGTAGGTGGTAGAAATTTCTGGGAATCGTGTAGCAGCTGTGAACTGGGATGTCATGAGAAACCTGGGGTGCTTGGGGGTGAGACTAGAAAGAACCTGGTGATAGGTTAGATGTCAAAGGTAAAGGGATAAAGATAGAATTCACAGATGAGTCTCAGAGTCTGCCCGACTGGAGAGAGAGAGCGTGGAGACACTGACAGGGACAGGAATCTGAGGAGGGATGGGCAAACCGATGGATCACGATGGGCACACTGAGTTCTTTGTAAATTAATTCTTTAAATGTGTGTGAGTGTTCTGCCTGAAGGTATGTCTGCACACCACATGTGTGCCTGGTGCCTATGGAGGCCAGAAGAGGGCATCAGATCACTAGGAACTGGAGTTACAGATGTCTGTGAGCCTCCATGTGGGTCCTGGGAATAAAACCCAGGTCCTCCAGAAAAGCAGCTAGTACTCTTAACTGCTGAACCATCTTTCTACCTCTGTATATACTAATCTCCCAGTGTCTATTAGAATGGGGATGACAGAGACGGGCCTAGATAGAATTTAAAGCCAGAGGCCAAGGGGAGCTCCTGGGGCCCGAGACATGAGGAGTCTCGGTATATACTCTGGGAGTGCCTTAATTTTCAGACTCCAAGAAGGAGGAGAAGTCAACATGAAACTGAGACTTCCTTTTGCAGGAGATAGTGAATAACATGACTATCCACAACTATCCATAACTAACCACAATGCGTGGAGAAGACATTATTCATTCCCCACACGAGATGTTTTTGTCATCCCCTGTTCTCCCTGCGGGAAGGGAGGCAGAAAGCCTAAGAGCCACAGGCAGTGAATGACTACACAGAAGTAGTGTCTTCTGCACACAGCAGGGAAGTTGCACATACGAAGTCACAATGGGGGTGACAGCAAAACCGGTGCGAGACTAGAGAGGCCTCTTAGAAATGCTCACTGTAAAGAGGCTTGAAAACTAATGCTCATGTGCCTAAGTCAGGATTGGCCAGGCTCTGCTGCAATAATAGATAAGCCCACAGTCTCAGAAGAATAATACAATAATGTGTGAGGAAATTTGGGCAAGCATCCCCCCCATTCAGCCTTCTGTGCTCTCAGGACCTCGGGGGGTAGAGGGGACGCAGAAAAGAAACCTCTTGTCCACAAAGAAATATGCAATATACCCGTTGACTGGAACAAGCCACACAAATCAATCTAATTGAAAGGGTAAACAGAATAGATAGTGGGCATGTGTAAAATGCAGTGAGAAGCAAGCAGCTATGCCACAGTGTGTGGGATCTTATCAAAACAAAAGGAAGGAACGAGGCCTTGACACTCCTCCTACTTGCATATCTGGGGCACTCCTTCTCGTTCACATCATCTATGCAAATTCATGTTCTGACCCTGTGTTATCCCCTCAAGACTTGGACTTGGACCTCAAGCAACAAGAATTGAGAGTTAACAGCACCCAAAGGAGACACAGCTTCCTTAGGAAGCTGTTTTTATCCAATAGAGATGCAAAGCCAGCCTGTGCAATGAGAGCCCTTCTGGCCCTGGATCAGGAAGAGGCTCCCACATTCTCGCATGCGTTTATCTAGTTTGTGAATAATGGTCCTTTCATTTGGGTACTTACTACATGTTACAGCGATTGTTTTTTATTATTATTACTGTTGTTTTGAAAAGCAACACAGCCAAGTCAAACTCAGGTGTGGGATTGAGTGGCCAAGAGCAAGTTATTCCATCTGCCCAGCCATGTAAAATAGAAATAGGGACACCACCTCCTTGGGAGCATTGTAGAGTAAGAGATGAGGTCTAAAGCCTCGTTTGTAAGATGGGGACTCGATAAACCAGAATAATGCCAGAAATGTTGTTATTAATTGTTGTCTCAAAAAGAAGAGTTATAATTCTTTGTGTCTTTGAGCAGTGGTAGCAAACCACTGTCTACTGAGGCCTTTCTTTCATGAGAGGAAGAAACTAATAGGAAAGAAAAGAAAATGACTACTGAAGGAGCCCTCTGAAGCCATCTGCTGGTTTGACAAGCCACTGTGTGCAAGCAAGCCACCCTTTCCCCAGACAGACAGTCAGCACTGAATGACCTCTTCTGTGGGGAAATTCCACCACACCTCTCACTGCTGTTTTTCCCCCCAAGGAGCTCCAACCACCCCTGAATCCTGACTGACACACAGCAATGTTCCATCCAAAGGAAGACGCTGGCAGCATGCTGTAAACACTGACCCAGCCATGGTTTAATTAAATTTTTGTGGAAAAACACCACTGAGAGGTGACGCTTTCTCTGCTGCCCCTCTCCAAGCAGCCAACTCTCAGGGTGTGTGATTTCTAGCCATCACCCCCTGTACCAACACTTGAGCTAATACTGTCACTCTTGCCATGATGTCATTCCCTGAGGTGCTGAAATGTTATTTGAAAACACAGCCCAGATTTTGAAACCAGACACCCTCAGAGGAGAAACCTCCAGGGTAGAGTTTGTAGATGTGACTCAATGGCAAGGAGAGACTTGGAAGAAGAGATGTGAGTCCAGCACAGGCTAGGACCAAGGTGGCAGGTGAGCCCAGAGATGGAGGACTCACATTTCTGACGCACACATTCCAACCCACCCACAGGCAAGCCACAGATTTTCCCTTAGGCCCCATATCTAGTCACCTCAAGACGAGATGGCCCCAAGAGGCAGGAAGGAAATTGGAAAGGACAATAAGATCCTCAGGCCATTGCTTGATGAGCATGTCCAAAATGTCTGTTTCTTTCCCCATTCAAAACCAGCATCAAGGCGGGTGGAGAAGGAAACAATGGTGGTTAGAAGACTGAAAACTTGTTCCAGCACTGAGCCACGGCACATTCTCAAAACTCTCGCAGCCCATCCGTGTGAATAAGAGTGAAACCACAATCATGACTCTGTTGCACTGGCCACACAGAAAATGCCATGTATGTCACTAGAACCATCATGGTAGATGAAGAGCAATAATTACAGACAAAAGAGATGGAAGGAAAGACGCGTGTGTCAGTGTTAAGCCATGGCCCACTGACTGGGAAGCATCAGAACCAGATGGCATTTCCACTAGGAAAGTCCTCAGAGTCTAATTCACAGAGGCAATTCATAGTTCTTTACCCAAGGAACCTATGAGTTTTCCTATGAGATAGCATTTTGCATGGTGTAGGGAGCCATAGAGTTGGCCCGGCCTTGCTGCTGTGTAGGGAGCCATAGAGTTGGCCCAGCCTTGCTGCCTTGAGAGACATGCATCGTGCGTTTTTCAGGTTAAAATCATGGTTTCTGGAGCACAATGTGCCCTCCAGTTCCTAAGAGACTGATGTTCTCCCTCAGGCAGTGAAGCCTTCAAGCTGCTTTGTGTTCTGTGTATGTTCCCTTAGAAGTCAAGGAAGCATGGACAATTGTCTCAGCCACTAATCTGCTTACTCTGTGTAGCTTGTAAATATCATTGTACCCTGGCAACTAGAACTGTATCAATCCTGGCAATTGTAACCATATTCTGTTTCTGATAAAGGCATAAAAAGCTTGATTGCTCTCAACAAAATGGCCAAAGCTTAAGTTTTGTTCTGGACCTTCCATGCAGCCTGGTTTCATTCTTCATGGCCATAATCAGGTGACCTTGACCAGTAAGTAACTAACCGACTCCAAAGTCTTACCTGAGTCAGGAGGGAATATAGCAGCTTGCCAAGAAATCCACTCCCAATGTTTTCCTGGCAAGGGAGGTTTCCCGTCCTCCCGTGTTGACAGGGCAAACAACCCCACCCTACAAGCTCACCATCCAAACCTTGCCATGGAACCAGATGTGGGGCTTTGAGAAGGAGTCATATATACAGCAACAGCAGACATGGCCAAAGGAAGGGGCTGGACTCTGTTGGCCCTCATCTTCAGACACAACTGAGCTTGGCTGAGGGTTTTTATAAAGTCAGGATAGCTTGAGCATATGCATGTCTTTGATAAGCATAGACTTTGTAACTCACATTATTGACGGTTCTCAGTACACTAGGCATTGTGTTTGGAAGGACTTAGATCTTTAATTTGCAACACAACAAGAAGCAAAAGTGAAAGAAAATGACATTATATCTATTTAACCATACAGTCACATGTAAGATGCGGAATAGTAATTAAAATAGGAACATTTGAGCTTAAAAGTACAACTGAGAGGCACTCTAATCCCACCATCACCTGTGATTCCCAGAAGTTAAGTAGCTCAGCTGTGAATTCACACGAGAAGGCTATGGCAGAAATCAAGACTCTCCCACTAGACTCTCAGGTACACCCAGAACCTGACCATCCTTCACCAGTCCATAAGACATTTGGAATTGATGAGAAACAAAGTTCTGAGAATGCAAATACTTACATATATGCACAGAAAGGCGTAGTCCTTCAAGCAATGATGTCATTCCATTCACTATTAATTCTCAAAAGAACAGCCTGAGGGAGTTTCTGTCATGCCCACCTAGGGAACAGTCAATGGCCAAAGGCACGATGGGAGCCCTAAGATAAAAGGCTGGCATCAGCAACCGACTAGAGAGAGCAGAGCATGATGGCCAAACGGACATGACGTGTGTATGAAGGAGAATCCTGAGTGATGATGACGTCACTCGCAGCTCAGTCTGAGCTATGTCTGTGGACAGACTCTGTGGTGTCCCTTGGGGTGTATGGCCCAGTAGAATACTCTAGACCATCACTGGAAGCCATGGGATGTCCCCCATGATGCACAGATTGCAAGACCCTCATCTCCATGTCTTCTTTCCTTGACTCGCTCTCTCATTGTATGCCTTCTTTCAACAATTAGCAAACACTGAGGCGGGGGGGATAGATTCTATATCTCCCCACTACCCTCACCCCATGCACACTTCTCTCACCAACCATTGGGGAGGCCCTGCACTGAGTGGATACTTGTTTAGATGTAGACAGGACAAAACCACCATAACACCATCCTGCTGGCACACTCACTTTGCTCAGCACATATGCATAATACTTTCCCAAACCTGACAGCATGAACACATCGGAAAACATTATCGTGAGATGTTAGTCCTTCAGCTCCAATGCCCTTGCCTCCTGAATTACAGAGTTTGAGCAAAACATACAGCACCATGGCTTCCAGAATAGTCACAAATTCTAATATTGCTCCCGGGAGTCCAGCTCCCTCCTCTATATTAAAGGACAGAGTGACTCACAGACATCAGCTTCTTAGTGCTCAACCCCAATCCCAGGACAGTGTCACATCCCAGTGCCTTTGAGACTCATCTTTGTAACTGAGTCTCAACAGAACTAGACCTTCTTTTCAAGTGCCCTGAAGAACAATGCCGGCTGCAGTAGGTACCAAGACAAAAATAGAACTATGGGCTGAGAACCCGAGGAAGGTCTGTGTGCATATTCGTTTGTCTTTAGATTCCCCTTTAACACAGATAACTGTCTGAATGCTTCTCTCCAACTTCCTCAGATGTTATCCATGATAATAATCATTTTAAATAAACAAAAATTACATTTCTATCCAAAGAGGAATTTCTAGTAATTTTCTCAACTCATTTTGTAATTTTGTTTTGAATTCAATGTTAGTGCAAGAATATTGACATTAAAGAATTACTAACAAGACTGGGGAGATAGATGCTCAGTGAAACCTCTCCTGAACAAGCAGGAGGAATCCGGGCTTACATTCTCAGCAGCCACATAAAGGCTATGCATCGCCTTGGGGATCTGTAATCTCAGCACTTGGGAGTTCCTGTTTCAGTGGGAGACCTCAAAAACGTAAGGCAGGAGCTGGAGAGAGGAGTCCACAAGTCAAGGTACTCACTGCCAAACCTATGACTTGACTTCTGTCTTCCAGACCCCACGGCAGAAAAAGAAAACTGATTTCCAAAAGTTATCTTCTGACCTCCTGAGGCACAGCCCACCCCTCTCCAATAGATGATGATGATAGATAGATAGGTAGATAGATAGATAGATAGATAGATAGATAGATAGATAGATAGATACATACATACATACATACATACATACATACATACATACAAACATACATACATACATAAATATATATATAAATAGAAACATAGATACATAGGTAGATATATAGATAGATACATAGATAAATGATAGATAGATAGATAGATAGATAGATAGATAGATAGATAGGTGTAATATTTTCAGAGGTAGGAAGTGATAGAGGAAAACGTTCCAACATCAGCCTATAGTCTTTTATGAACACGTGGTGTGCTCACCTGCACACACATGAGCACACAGAGAAAGAAAGGGAGAGAGAAAAGGAAAGAATTAATATGAAAGGGATGGTTGCTCCTTCAAGTACTGAACACATTTTATCTTGCTTGATCTGACAGCAACCTTACAAAATGGAAACTGGTTGCGGACCCCATTTCACTAGGCAGTCAGTGCTTTGTTGCTCAGAACAGCCAGGTGGTTTATTATTAATTATTATTAATGAGAACAAGATAGATAAATATTCAAGGCCAAGACCCAAGCCAAATCCGATAGCCTCCAAATGAAACCGAGAAAGGAGAAGGGAGGTTTGACTGGCTCCCAGCCCACATTCTCTTTGCTTTTGCTTATTTTCTCGTTGTTCTCTCTGTCTGCAGTGTTTGGGAGCCACAGGAAAATGAGTCTCAAAGTCATTTGACATTTGCTTGAGCCAGAGTAGCAGCAGTTGACCTCAGAAAGAACTCAAGTTTTCATTTAAAGCTTTAAGAAATCAGCGTTTATCCCCACAGAGAAAGATAATCATGCCAAAAAGAAAACCAGGAAGAAGAGACAGATGGTCATACCTAATCTAGCCCAACAAAAAGCAACATCAAAATTGCTGAATTCATCAGGTTTCCCATATGAGTGGTTTACATATGATGGAGCAAGTAGTTTATTTATGATCGATGATGTGGGGATGCCTCATGCGTGTGTGTGTGTGTGTGTGTGTGTATGTGTGTGTGTGTGTGTGTGTGTGTGTACGCCTGAGTGTGTGTAGATGTGTTCTGGAAACGACGTCAGTATGACCTAGAATATCATTTCATTTTTTTTATGATATCAGTCTCTACTCCATCCTGCTCTAAATTTTTCAATTTTTGTGAAGACTTACAAATTGTTCCTTACCAAGAGGAAGGCCAATACCCTGCCTCACTATGGGTTAGTTCATTCACTTTTCTTCTATTAAGTATTTACTCATTCACACTGAAGAGAGTCTGAGAATTCATGTCATCTTAGTTACAATATAGTAGGTATTTATTCCATAACACAATATGGTATCTTATATAAACATATATGTGCGAACATGTATATATATACATATATATATATATATACATACATACATAGACATAGTGTCACATTATTATTTCTTCTGCCTACTACAGATAATGCAGTAATAATAATAAACAGGGAAATGTGCTCACTTCTTTTTTTTTTCTTTGTGTTTTTGGTTCTCCCAATTTCCAGAATATAAATATATTACATGTGAACTTAAAAAACAGGCGAAATTTCTGTTTCTTTGGAAGGTAAGCATTACGTAAACCACCTATGCCCTCGTTTCACAAGCAGATGGGTCTTATCTGCCTGTTTCAGATCTGCCAGAGAAATGGGTGGCCTTGTGTGACCTTGTTAGAAAATAATGTGGCTCCAAAAGTCTACCTCTGCACTTGCCAGGTACTTCCTGGAAAATGGAGAGTGAGAAAGGACAGAGAGAATGTCAGTGGAGGGTGAGGCTAGCTCAGTGAACTATGGCAGCTGGGACCTGGTGGCCTCAGCCCAGGGAAGCCCTGTTCTGCCCACATCCTCCTGAGCACCCATCCTGCCTTCCCAAGAGTGACGGCCACAGCATCACCAGGCTTCTGAGTGAACGGAGGAGCGTAGAAGGAAGCAGCAAGAGCCTGGGAAGGGCACAGCTTGTCTGGATCCTACCAAAGGATCTGTAAACATGTAGATCTGCAGGAGTCCATACAAAGGCTTTGTACTGGCACAAGGTTCTTTTACTGCCCACTGTCAGACCCCTCAGGGGTTCACAATTCCATTTCCTGTTTCCTCTGCTTTCATACCCCCGCTGGTTATTTGTTCTTCCATACTCTTTGTTGCAGTTGTTTTGTGGATTTTGTTTTGTCTTAAGATGTTCTATCACTTTCTAGCCCAGACTGGCTTTCAACCTGCAATCCTCCTGCTTTAGCTTTCCCAGTGCAGGATGAAGAGTGTGTCTCCAGGCTCCTCTTGTTCCTCCAGCACTGTTCTCTCAACCCGTGTAGCCGTGCACATGTCATGAGCAACCTAGTCACTCAGCTTGCCTAACATTTCTAACTCAGCCAATGACAGAAGAGCTAAAGAGGGTGTGGGGTCAGCTTCCTAGAATGCAGAGCCAACTTAGGAGATGGGCAGTGCCTGTGGGACAGACCCTGAAGTGCGTACGCAGAGAATGAGAGCTGAGGGGCGCCCAGCACTGTTTTCTGGATGGGAGCCTGATCAAGCCAGCTGCTTTAAGCTCTGCAACCCTAACTTGCCAGCTGTCTGCATCCTTGTCCTGTAATCTGGAATAAATCCTTTCTGTCTTAAGTTGCTTAAGACAGGGAGATATTGAAATAAGCATATATGTATGACAGAATTGGGGTGATCATTTTTACACATAATATTCTTAAGCTTTGCGATATACCAGGGCTTTTGCCCATCCAGTGTTTCTTTAAGTCAAGTGGTCCTCGGCTGGTGCTGTTTTGCCTTCTAGGGATTATCTAGTAACATTTGGAGATATTTTCGGTTGTCACATTTAGAACTGTAAATTTGGGTATGCGCTGAACAAGGGCGCTGCTGTGTCATCTACACTGTACAGTCTCGTAGCAGATTACGATCAGGTATAACTTTGCAGGTAAGCCAAGTGTAGGTGGAGGCAAGATCTGGAGTTCAATGTCATCTCTGGCCACATAGTGAGCTAGCCTGGGCTACGTGAGACTCTTGTATCAAAAAAGAAAAACAAAATCCCACAGTCATTAACATTGAGATACCCACTGTTAACCACACCCTATGTTTACTCTCTATAACAATAGCTTTCTTTTTAGAACACTGTGGTGATTTGAATGGGAAATCTCCCCCTTAGGCCCGAGTACTTGCATGCTTGGTCCCCAGTTGGCAGCCCTGTTTGTTGAACCCTTAGAAGATGGAGCCTTGCTGGAAGAAGCGCATCATTCAGGATGAGCTACAGTCCTGCTCCTCTTCCAGTTCACTCTCTGGTTAGTATCTGAAGATGTGATCTTCCCTCTGCTCCAGCTACCTGTCACTAGGTCTCTGGAGACTTAGTGGAGACCCTCTCCCTCCCATTATTTCTCTCCCTCTCCTACCTCTCTCTTTCCATCCCTTTCCCCCCTCCCTCTCCGTCCCTCCCTCTGGAATTGTAAGAGAACAAAACCTCTTTCCTCTTTTATCAAAGCAACAGAAAAGTAATCAATATACAGTCGTAGGGTTACATAAAAACAAGGGAGATGGTATACAGATTTCCCGTATAACCCTTGCTCAGATTCTCTATTAACATCCTAGATTAGCATGCTATATCTGTTGTAATTAATTAACCAATATGATACATTAACCAAAGTCAGTCATTTACATTAACTTAGGCCCGTATGTTATTTAGATTTCCTTAGTTTCTGTCTCATGCTCCATCTCAGCCCATTTCAGCACAGTGTTGTATCTAGTTGTGAGAACTTGTCATCTCTTGGTTCCTCTGGGTAAGCCAGCTTCTCAGACTATGGAGTCTGACACTCTCCATCAGGGACTTGTCCCTTGCTTCCTCTTTATTAGCCCTTAGACCAGAAGAAGGTCCACACAGATCAAATGCTGCTTTGTCGACTTATTTTGGTAATAGATACTTTCCACCTGACTTGGTGAATGTCGGTCTGCATCACTTGCTGAGACCATGATTTCCAGGTTCCTGCCTCTCCTTCATTTCTTGCCCTTTGAAAGGCTGTCATTGAACTCAGCCTAACTTGAGTGGAGAATAATGTTCTACTTTAATGATGGATGGAATTGTGACTTGCCCACTGGATTTTTACACATGAAATTTGTCTCTTCTTGTCCACTTTCTTTTTCAGCCATTGACTTACATGGTCACTCATGGATGCTTGTCGTATACTTTCTGCTGTATACTATACTATTTCATTTACTTTCGTTCTCAAATGTTCTTTCTCCCACATTGGGATTCCTCTGTCAGGCATACTTTATGCCCGGTTCTAGAATCGGTTTATCTGAGGAGCTCTGGTTCTTTTTATTGAAGCATGGAATTAGATACCAAGAGCTGAGTGTGATTATTTGTACTGGGACCATTTCTTTTCATTTTTAAAATTCTTGGATACATAAGATGCCCTTTGATATTAGCTAGCAACATTTATGTATGCATGTTAACTATAAATAAATACATATGAACATATCAGGAGCATGAGGCCCAGTTTTAACTCATGCATAATGAAAACAGTTCTTGGCTACTTTGCTCTAATAAAACATTGCCTTTGACTGAACCAGTGCTAATAAAAATGAGTAACCATGATTTTATATTCCTAAGAGAATCTGTTGCCCCAGAGCTGAGTATACACTCCAAGGCTAAGGACAGCAAGATATGGCTTCTACAGGGCCACCCCGTGGAGTCAGGCTTACTCCCCCAGAAGTAGTTAGTGCTGCAAGCTACACATTTGCTTCTAAGAGAGCTACCTGACATGGGGCTACAGCACAGGTATAGTAATGAGAGAAACCTCAGCCAGGGGTGCTGGGTGGCATAACCATGACCAGAGGTGCTAAGTTACAGCCACAGCCAGGGTGCTGGGTGGCATAGCTGAGTTTCCTCCAGCGTAGAACTGGACAGCCCCTGGCAGCTTCCTCCAGGCCATCTCGCTGGCTCATAGACCACCTTGAGCATTGGTCTACCAGTCGTATACCTGTCTCCACCAGGAACACAAAAGGGAAGATATGATTTGTCAGTGACTCAGGCCTGAGAACAGTGCAGATGCTTCTGCGACTGTGAACATGGTAACATATAGGAGCACATTACTGACCCTAGGAGCACGGGTGGGGATGTGTCCTCCAATGAGGAGCTCCTACCTGTGTCTCACTTGTCTGAGAAGTATTCAGGTCCCACAGCAGGAGACAGGTTAGTGCTGACCCTGTCTCTTCCTAAACAGATAAATTCCCAAAAGTCAGGGTCTTGCTCTTGTAGAGAACACTTCTCGGAGGCCTCATGGCTACACCCATGGCGCAGGATGGAGATGTGGACTGATGGCAGAGCTTGACCTTGGCTTTCATACCAGCCTGAGCTTGCTGGGTAATTGTGGCCATGCTAAGGAACGGGAGAGCTTTCCCAAACCACTCAGCCTGGGACAAGGCTGGGTTACCTGCAAAGCCACCTCCCACTGGGAAAGGCCTATTCCTTTCTAGCTTTCCAAGTAGAAGAAACGATGTCATTTATAACATCTGCACGGGGAAGGCACCCAGCCTGAGGTTCTGCCTCAGTCTGTGTTGATGCTAGGCCGCCTGGCCTGGAGCGGCTACAGACCATGGCTTCCCATGTCTTCCTTTCATTCCTCTTAGCTTCACGAAGGGATTCCGCCATCAAGCCTTGCTCCTTAGCAGCTGGAATCACAGCTGAGAAGAATCCCCATGGCAGCTCTGTTCTCCCCAGGTCCTCCTCCCCTGCCCCCTAGGTTTCCCTCACTCCCCTGTTGGCCTCACAAAGCCCTCCCTCTCCACAGCCAGGCCAGAGAAACAAATGCATTTTTGTCAGTGAATCCGCAAGACTTCAGTTTGGGGTTAAAAGCATAGAAAATCATAGTATCGGTTGTCATTGTTGGAGTCCTAATGTTACCCTAGTCAAAGCACTACTGATTAAAACCAGGGCAGTTAATAAACCACAGGCTTTATTTCCCCTCAAATGTCTATAACCACTTTCTTTAGCCCCTATTAAAAGGCAAAACCCCAAGAAAAACACAGCTTTGGAGACCAAGTGCCCTTATTCCCCAGAGGGAAAAAAGTGAGCCACAGAGAAATTGTTCTTTTTCTCTCTCACCTTTCCCCCACTTAGCAGAGTCAAGCATTTTTTAATAACTAAAGAGAGAAATCAATAAAAAGCAGGCGAAAGCTATCTGTGGTCTGCAATGTGAGATCAGCTGCAAGCAAGTCCCCCCTCAGCCTGGCCTCCTGCAACAAGGCGTTTGCCAGCAATTCCCGGCCTCTGAGTCACATCCTTATTACCTCCTTCTCTGCTTGCCTTCCCCTTAAGGGACCGATTTTTCCTCCCATCTAAGCCAAAAGAATTTCTCTGGATTAAGAGGACTGATGAAAGCATTTTTAATATTTGAGTTCAGGTTTGCAAGCTCCATAAAACGGACTTGTTCCCAACTGCCTGCTTTGTGTCCCCGCCTCCCCCTGTGGATGGCTTTTCTTTCTCCATTTGCTCTGCAGCAGGCAGCTAGAACCCTCTGCAGGTGGTATCTTTGGCCCCCTGAAAGCTTTGCCAGCAGGACTGCCCACCCTCACAGCCTCACTCTGCTGCCTACCCTCCCCCCTCCCCCAATGCAGGATGTAACATCTTTCAAAAATCCGTCACTCGGTGATGGAGAGACTTAGAAGACATCTTTCATGTTGATGCCATCTGTCTTTCAAGTTAGAAACTGGTTTGACAACATGCTGAGCAGCTGAGGGGAACAGGTCTCAAGCCTGGAGGGGAAAGTTTTGACAATTGATTCCAGGGAAAACTGGAGCCCCCTCCACCCATCCTGCCCTGGACTAACAGGGAGGCGGAAGGGAGGGAGGTTGGTGTCTTTCCAGGGCTGGAAAATAGTCTTTGTTCTTTGTTCTTCTTACATATGCATGACTATTCCCTCACTCCCCAAATTAATGCCAACTTTACCTTAGAGCCTCGGAACCTTGACATTAACAGGGACAAACACACCTTTGATGGAAGACCCTTGCCAGGAACTGCACAACCTTAGCTCGATTAAATGGTTCTTGAGTGGCAAGGGGCCTGGGCCAACCCTAGTCATATCTTGAGCGTGGGTCTGAGACGTGCCTGCTTGGGAAGTGACTGTCCACACACGTGTTTCTCCCTGTTGTCATACCACAAGTCCCTCTGGCCCCCCAGCCGAGTCTCATTCTGAAAGAGTCAAAAACTCCTCTCCACCAAGAGCCTCCCTCCCTCCCTCTGTGACATTTTCCATCTTTTCTCACATCCAATCATACCACCACCCGTGGAGTAATTATTTTCAGGAGGCAGCGAGGTACCAAATGTCACACTTGGTGACAGGGTGGGGCATGTGTATGTGTCTATGTGAGTATTCAGACGACATTATAAATTCCACCTGAAGGCACACTGCCCTGAAGAAGTGGGCTAACTCAGGCAACCAAGCCATGCAGAAAAACTGCCTCTGTCTGGAGGAGGACCTATTAAAGTGACTCCATTTTTATTGGGTGTGCGCTAGCAATTTTAGTACTTAGGGCAGGGCAGCTAATGTTTCCATTTTAAACATTTTCAGCAACAAAAACTAACAAAATCCCATCCTGCTGTTGTTTCTCTGGAGAACAAGGAAAACGAGCACATATTCTCTCAGGAATGTCTTCCCTGTAAGTCACCATGATTAATGACAGTTGTCTTGTGAGAAAGCATGATAGGGTGACTCCCACCACCATATCTCTTGAGACAGAGTCTCCCATGGAACCTGGGGCTTGTCAGTTCGGCTAGCTTGGCTGGCCAGTAAGAGCTATGTGTCAGCCTCCTAGCCCTGGGACCAAAAAGGCACACCCACCTCTGGCTGCTTATATGGATGCTAGGGATCAAAACTGAGGTTCTCTTGTTTGCATGGCAAGTACTTCAGTGGCCAAGGTCCTTCTAAGTCATGTCCGCAGGCTCCCGATCTGTACCCACTGGTAAGGCCACCAAGCCCATGATCACATAGATAGTGCTGGCTAATTCAGTGGGTAATGAAACAAAAAGGCATGACTGTGGGAAAGATGTTCGCAGGGGATAAAGGGGGAGCTACAGGGATGGGAGGGAGGTGACAGAATGTAAGGAAAGTAATGTTAGATACATGTATGAAATTGTCCGAAGAACAAATATAATTAATAAAATATGTTGAGCCTAACTTTTGTCCCTTTACAAATATTAGCAACTCACTTCACTACTGAAAAACAAAAAGACATACATCCTGCTAAGAGTTTATTATCAATTTGACACAACCTAAACTTACCTGGGAACAGCGGGTCTGGGGCCATAGAGACTGTATTAATTGATAATTGACATGGGAATGTCTGGCCTAGTAAGGGTGGCACAATCCCTGGGCTAGTAGGCCTGGGCTGTGTAAGAAAGCTAGCTAAGCACGGGCCAGAGAGTAAGCCAGTAAGCATATCTCTCTCGGTAATGAACTGTAGACTGTAAGATAAAATAAACCCATTCTTCCCCAAGTTGTTTTTATGGTGTTAGTCATGACAACAGGAAAAGAAACATATATGGTGGTTTGGATGGGAATGGCTCACATGGGCTCATTGTGATTGAATTGAGCCCCAGTTGGTGGGACTCCCTGAGAAGGATTACTGGTGTGTGGCTTAGGAGGAGGTGTGTCACTGGAGGTAGGCTTTGAGGTTTCAGGACTTTTTGCTCTCTACTTCTAATTTGCAGTTTGAGATGTGTACACTAAGCTGGTCCTTCACTCTGCCATCATGGATGCTAACTCTCTGAAACTGTATGCCAAAATAAACATGTTCCTTTTTAATTTAATTTTCCTTGGCCATGATGTCTTATCACAGCAACAGACTTCCAAAATGATGTCAGTCTGCCAATATCTGGTATCTTGCTCCCTCCCTCTCTCTCTCTCCCTCCCCCAGTTGCTACACCACACAATCAAGTATTCCTCCTGCAGAATGACAGACTCATAAGCCAAAGACTCCTGTGACAGTCACACAATAGAGCCATTTCAGCAGCAGATACGATAGCTTCATTTGAGCCTTCAGGTGGCTGCAGCCCCAACTGATAACTGACTCCAACTAGAGACCCTGGGCAGAACTAAATTCCTTAGACTTTACTAAATTCTGATCCACACATTTGTCACTTGAATTGTCTGCATTCTGGGGTAGTTTGTTACAAAGTAGAACCTGATGCAGACAGCTCTCCTCCAAGTCAAACTTCTTCAAGAGCAGCTCTAGCTACTTGTATGTGCCCAGTAGTTCACAAAGCCAACCAGAACAAGGAAAGGAAAGTCATGTTCCACTTTCTCAAGTCTTGGAGGGTACCAAGTGCTCTGTAACTGGGAATAGTCATTCTGGCTACATATAGAATCATAGAGCTTCACACTAGGAGCCCACCTAATTTTCTGTGACCCAAACTAAGGTAAAAGTTGCTGTTGCTTCTTGAATCCACATTTCAACCTTCTGAAGCCTCCACATGAGGAAGTGGGAAATCGCCCTCCATCTCTCTCAGTGGTATTTTTTTTCCTCAGGGGTATTTTAACATGATTCTATACTGTGTTACCACCTCTTGACTGAGGACACTGTAGAATTGTGCCCCTTGAAGCCACTTTTGATTGGTAATGAGGTAAATGAGCTGAGTATGTATGCCCCTTACATGCCTATGTGATTGTGATGTCACCAGAGATATTTGGATATCTCCACACTCAAGACTGAGTTTCTCAGCATGGTTTTGGATCCTCTGAGGCTGACCAACCCTAGGACAAAAACACTGAAACAGTGGAAAAATGTCCACACTGTAACAAAACCTGCTGTCCCATTCAGCACAGTCCAGTTGCAAAGGTCAAAGAGGCTAGAGAAGTTTCCAGACTTATGAGGATTTCAGAGACATCCAAAGTCATTCTTTCTGCTGCTGCTTTTCCAGTGTTTGTACATTCCTGTGCAGAAGATTAAAAATGTGGAGGAGGCTTTGCCTCTTTATAGAACTGCAAATAAAATATCCCCAAGAGAAGGTCTCCCTGATGAAGAAACACATGCCTTTCATTTGACTGCCTCCACAAAGTGCTTTTAAAGCAATCCAGGAGAACCCTCCATGGGCCACAATGTGCAGGCTGCCTGCTCCCCAGTCCCAGCATGAGGATAACGCACACCATATTTTACCCTTCCCCCTTTTAATCAAGAGCATTAGAGCATGCAAGCAATAAAGGAGGGGTGCATTTCTCCAGATGGTTTTCCAGAACCACGGAGGACTCCATTCAGAAGAAAATGGAACAGTCTTTCCCGGCTCAGGACCTTAGATTGGTGTGTTTTCCCAAAGCTCTGAGCATGCTGACGTCACTTTCTGCTGGACCTGAAGAGACTATGAGTCTGTTTCACACCAGAGAGCAGAGTGCACCTGGGATCGTGTGCTCATGCCAAAACAAAAGCAGCTTTCTCTCTCCATCAGAAGGGTGGGGGTTGAACTTCCTAAGACTAGATCATGCAAAAGGTTAATACAAATTTATAAACTGTGTTCACAGAAGAGTTTTCTCTTGACTCTGTCCAGTTCTTATCTGTCTTTGTTTGAAAAGCCTATAGTGTTATGATTAGAAAAAAAAAAAAAGCCAATTTATTTTCATGCATTCCTCTACACCACCCAAGCAACTCTAGGCTAAGTCTCACTCAAAATTGTCTTGGGTCCAGCATACACAATAGTCCCATGGCAAATTGCTCCCTTTAGTATCTGATGCCCATAGCTGCACCCATCCCTCAAATCTATCCCCTCAAACTCAGAGCATTGAAGCCTTCTCCCTGATGGCATGTTCCAGAAGACAGTGCCTGTGTGCACGGATGTGATGCCAGTGAACAGTCTGGAGCCACCATGTTCTAAATCACACACCAACTATGTGTGTGCCATGCTTCATCAATACATAACCTTTGGACAGTTTTAGTAGGTCTCTAAATGAACTGAAAATGAAGCTAAGAAGGGTCGAGTAATATGTCCATCAAGGCTACAGGGTTAGGATCCAGGTATCTAAATCTGAATAAGACACAGGCAAGAACTAAAGGGTAGAAACTGAAATCCCACCACCATGTGCTAAATCCCCAAACAGTGCCACATGGAAACTATAGTGCCCAAGACAAGCATCTAAGTAGCTTGATAGTTGAAGGAAAATTTGGTGGGGGTCTTCATGAAGGCTAAGATATTTGAGTTTGGTCTCAGATAAGGAGTACATGTTAGCAAGCCTGACCGAGAGAAGGGAGAAGGGAAAGGGAAGACACTGGAAGAAAATCTAGGAAAAGAATTCACCAGGTCACAAAGGCTCAAAGCAGGTGGCAAAGGTGTGAGCCATCATGGTTGTCTGGAACCAGAGCAGAGAACATCTGATGAGCAGAAAGAATGGAGGTCTGAGTCTTGTTGCTTGAGGACAGTCATGGTAACTGTAATGAGTAGACATGTCTGGGGCTAGCAGAAAAGGAGTCCAGTGTCTGTTTTAAGCTTTTTCAAGCTTGCTACCACAGGCGGTGCTCACAAAGGAACCCACTGTGAAATGAGCTCCAGACATGCCTCCATTCAGTCCTCTCCTGGATTTTCATTCTGGAGACTTTCTACTCTAAGCGCAACCTACCCATGACTAAGCTGCACCTGCGTCAAAGGCTCCAAGTCTACGTTACCACCTGAGAATTAAAACTCAGCTTTGGCTCTGGCCACTGCTAACCTCTCCACACGGTGGCTGACAGTTTCTAAGGGACACAGCTAACCAGCGTTCTCTGGATCAGACACAGTCTAAATTGCACGGGCTTCAGGATGTGTGGGCAACTTGACATTTCAAAAGTCAAAGGACATGAAATAAAGCACACTCGTGTTACAAAAACGCAGAGTAAGTCAACTCAGAGACAGAATTTGTTGCCCACGTTGTTCTTAAAGAAGAGGCAAGCATATCTTTGAGATGATGCTTCACCCAGGCCCTGGCTCATAGTAGGTCCTCAGTAAACATTTGAAGAAGTGAGATGAGTGCATGAGACTGCTGAGGGGTCTTGGGGTGTGTGTCCCTGGGTCAAGCAAGGTGAACAGCCCAGAGAGCTCCTGTGGAGGAAGGACATACTCTCTCTGGCTTAACAAGTCTTGCAGATGCAGGCACCCACACGTGCACTTGGGCCCACACTCAGGAAACATGAGAGTTTCGGATAAATTAAGCCTAATCACGCAGAGGTCAAGAGCAGTAAGACAAGTTACGACTCTTGGAGTATGGAAGTAAGGTCAAGGTTCTCAGGAGTGGGCTCAGCTTTTAGCTAAAGGCTAATGGCATCCTTAGTCCTCCCCCCCAACACACACACACACACACACACACACACACACACACACACACACATGCACGCATAAAACCTTGAAACCTTAACCTGAAATAATAGTTTCTCTTTCTCCAGCTGGGTCAGCTTTCTAAGCCTTGCTCAATGCTACGTCCCCACCCCTCCTCTGGGTGGCATGCACCCTCAGAATGTGACATTCCCCAGCTGTGCCACTGAAGTTCTGCCTGTAAAGAACATTATTTTGTGCGCGTTTACACTTCAAAAAGAATTTTAGCCTCGGTGCCACATCTGTGGAAGTACTTGCGTCCTTCATTTCATTTTCAGTTATGAAAGGAAACCTCATTGGACAAGAACTTTTAAAGCCCTGAAAATAGCCAAGGCTAAAAAAAAAAAAAAAAAAAATTATTTGGAAATTGCTGTTTTCCAAACAACTTGTTTGTTTGGAAATTACCTGACGGAATGAACAGGTAATAAAAGGCAACCTTGTTTATCTTTCCTCGTTTCCAATGCTGTGTTTGGTTCTGGGAACCAGGTCGTTCTGGATCAGGGCTCACTGATGTCAGTAATTGGTAGTCCAGGAAGTATACCATCAGATGGGACTTGGAACATCAGTCTCAGCTTCCGTCCATAGGCTAGTGGAACAACAGTGACTTGGAAAGACCCAAAGACACGTTCGGCACGCTCTCAGCAGAATCGCCTCCCTGTTTGTGTTGAAGATCACACTCTGTGGATCTATTTTGGACCAGTTGTTCCTGTCAGTTTGGGCCCATCTGTTCTTCATATGCCTTTTGGCTTCGACCCCCACATTGCTAAGCTGGGAAACTGTGCTACCCATGGCTTCACTGGTACACGTGTGGGGCTAAGTCAGGAAGGTCATCATTCAGTGGAGCTGATCATTGCATCTGTGACGGCTGCTGTTCACAAGGGCCAGGAATGAGCCAAGCTCAGTTTGCTCAGTGAGAATACACAACCTCCCCCCTGCCACCCCATTTCCCTCCCTCCCCGATCTCTATTCTCCCCTTCTGAGAATGTTTTATGACAGTGGGTGAAGACTGGCGGACAGAGCTTTATTCTTTAGGGAAGGACGCAGTTGGCCCAGGGTTGGCACTGACTGGTAGGATAGACGTGGGTAACAGAACTCACCTCTGTCTGTTGCTGGCCTCCCTCTGGATTAAGTTACACTGAGAGAAGGATGTGGGCATGGCTTCTCTGTAAAGGATATCGAAGGGTCTGAGAGCTGGAGCTTGAAGATAATCCGAATCGATTTTTTCATTCTTAGCCACAAAGGCCAGCTACTCAGCTGCTTCTCCAAGGTCACCTGTTTGGAATGCAGCAGGCCTGGACTCAGACCCAGATTTCTGACTCCTTCAGCCTAGGCCCTTAAACACCAAATACGTTTAGACCTAAGATGCCAAGGAAAGATCACTGCCCGGACAAATCAGCAAATCAGCAAATCAGTTAGGTTAGGAACTCCCTTTCCCCTAAATGATTGGGAAAATGTATGGTCTCCTTCATATGTGGGTCTGAAGAACCCGACTGCACAGCAGCTGAATAAAATGAAGAGAACCAAGGGCAGAGGAGAGCAGGGTGAAGTAACAGGGAGAGGTTGGTCAGGGAGTACGAAATGGCGGGCAGATCCTAGGAAGGGACCCTGATTTGTATTGCACAGCAGGGTGACAGCGGCTGACAATCTTGTATTGAATATTCCTGAGGATCTGGAGGGAAGTGCTTTAACTATTCATATCACAAACCAATAACTTATGTGAACTGATGGACATGCTGGACCTCGAATCCTTCACATGCAAGCCTCAAAGAACACGCTCTGCCCCTTAAACACATGCACTTCCTGTGCACTGATTGCGATGAAACAAAGGCGTCGGTCAGTGATGTTTTTGGAGCACTCTCGGAGCCCTAGGCCAATTCTCAGCACTGCAAGAAGAAGACAAATAAACACATTTAAAATTGTTATGTCAGATCTGAGCTGAGAACATGGGCTGTCGTCTGGAGAGCCGGCTCAGTAGTCGAGAGCACATGCTACTCTCCCAGAGGACCTTCGTTCTATAACTCCAGATGCAGGGATCCAGTGACCTTGTCTGTCCTCTGCAGGCACCTGCACCCATGACCATAAACACAGACATACATGCTACACATAATTGAAAATAAATCACTTTTAAAATAACATGCGATGTTGTCTTCCATGTCTCACATCTCTAAGAGAGATGAAACTCTAAATCCCCAGGAGTATAAATCAGGAAGTCAGTTCAGCACATCCAGTTCCAGCTTGTCATTTGCAAGATCTTGCAACAAAAAGCACCTACCCTTCTAGCCCCTCTCTCCCTCTCTCTTTCTTCCTCTCTTCTCCTCTCACTTTCCCTCTCTCCATCTCTCCCTCTTCCTCTATCTTCTCCCTCTCTCCCTTCTCCCTCTTCCTTTTTCCTCTCTCCCTCTCTCCTTCTCCCTCTCTCCTTCTCTGACTTTCCCTCTCTCCCTTTCTTCTTCTCTCCCTCTCTCCCTCTCTTGATCTCTCGATCTCCTTCTCTTCATCTTCCTCTCTCCCTTTTTTACTCTCCCTCTCTCCCTTTCCCTGTCTGCAACAGACAGAAAGCATGGAAGGGGACACAGTCAGGGGACACCTGACCTAACAAGGGGACACAGCTCCTAGAGTGAATGACAGGCAATACAACATTCAGGTTTGTTCTGAAATCCTCACCATGGGGCCACAGGACAAACTGGTGTCCTCAGAGTGGTTTAAATGAAACCCCATTAGGCTTCCCCAGCCAGCCCACCCCAGCTTCCACAGGGACGCTCTTGATTTTAAGTCTTTATTAGATTCTATTAGAGCCTGCCTCCAACTGATCGATTCCTGTCTCTGGGCACCAATTTCCTCTCCTATTAAATGAAAATGTTGCCAAATTATTTCAAAGATACCACAGTTTCTTAATATTGCAACTGTTCTTTCAAACATGTGGCCATTATTTTTAACAAAATCTTTATTACACAGGTCACAAATTACACAAAAAAAGAAAACATTTTCTTTATAAAATCATAAAAAGTTATGTAACTTAGCATATTTACTCTAATCCCCCTTCTCTCTATTTCTCTGATTATTATAAGCAAGCTCATGGTTCTGTTTTTGTTTTTACAGGGCTTTCAGTGTCATATTTGCTCATGGAAAAATACCCAGCCCTGTTTTACTTGTCTTCCCATGAATAGTCCACAATGAAACATGCATTCTGTGCTCCACTGTCTCCATGTCAGTGAGGGCAAGTTCTCCCCAGTCTGCACTGGGCTCCACCAGGCCTCTAACCTTGCCTGGCTAAAGCTCACTTCTTTTGCTGAAGTTTCTCATGTTCGTGACAGTTTCTCATGTGTGCTGGGGTGGGTAATGAAAAAATCAACTTCCCGAGTCACAGATGGGACTCTTCAAACTTTAGTAAATGACAAATTATCCTTCTACTTATTATTGTTGCTGATGTTGCTGAAGGGCGTTGGCGCTGGTGAGATGCCTCTGTAGTTCATTCATCCATGCCTGGCAACCTGAGCTCCCTCCCTGAAGTCACGTAAGAATGGATAACAACTTTATACTCTGACCTCTGCATGTACGATGTGGCACTCATGTGCCATACACACACACACACACACACATACACACCACACAGGGTAAATAAAATGTGGGGATCTCTATGCTGCTTGGTTGGGAATCAGAAGACCTATGACCCCACCTTCCTCCTCCATAGACCTCTGCTGCACACAAACACCAGAAGAAGCAGCTTCCCAAAGCCTCCAGCTTCCATGAGAAGCCCATTTGCCTCGAGAAGCAGGCCTGTTTCACAGGAGAACAAAAACTAAGGGCCATATTAGTACTGCACTAATTATGGACTGGAATGTGTCAGCCGGGAATGAGTTACAAGCTGGTCAGGGCCTGCCAACTGTAGTTAGATATTTCATAAAGTTCAGGCATGCAGCTGCGAACGCTCCTGGGTGCTTGCCACCTCTTGTTATGGCGGCACCTGGCCACGTGACGTCAGGGGCTGTCAGCCTCACCAGAGGGACCATCATCTGTGTGAGACGCTGGCTCTCACACTGTAGCTGCCCCTAACTGAGGAGACCTTGTGGTGGTTGTAAGTGTTGTTTGCGTTGCAGACTTGAAGAAATTAATCTTATCCTGCTGTTTACTGTGTAAGAGTATATGTGAAAACAGCAACAGAATAAATAGTTAATAGGTCATCAGTTTGGTCCTGATTTTTTTTTAACAGGTGTGAACTTTCCTTTTTCAAACTATTCTGAAAGGGGAAAACACATTCATCATCAGTAAAGAATTTAACTGAAAGATGAGATTCATCCTGAGGTAAGTCCAAAGAGTACCAGGGAGTGAGAGCAGAGCTTTCCCTGAAGGAAAGTTAGCTGTGAGAAGACTGGTGACAGCTCCCCTCCTTATGTTGACCTTTTGCAAACGGGAGACTAATGCTTCTTTAAAGACAGCAGGCAGGGCGTGTCTGACAGAGCTAGCCGGGCCAGTAGTGCCATCCATCCTTCCACTAGAGCTGTCCCTACTGGAGACTAGCCACATTAGCCAGTGGTGCCAGAGCCTGCCTGCCATAGACTCCACCACAACGTACCACAGAAACAAAGCCACCAGCCCACCAAATGGGAGGATCAGTGGAAAGAGGAGAGGAACAGGTAGTTTGTGGGGAGACATATAGAGCAGAGCTAGGGACTTACACCGTACCGGGAGGACTTTGAGAGCTTTTGCTACAAAGGTCTGAGTTGTGTGGCTTAAAGAAACAGTGAGTTTGTTTACTCTTTGATGGGGAAATAATAGCAGACAAAAAGAGACAAATTCCCTTGCTGGAGAAAGCAGTTATAGATAAGGAAAAGGAGAAGTTAGGATGAACATGTGCATCAGACTGGGATTAATGTGAAAACATATTCATGTAGATAGATGACAGATACATACATACATACATACATACATACATACATACATACATACACAGACAGATAGGTGATAGCTAGCTATATACAGAGATAAAAATAAATTGATAGATAGATGATAGGTAGATATGTAGGTAGGTAGGTAGGTAGACAGACAGATGATAGAAATGTATCTGTGTGTTTCCTAACTCTGACCCAGCCAAATGGGTACCAGAGGTGGGCTATGAGAATCTGATCAAGGGAATAACTGACGATGATGTTAAATTATGGTCTATAGAATATCTTAGGAGTGCATGTGGATATGTAAATAATTGAATCAATTAATCAAGAAGCAGGATTCTTTCTTCTCTACAGGTCTCTCCCTTCTAGTTATAAAAAGAAATACAAAAAAAAAGGAAAATGAAGAAATTGATCATTAAACACCACAGTATTAGCTGCTACCAGTGAGATGTTATTGGTGGATGTAGACATTATTAAGGAAAGAAAGATAAATATGGGAAAAGTACAGTGATGAGATGTGTGAAAATGTCATAATGAATATTCACTATTTTGTATGCTAACAAAAACTTCCTTTATGAACTTTCATCATGAAATACTGAGGTGAAATAACATACAAATATAATCTCAGAATAGCCCCCACCATGGAATTTATCAGCTCTATATGGGGAAGGGGTTCCATCGGACACCCCTAAGTGTCTTAGTAAGGTGAAGGGTAAACAATAGAGAGGCCAGAAGAAGGCTGTGCATCGGGCTGCACCAGCGGTATCACTGAAAGGGATGCTTCCCTATGACTGGAAGCAAAGAACTGGAATGCATGAACCTAACCGATAGCCTGTCATTACAGACAGCATCATTTATAGTTCTCAAATGCAAAATGACCAAGAGCAAAAACTGAACTCCTGGCGAGACTTTAAAACAATCACAGAGAATGAGGACTTAAGAACTTTCTCAGAGGACAAGAAAAATCGTGATGATCCACTGGATGGGCTCTCTGCAGAGGCCTCCAGCTCCCAGAGCATCTAGGGGCTTCGAGTGGGAAGTCATTTGAATTGCAAGGATGAGAAAACTGGGGCTCAGAGCTGTAGAGTGATGGGGGGGTCTAATCTAAGCAGTTCTCACGGGCATTGCAGCTCCTCTGGACAGGGACATTTCTAGGCAGCAGTGGCTGAGGAGAGCAGAGAAGTGAGCGACCACTCACAGCATCCACGGCTGTGAGTACCATGAAACCCCACAGAGCTGAACTCCCAGAAGCAAATTAACTCTATTGCACATCACAGCTGTGATCTGTGATCTGTGATCACATCACTCTGGATTCTGAGCCTCGCCTTTCTTGTCCACAGTGAAAGGTTTGTTATAACAACTGGGTTATATGGGGTGGCTAGCTGGCTGTAAAGTACTTGCCACACAAGGAGGAAGGCTAGAGTTCAATCCACGGCATCCACATAAAAACAGCCGCGCACAGCCTATGTAGCCCCAGCAATGGACAGGCAGAGACAGGTGAATCCTTGGTGGGAGGGAGATCACTGGACATCCAGTCTAGTCTAACGAGGGAGCTCCCAGATGGCGAGAGATGCTGCCTCAAAATAAGGTGAGAAGCATCTGAATAACAATATTCAAGGTTGTTCTCTGGCCTCCTTCCACACATGTATACACAGACATGCTCGCAAGAAATGGCTTTAAAAAAACTATTTAGATAAGTCACTTTTTAAGGAGTAGTTGTAAGTTGTAAGTACATTACTACCTTCCATCTCCCCTATATAACCACTGCCTCATCCTCAGACCTGTGAAGACAGTAAGAAAACACCCAAAGTTATCTGGATAAAAGAACTTTACCGCTGGAGATTCGGCACCTGATGCAGTAATCAGTGCTTATTTACATCTATTGTTCATAGGACAATGGGCAGAAGAGACGATCTATAAACAGTACCGGCTCAGAATTTCCTTCACCACATTCCCGTAGGATTTTTTTTCCTTTAACCTTTGGTTTTGAAGATAATTTTTAGTTTCTTTATTCTTCTTTTATCTCTCTGTGGGATTTGAGGAAAGAGGTGTGCTCTGGTGCATGGGAAGGTCAGAGGAAAACTTGCAGGACTCATTTCTTTCCTTCTAGCATGAAGGTCTCAGGATCAAACTCAAATCCACAGACTTGGCATCAGGTGCCTTCACCTACTGAGCCACCTCTCCTTTACACACACACACACACACACACACACACACACACACACACACACCAAAAAACAGACAAACAAAAAAACTGGACACTGTGTCCATCTCCTCTTGCTCCTATAACAAACAACCAGAAACTTGGTATGTTAATCTAACATGGTCTCAATGAACAAAATTTAAGAGCTGTGTTTCTTTCTGGAATACTGGAAGGCAGGCCATCACCTTTCGGTTTCCAGCTTCTAGCATCCGTCTGCATTCCTTGGCTGAGTGTGAGCCACAGAATGCAGTGCTGATACACCTTCCTCACTGACAGGATGGAGGAAAGGCAGGCAGCTAGCTCAGCGTGGACTGAGAAAACTCTGAGCAGAAAGCTTCCTCTAATGTCGGCATCTTCCAGGACTACGTACTCAGCTCTGCCAGGGTCCCCCAAGGCTCTCTTGCACAGTTCCTGTTTCCCACAATCCAAACCCTTCTACCACACATTTCTTGATCCAAGCAGATGACAGTTTCTGTGAACAACTGAGCCTGTGTTGCATACCACACTGTTTTCCAGAACTTTCTTTTCAAACAACAAATAAGCTCCCCAAAGCGCTTTCCTTCTACAGAAAGAAGAGGCAGTTTTGCCTATGCATACAACCTTCCTGGTGTCTCTAATAAATTATTCTCACATGCTGTCTGCCAAACCAACCAACTGCTGAAGGCCTGAAGGCCTGCTCTTCTCATGCCTGAGATGCCCTTTCCCCCATGGGGCTTGAACCCAAGAGGCAGAGTGGGCCAACTTCGCTCTGTGTTCTATTATCCAGGAGGTTATGAAGAATTGTGGGTAATTGCTGAGGCAAATGAGTTGCAGCTAATTACTAGTATGGTCTTAATCCCAGACACCAATGAGACCAGCTCAGAGCCATCTTGCTCAACACTGCTGTAAACGCAGCTTGGAATTTTAGCTGATGCCAGTGCAAAAGCAGAAGCTGAAACCACGTGCAATTAGACCACCAGTTATGTCAGCTGGTACGTTTTTTTCTCTCCCCACCTTTGGTTTATTGTCAGCTGGAAAACTCAACTTCCCTTTCTCCTAGGCAACCTTATGGGCTCTCTATCAAGGCTGAAGACTTTAGAGATGCCCAACTGTGAAGCCTGCTAGTCATACATTCTGAGAACCTGAGGCATCATTTGTAAGATGACGAAAAGAGCAGACTTAGAAGGTATTAGGAAGAACACTGGTCAATGATGTGTCTGTTGCCTCCTTGTGATTTACCAACAATGCTTTGTAGAGGTACAACTGGTCCACTACTGCACACAATGTTGCTGGGAATCAGTGACTGCCCAGGTCATTGTATCACATGGTGTTTATTGAACAAGAAATCTTCAGGCATTTCCTCTCATTGACTAGATCTATATATCAAGAGTATTAATCCTTCTGGCCTGGGATGCCTTCAGTACTCTACACTGTAGAGTCTATGGTATATCACATCACTTGTATTTGGGCATCCAAGCATTCAGCATATTTCACAGGACAGTGAACCCTTTCTCTAGCATGGGCTTTAGAGATGATTCTGGCCACATACAGGTGAGCTGGCTATTCCACAAAGGCTAGCAGCTGTGCTAGCTCTGAGGGTGGGTAGCCTGGGTGCTGCCAGTACGTCTTCAGTCTACTTTATTGTGTGCGTCTGCAGCCAAGGAGATCCAGGTGCAAGCCTTGCTTGCCCTCCTCCAGGGGATGAAGATAAAGACTCTTCCAGATGAAAACTAATTCCAATCCTGATTTATGCTTTAAATCAAACTCATGATTGTTTAACAACAGCATTTTAAGTAGCTTCCAGTTAAACACGGGACCACCACTATCACACCAATTTTAGGACCAAACTGTGTTTCAGAAAGTGTAATTTACAGAGTTTGCCTATTCCTGGGGGTGCGTGTGTACCCCATTTTTGGAAGCAAGACATGTGAAAACTTACAGAAATCAGAACACTGAGCAAAGGGAACCCAACTTCTTCTGCCATGTTCTCCTACTGCCCCACGTCACATCAGGCTGTGGTTCAGAGGAAGCAAAAGCCTAATTGCCTGGGTGGCCACTGCCCGGAATGTCAGTAAGTGCAGGAGAAAAGGTGGGGACCTGGCAAAGAGGAGAGGTCAGGACTGTCTCTCATCTCCGGCCAAGTGTTTCCATGTGGGAGTACAGACCAGGGCTGATGGTCTGTCAAACCAATAATCCATATTTTTGTATAAATTCTCCTGATTTGATCTATGTCATCAAGCAGATGGGAAAATCGTATAATTCATAGAAATGAAGATGAAGAAAAATTGAACATGGGAGATGATCCTCACAAACTTAGAATGAAGAAAATAAGCATGGGGAAAACCCAGAAAACAAGAAAATAAATTAAATTTGGCTGTATATAAATATATATATACCTATATATGTATATATTATTTTGGAAGACAAAATACCGTAAACAAAACAAACTAGTGTATAAAAAAGCTAAAAAATGAGCATGTGAAGATCATTTTAATTTTCTTAATACAAAATATGCTGTCAGAAGTGAATTTTATATAGTAAATGTTCTAGCACAAAACTGTTGGCAACAATACGTACAGACATTTCATGAAAAAGAAAATGCAAATTCTCTTCAAATACATGAAAAGACATCACTCCTAATAAAGAAACGCTAATTGCATCATGGTGGCATAGCTCGCTGACTAATTTGGCAGAGATCAAAGGATTCTGAATCATACGGTTGGCAGAGATGGGAAACAGACCTCTCCTACATTAGTGAAAGGTTATAAATTGATAAAAAGTCTTCAGGGGACATTCAGCAGAAATTTATAAAACTCATAACAATACACGTCTTCTGGCACAGAGAGTTTGTATGCAGATATGCAGAATGAGCTAGGGATACCCTGTAGGGAGTGGGCTGCAGTGGGTCATAAAAGGGAAAGCCAGAGAACTGACTCGATTCAAGCCAACACTGAGGCAAAGTAAAGAGACTCCTGGGGGCTGAGCCCAGGGCCAAATCACAAATTGGAGAACAGTGGTAGAGCAGCACCTCTCCCGCCAGGAGGCAAAAGGCAGAATGGGATCATGGGCAAATCCAAAGCACTACTACTGAGCTGCTGTGCTTGCTTCCGGAAGCACGTCCAGGCTGCCACAAGCGCCATCCATACATCTTCTTCCCCAATCCTCACGGGACACTCTGTGTGGTTTTATCCTTAGTTTTGCTGACACCAACATCATGTCTAGCACATCCTGGGAGACACAAGGGAGGAGACATGTCTGCAGTGTTGGAACATCTGATGTTCAGAGAAGAGGCCAGATAATTATCCATACGAGAATATGCACAGACCCAGGTTTGATACAGCAAACCTAATTCTTGATTGTGTGACAATCAAGACGGCAGACTGGAACAGAGACTGCAAACCACACCCACATCCTCTAAGGAACATGTACCAACTGCCAGCTGTGAGCCCACATCTCACATCCTCTATGGAATGTGTGCCGACTCTCAAGCTATGCACCCCTCTGGTCCAGTTGTTTGACTCTGAGAACTTTGAAGCTTCTGGGTTTTGGCTGTCTGAGGATGGTCACTGCTTCTCAGCAGTCCTGACAAGGTGAAGTAGCACAACTTAGGGGAAATATTTACAAGCTGTTGTCATGCTGTCTCAGAAATGGCTCCCACTGGAAGAGCTGGAACTTCTCCAACAAGTAGAGTCTATTCCGATACTCATGGCACACTATGGGTGAGTCGTGGCACACCAGGGGTGAGTCGTGGCATCCTGTGTCTGCTCTGACCAATGGAATGTGGACATAGTGAAGTTAGGCAGCTCCATTTGTTCCTCCTAAATCTTCTTCAGACAAGTATAGCAGGAGAAGCCTGGGCTACAAGACTAGAGAACAAACGCCACGTGGAAGGAGGGAGGACGAGGGCACAAACACCAAGTGGAAGGAGGGAGGTTTGGGAACAGAAAGGAGTCACGCATGTGGGTGATAAAGGAAGAGGAAGGCAGCCCCAGCTGCCACACCAACACTGTGTATGGCAGAAATAAACTGCCACGCCCTTCCAAAGTTCTGGACCACAATCCATGCCTGAGTATTCACTTGTTCATATTGGCTGAGTGTGCACGTAATGTTGGGTAACTAAAAACATCTCGTGTAGGAGACTTGAGAATAATACCCTCTGTGGTTTTAATAGTAACTGCACATAAACTTCATCAAGAAACACTGAAATGAGTATCTTCAATAATTTCATGTATACAGCTGGAGAGGTATTTTTATCAGCTACTTAGTGGGTAAGAGTGCTTGCTGTGTAAGCAACATGGCCTGAGTTCAAATTCCCAAAGCCTATGTAAAAATCCAAGCATGGCAGCACACATCCAAACTGCCCCCTCTGGGAGAGCAGCCAGTTTGGAAAAAAACAGCAAACCACAGGTTCAAAGAAAAACTCCAAGGCAAAAAACGAGGTGGAGAAGCCATTGAAGAAAACATCCCAACATCAACTTCTGGTCTTCACACCTCCCCTTTATAGGTATTCACACCCATACGCCCACGTGTATATACAAGCATCCAACACACACACACACACACACACACACACACACACACACACATTCATTTATAACAGCAGTTTGCAACCCCTTTGGGGGTCAAATGACCCTTTCACAGGGGTCACCTAAGACCATCAGAAAACAGAGCTATACACATTGCAATTCATAACAGCGGCAAAATTACAGTTATAAAGTAGCAACAATAACCATTTTATGGCTGGAGATCACCACAATATGAGGAACTGTATTAAAGGGTCACAGCTTTAGGAAGACTGAGAACCACTGATTTATAATTCTAAATATTATAAATATTTTAAATATGAAACACTGTGGTGCCACAGAGGAAAAGGCTTCAATAACTCTTTCAAAACTAAAGAATGTAAGGGGAGGGCTAAATTAGCTCTCCTCTATATACTGCTTCTAGGAGACATTAGGATTATCATGAAAGCAAGCTTAATTTCTAGAAAAACAAACCTAAGTTTTTCATGTTTCACAATTGGCTTGCTTATGAATGAATATAGTAATGATGACAATGTGTTCCTACTGTGCATATTAATGTTTCTACCTTAACACATCTTTGCCACCTAGAATGGTGGATAGGATCCATCCTTGTTGTCTAGAATGGGTGGCAGCATCCATCCTTGTTGTCTGATGGTTCACAGGATAAGGGTGTGGTCAAAACTCTTGGATACAAGTCTCTGTGCTCTAGAATACCTTCTGTGACACCTCATCTTTAATCTACTTTTTTTTTTTTTTTTTTTACTAACCATTGGCTGGCAAATACACTCAAGCTCTGTGAGGAAATCATACTTCAGCTACCTCATGTACACACACTAGGCAAGAGTCTTAATTGTCCGTCCACACTCAGAAAGAACCATTGGGTGGCACTAAAATCCCTCTTATTTAACCAATCCCTGAAGCTCAGGAGCCCCTCAGAGCCAGCTGCCTTCCAACTGCATTAGACAAATGCTGTCTCCTATATCAGAACTGTTTTATAATGAGGAAAAACATCTTTATTTTCTTACTAATAAAACATGCCCTTCCTAAGCCCTTGTTGCAGTGTTTCCCATAATAGACATCCAGTCCACTTTAAAAGTAGATTCACTACAATAAATTTAAAAAGAAAAAGGACACAGAGGTTGGAGACATTGCTCAGCAGTTAAGATCACTTGCTACTCTTGCAGAGGACTTGGGTTCAGTTCCTAGCACCCAACATGGAGGCTTAATAACCATCCATAACCCAGTTCCAGAGGACCCAGTGCCCTCTTCTGACCTCTGTAGACATCAGATTTGCATGCATATGACATAACACACAGACAAAACAAATAAAATTACAATCATTTTTTAAATGAAGCATACCCAGCTTTATCCTAATGTTTAATCAAAACATAAGGTCTGAAAATAGCTACTAATCTAATGTATAAATAGGGACAAAAATACTTTATTTTTAAATAGTAAAGAACTATTGACCTACAGTTTAGTCTTTAGTTAAATTCTCTGCAATGGCTTTCTCTAGAAACAGCAGTGGATCTCAACATATGATCCCGGAAGGTGAGAACAGCTTTTTTCTGAGCAAACACTTCTGTGAAAGAACTCAGGTTCACAGGATAAAAACTGGAGTCAGAGTTACTGGTCCCCACATAGACACGGTGCGCAAGCGCGGCAGAGGCTACCAACCATACACTATTTCGTTTAACTTTACAACAGAATGAGGTACTTATACTCTTTTTTGTAGCTTATAACATCTAAGTAGTATTCCCCTCTCCCCCACTCCCACTCCCGCCCTGGTAATCCATCAGTTCTGATTTTCCACTCAACATGGTTCTGAAGGGATTCCAGCACCAGGATTCCCCCTGCTGACCCATCAGGCTCACTCAAGATGCTGTAATCTTACACCAAGCCGTGAAGTGTCAGAGATGAGGTTAGTCAGTCACCCAGCAGGAGCAATGGAAAGAGACAGTGCAGTGAGAGGTTCTATACTCTTCGATATCAACCTCCCTGCTCCCTCTTGAGGCATGATGAGTAACTCTGTATTTCTTCCACCGGTCTTGTTAACTGCATAGTATTCATCACACGAGTAGTTCCTTCTTTATGGGACCCAGTTTCTATGGTTACTATCAAGCACTACTGATAACTTAGTACCAAAAAGTGCAGTGAATGATGTGGAATTATTACATCAAGACGGGAACAAATGAGTGTGGTTCCTGCTTAGACAAGGGAATTGGAAACTGTCAGCTCTGATGGCTATGGGTCAGATTAGTGCCTGTGGCCACCAAGGCCACACCCCCCTGGGGATGGAGCAGTCACCAGACCTAGAGGTCTGATCAGTGCAAAGGAATATTAAAGCTGTGGGAGCCAGGGTCGGTGGCTTCTCTGGGTTCTGGAAGTGCCCTCATCAGCATAGTTACGCTGATGGGAAAGCAAGCCTCAGAAGTCGACCATTTGCTGAGTCCAAGCACTGGTAAAGCCTGTGCACAGCCTGCCAGTTCTCTTATTTGGTACATAGACCTCATTTCAGTGATGTTGTTTAGATCATAAGTATCTCAAACAGGACACATCAAGGGCTTAACCAGCAGTAGCTACGCACCCCTGTGGAAGTGTTTGATGAAGCAAAATTGCCCACCGAAGCCTGGGAAGCAAAACCAGAGAAGAAAACCGGGACCCACAATCCCCTTCAAAGTCACATCCCTGTTCACCCCTTAGTGGTTCCAGCCATGGAGACAAGGGACGGTGTTCACTCCTCATGTCTGAGCAGCAGAGAAGTGACTGCCGTGATAGCAGGGAGTGTTGGAGTGTCTGTGCAGCCTCATGTCCAGCTGCACAGAGGCAGTCTCGTGCACTTTTGAAAGGATCACACTGGAAACAGGAATTTGTGTGTTCAGGGACACACTAGGGCTGCTGCAAGTACAACTTGGAATGGAGTGTTCTGGCACAGAAATAAAACACAAACAGCCTGCAGGTTCTCTTTGCATCCCATAAATGATTTATAACAGCTTTAATATGGCTTTTGCGTGGACCTGCAGACTCATTAGGTGTTTTATTTTTTTTTGGCCAGGGAAACATGTGTAAATTGAAGGTCAAAGTGTGTGAACAGAGGTTCCAGAGGCAATGGGATGATCAAGCACTGCGGGAGCTTTGCTCTGTCCAGTCCTCTCCTGCAGCCATTTTGATAAGTGCATGTATTTCCTCGGTCATTAAAACGCAGACATTAACTATATAAAGATAGGTCCTACGCCTGTTAAGAGTGTAGTGTTGCCTGCAGCATAGTCAAGTAAAACAGGAAGGGGCTGAAGGAAGTGTCAGAGCCTCTCACACTTGGTCCCTGAGGACAGATACAAACTCAGGGAAAAGACCCAAATCCTCCATCCTTCGTGAATGGCACCATTTGGCTCAAGAGAATGATCAAACTGCAAAGGCAAACTTGTTTTCTCTGAACCTGTTTTTGTTACATTTGTAAGGCAGTCTATGCTTTTGAAGTAATTATGAAGTTTGCCCTATGTAGAGTCCTTGTTCCTGATTTCTACATGAACAACAGGGAGGTAGCAATGGACAAGAGCCACTGTCCTGGTTTCATGTCTGTCGCTGTGAGAAAACACTGACAGAAAGCAGCGTAGGCTGCGGCTCTCAACCTTCCTAACGCCCCAGTTCCCAACCTTCCTGATACTAGAGCCCTTTACCACAAGTCCTCATGTTGTGGTGACCCCCAACCATAAAGTTATTTTCATTGCTGCTCCATTAACTGTAAGTTTGCTGCTGTTACGAATTATAACGTACATATTTGATATGCAGATATCTGATATGCAACCCCCCAAAAGAGTGTCAACCCCTAGGTTAAGAACCCATGAACTTGAATTACAGGCTGTTGTAAGCCTCCCAACATGGGTGCTCGGAACCAAACTCCGTCCGCTTCAAGAACAGTATGCGCTTTAGAATACAGCGCATCCAATGAAAGCACACTTTACTCAAGACTATCAAGGAGCCCTGCATGATGGCCCATGTCTATAGTCCCAGCACGAAGGAGGCTGGGGTGGAAGGATTGCTGCAAGTCCAGGGCTAACCTCTGCTACATAATGAAAAACCAAACACAAACCAGTGACCAGGAATCACACCTAAAGTGCTGTGAGAAGAAAAGTACACACATGGCAGAATGTGGGCTTTTTGCTTGTTGTTGCATTTTAGAGTTTTGGATGATGCCTACCAAAGTTTGCAGACCTCCCGTTCCTTAATTCCCCCAGCCTTGGATCCAAAATTTTATATCTCATCCCTTTAGGGAGGAATGGAAAATTAATGTTAACTCCATTTTAAAACGAATAAAAACAAAACAAAAAACAAGAACGAAGTGTGAGTGTAGAAGAGGGTATGGTTGGCAACCAGGTCTCTGAGTCAAAGCTCTCATGTGTGTGGCCCTGTGAATCCCACAAGAGCAAATCCATTGTCACAGTATTGAACAGTTAAAAGAAACCTCTTTAAAAGATGGGGTCTCACACTGCAATCCAGGCTGTCCTGAAACGCACTGTGCTGCCCTAGGCTGCCTTGAATTCATGGTAATCCTCCTGCCTCAGCCTCCCACGTGCAGCTGAGATGACAGCTATGAGCCACCATGGCCCACTTTTGGAAACATTTTTATGAGAACAATATTTCATGGCATGTAATAATAAACCTGTGAAATTGACAAAGAGTGTCAAATTTTGATGCTTTGTGCTCCCAGAGGTCAGAACAAGATGGGTGGACTATGAAAGCTATTCTGTGTCTGTACGGGAAGTGTCATAGTGTGTAAGTCCGAAAGACAGTCTGAGCATTCTCTAACAGTCACTCATGGGTTGGAGCAGCTGACAGGACAGTAACTTTGTTATAGATTCTATCTGAGATGTGTGTGTGTGTGTGTGCGTGTGTGTGTGTGTGTGTGTGCGTGCGTGTGTGTGTGTGTGTGTGTGTGTGTGTGTGTGTGTGGAGAGGGGGGGATTAGAAGAAAAGAATGTAAACAGAATCAGACTAAATAGATAGGCTTTTTACTCTGGGTGCTATAAGGTTCAGTAGTACCTGAATGTTGCCTTGCGCAATCATTTTTCAGTGATTCAATAAAGCAATAAAATGAAGCACCATTATTTTTATTTTAATGTAACTGAGAACCAGGGAGGTAACTCAGTTGGTCAAGGGTTTACCTTACAAGCATGAGGACCTAAGTCAATCCCCAAAACTCACATTTTAAAAAAAATTTGTGATAAAGTAGTACATATTACAGTCCCAGCAGAGACAGCAGGCCCTGTGGCTCCCTGAGGCTCCCTGGGGCTCCCTGGGGCTCCCTGGTCAGTCAGCCTAACCAACTTATAGCTCCAGTCCAATGAGAGGTCCTGTCTCAAAATACAAGCACAGTGCCTGAGGAATGACACATGGATGGCCTCTGGCCTCCACAGGCACACACATGTGCGCCCACACACATGAACACACACAACCAAGGCATTTTACAAAGGTTAATTTTGTAGCCTCCAAGATGATGCTGAAAGTCATGTGTAACTATGCCAGAGAAAGAAAGTAAAAGAGGGGGCTCAGGAAAGGCATTTGGGGGCCACAACATGTGCTATAAGCCTTTGAGGATCAATAAAATGCAATAAGGTGAAAAGGACATCCTGAACTAAAGAAAAGGACATGGCACAGGGTGGGAAGGCCGCCGCCCCAGAAAAAAAATAGTCTGATCTGTCCAGATGCTCTTCAGGCTTATTGACCTTCAGAATACATTTCCAAGATTGAATTACAGATACAGGCACATGTCATAAAACAACCAGCCATGATGGAATGTGTAACTACTTCCTGTTAGACACCAGGGGCTTCTGAGAAATAGCTAGGCAGTTTCTGCCATGCTGCAGTAAGTGCTGAAGATGGCCTGTGCCACCTCTTGAATTCCACACTTCCTCGCCAATGCTTGGCAGGAAGATAAGCAAGACTAAATCAACTCAGGGACTCAGGTCAGTTATCAGTTACACCTCTTTCTGCACTGATGAACTTGAGCAAAGCTAATCTCCAAGTGTTTGAATGGTTGTTTTTACTCCCTGCATCACAAAATACTGTTTCCTGGGACCGCCTCCAAACCCTCATAGGTAGATGCTAAAGTTCCAAGGGACATCGTTCTCAACCATTGAGGGAACCCAGCTCAACCATTACCCTTCAAACCTTGTCTGTTGAAATTAAATGCGATGTCAGAGTCACAAAAAGCTTTCCTCTAAAATGAATAGAATCAGACATAGTAGCACATACGTGTAATCCCAGCACTTGGGACACTGAGGCAGGGAGACACTGAAGTCAACATAAGCCAATTAACAAGACTGTCTCAAAAGAGAGGAAAGATAGAGACCCTTACTTAACTCACCTGAGGAATTCCAACCACCAAGTTTGGAAGTCAGGGGAAGGTTTTGCTGAGCCTCCCATGCTGTAGCTTTGATCTTAAATGTCTCTCAAGAGCTTCAAGATTAAGGATGGGTCCTAACCTGGACACCAAGGGACAAAGCGTGGGGAATCCAAGAAACTTTAAGAGGTAGGGCCCATGGGAGGTCCTTGGGTGCTGGGGACATGTCCTAGAAAGGTGTTCCTACTCCACTGCTTCCTGTGTGAAGAGCTGCTGTCCCCCAGGGCCACGGCCACAGAGCCAAGGTAGCATGGTCTGGACCCTCCAAAACCATGAGCCAAAATAACATTTTTCTTATTGTTCACTGACTGTATCGGGCATTAAGTTACAGTGACGGAAAGCTGATGACATACCCCAGAAAAAGTAGTCCAATCAGCAAGACTGATGCCACTTGCACAGCTTTTAGGAATAAACTGACCAGGAAAATGAGAGTTCAGTCTCGAGCTAGCCTGAGTGAGAGTGACTCTTTAAGTCTCAAAAAAAAAAAAAAAAAAAAACCTACTGTTTCTGCAAGTCCCAAGACCCAGTGACTTCTCACCTCACCTCTCTTCACTGTCAGCTTTTATTACTTTCCCGTGCAGATTCCCCTGTTTCTAATTAAAGCAGGGGCCTGACCCCTGGAGAGCTGATAACAATTTTGCCTTGAGCCCATCGTTATTGGCTAACTGGAAAAGGCAGGTTAATGGTGTCCGCATGGAAGGTATATTATTAGAAGTGAGCCTGTGAAGGGAACGCCCCGTGACTCTAATCTCCAGAATGCTGACTCCTGAGGTCAGTAATTGGGCACCACAGAATTCATCCGAGCAGGCCTAAGCCTGTCTTCAGACCTCTTTGAAATGCAGTTCCCGAGGTCAGGGGAATAATTGCTTCATTTGAAGGGGTTGGAAAGAGAGGAGGGAGAAGAAACAACCTTCATTATGCATCCACTTGATCAATGCACCATGTTCTCAATATCCCACTCTCATTAAAATAACACAGGCTGCTTGAGAAACTCAATCATTTCCACAGTGATTCTTGTCAGCTCTTCCTGCCAGCTCAGAGATGCCTAATGGCAGAGAAGCCCAGAGTCTGGGACCCTTTGCTCAACCATTAACTCAGCAGCCAGGGTGCCATGGTGCTCATTAACGTTCTTTACGTCGGCTATATTAAACCCTTAATTAACAAGGAGGATATTTTAATGTCAATGCTTTGCAACTTTCCAAAGAAAGATGCCAATGTAATCAACTTGATCTCTTGACCACAGCTTCTAAGGCTCTAGAGAGGATCACTCCCCTTCTGCTCAACAACCCTGTGGCTTAACTCTGGGCTTGGTCCCATTCCGGAATGGAGCTTGCAAGCCTAGCCCCCAGGAGAGTGCCTGAGAATAGAATCCATCACCTGGTCCTCTGCAGTTCAGTTTGTATTGTCATCCCAGGCAGCAGAGAAAAGCTCCAGTGATCCACATTGGTGTTCAAATGAGCATAGGGTGGGGAGAGGGGAGGGCTGTATGTACAGCTCCTTTGGTCCAAGCTCAGCCTTACCTTGAGAACAAAACAACAACAAGGGTGCTAAATAAGCAAGAAAAGGGGAAACTGGAAACGAAAACCACAGGAGAAGTTTTGTTTTTGTTTTTGCTTTTTACAAAAGACAAAATGCCACATTTGTATCACTCATGTCAACTTCCTGGCCCCAACACAGGTACATAGCCAGCAGGAGATGTTAGTGTGTCCCAAGGTGCCCTGGTATCCATCACAGAGGGGCTCCTGCAGAATACCAGGGCCACCACTGGCCTGGTCACAGGATAGCATAGCTCTTCCTTTAATGTGGGCACATTGGGGTCTACCCCTTGGTTTTAATTATAGTTTTAATTGTTATCCTCACTGGCCCTGCCTCTGACTTGGTTTGTCATCTTCCCGTTATGTCCCCAGACGGGCAGTGAGCTGGAGCTTTGGAGCCTCTGAGTTTCTGCCACTGCTCCATCTGACCCAGACCTGCAACCACCGCTTACACAGTCATCTTGACCTGCCTCACTGCTGAACCATCGCCCATTAAGATGTAAGATCTCGCGATCTTTTAGCAACAGTTGGTAGGCTGATGTGTTGAGGGAAAATTTAGACACCGCATAGAATACATGGCATCGAATGCAAGAAATGTTTTCAAAGAAATCGCCGTCTCTCTCCGTGTCCCCTGAGACCGCAACAACCCTGATGTTTCTGAGCTAAATTTCGAGATTGTGTACATTTTCTTGTGTTCACATTAACTGCAAGGCAGAGGGGAGTACCAACATTCACCCCTACACCCTCCAACCCGTACCCCACCCACCCCTACTCCCACTCGCCCCTACCCCCACTTGCTCCTCAGGCCACAGCAGAAAAGCATTAGAAAGGAGTAGATCAAGCCTCAGAGTCTGGAATCTTAAAAATGAGATTCAGATGTGTCTATAAATCTGACAAGGAGACCTTTAAGCTGGTGTGAGCAAAACATGCCTGGAATTTGGTCTGTGACCTCACCTGGCCATTTGCTTCATTAACTCTGCTGCTCTGGGGCACGTACGGGTCTAGGGTCAGCTGGCATGTTTTCATCCCCCTTCAGTGCTCGACGATGTTTGCTCGCCTTGGGGCTGCAGAACCTCCTGCTCAAGTGTCACGGCTCAGACTTGAGAAGAGGCAGGAAAGGGAGCTGAAGGGATCACCAGTTTGATCTCTAGAGACAAATTCCTTGTTGTGACTTCTATTGGTGGCAGGAGGTAGGTGGGGAGGTGAGATGGACAAGAACCCTCCTTTCTGGAATGGTGCCCATGCATCTGGTTCTTCTTCAGCCCCCATGTTCCACCCGGACCTATCCAGCCAGAGTTCATGAAGTACCTAGGAGTGACACAAAGAGAGGCCTCATGCAAGAAGCAGCGGGATTTTAGAGCCCAGTCATTCTAGAGCCGATGCCAGGGTCTGTCCCTCACCCTCTGAGTCAGCTTGCACAATTTAGCCTTCCTGGGCCCTGTCATCCTCATCTGTAAAGTGGTAACAGCAATATATTTGTGTGTCCCAACTGCCAAGAGGAACAAATATAGTCAGTCATGTATGCCAAGTGCCTCGCAAATGTGTCTTTTATCAATATGCTAACTCGGGTCCTCACACCTCAGAAATTATGCACCCTGAAGCAGATGTAAGGGGGACCTTAGAGACACCATCCTTAGCACCAGCAGTGAGGAACGGTGGTGCTGGGGACTGAACCCAGATCCTTGCTAAGCAGCGAGTGCCCTTAGCCCTGAGGCATCTCTCATCATCATTTTAAAAGATGTTCTCCTGTCCTGTGTAACAAATACCTTTACTGTACAACAGTGTAGTGTGTCATGCCAGTGGCTGCCTCAGAGAGCTGTGTGCCAGGGTCTCTTGGCTACACAGAATCAGGGTGACCCACGCCATCTGCTTTTGCAGCAGGACACTCTTAGATGTTTGCAGAATGGTGCATTTTCTCTAAAAGTGCTCAGACGGGATGCACAGCTTGTTAACAATCACCCACTGGTGGCAGGAACTGCATCCTCTTCTGGAGTCCCTGGACCACTACTTCATGACCTGTTGCATTTTTAGACAGGGCCTTGGTTTTGCAGAATATATTTTAATGCTATAGGTTGAGAGTCCTCATCCCAAAGTGTGGAACTAAAATGCTTCAAAATTCAAAACATTTTCAAGCACTGACATGATGTCATACTAGAATATGAACAAAACCATTAAAAGCATTGAATAAACTTACTCCAGGCTTTGTGTGTTGAGTGGATGTGAAACACAGTCTTCATGGGGAGACTTGGGTTTCTTCTCTAAGATGGCTGCTGTTGGTTCAAGATTTAATAAATAAATAAATAAATCCTCTACAATCAGAATTTTTTTTCTTCCCATGGGCAAGGCACTCACCACTTCGACTCTCTATCCATCTCTATCTGGACCCTGTGGGCAACTAAACATCCATCACCTCCAGGTATTTATAGAATGGTTGATAGCCAGAAAAGTTCACGTTCCCCACTGCGGCTACTGCTCACATAAGCATAGCTGCTAACCCGTTAAGTCCTTATTCAGCAGCTGCCCCATCCTGGAAGCCATTCTCCCCCGTCCTCTTCACTTCCCACAGTGGCTCACCAGGGAGTGATGTCTCTATTCAGCCAGTCAGGAGTGGAGCCACACATTGACACCAAGACAGCAACTTCAGAGTCAGCCTCCCCTACCCCCCCCCACAAATTGTCTCTCCCTGACTGCAGGCCAAAAGCCAGACAAGAGGTGCTGTCTCCATGTTGAACCCGCTTCACACACACACACACACACACACACACACACACACACACACACACACACACCTGGGGTGGTGAGCCAGGTGTGGTGATAGCTGTGGAGTTAGACTGTGGTCCCCTGACAGCTGCCTTAGTTATAAACAGTAGGAAAGCTTTTTCATGCAGCACTGCCCCAGTCCACAGCACACAGGAGTCTTCATAACCTTCCTCACCATACCTCCCATTACAGCACTTTAATTGCCCCTGGGCAGGAGAAATGTCAAGGGCCATAAAAGCTGGTGCCAATGGCATAATTTGTCCATCTTTAAAAGGTTTCCTAAACAGACACAAATTAGGAAATGGAAGTCTCCAAAAAAGCGTTCTAAATCCTTCCCACAGCTTCCTACGTATTCACTCTATAGGTGCTATATTCCATCCAAGAATCCCACCACCACCAGAGAGTGGGTCCTGCCCCTGTGTCCCAGGATGGACATGGTCTCCTTCAAGGAATCCCCTATGCCAGGAAGCCTGAGCCAAGTTCAGAAAATGCTACATGTGGTCTGAAGATCTCTTAGTCAAGACCATCCCCCATTCACCATGCTCCACTGGCAGAATTTGGACTGCAGGCATGCTTAACAGTTTTAAAGGATTTTTCAAGATGTGTCAGAATCTTTCTGAGGTTTCCTTTTCCAATAAACCCTCCAGCTTTGACTCCTCTGTGTCTGAGCCAGCTCAGCTCCAAGCTTGTTCTCTTCCATGGGAATGTTAGAACAGAGAAGAGGAGGTGTAAGGGTCTCTCTGCCCACAGCTGTCTCTAATCTTAGATATCCAGTCTCCATGTCTCTGAAGCTGAAAAAACAGCATTCACATCTGTGATTCTGAACCATGTTGGCTGATTTCAGCATTTCAGATTTTCCACATGGCAGGAATGGTGGGCTATCTGAAAGTTGCTGTAGCCTGGCTCTGCCACTCAAACATCATTTGGTAATAATATGCTGTGATTGAATATTTCCATGGGTTAAAAGCTTACATTTTGTGGTACATTTACACAATGGAATACTACCTAGCAATTAAAAATAAGGAAATCATAAAATTTGCAGGCAAATGGTGGGACCTAGAAAAGATCATCCTGAGTGAGTTATCCCAGAAGCAGAAAGACACACAAAGTATATACTCACTCATAAGTGGATATTAAACATATGATACAGGATAAACATACTAAAATCTGTATATCTAAGGAAGCTAATCAAGAAGGAGGACTCTGGGTAAGAAGCTCAATCCTCATTCAGAGGGGTAAAGAGGATAGACTTCAGAAGAGGAAAACAAGGAACAGGACAGGAGCCTACCACAGAGGGACTCTGAAAGACTCTATTCTGCAGAGTATCAAAGCAGATGCTGAGACTCATAGCCAAACTTTGGGCAGATTGCAGGGAATCTAATGAAAAAAAAAAAAAAAAGGGAGAGATAGAAAGACCTGGAAGTGACAGGATATCCATAAGGAGAGCGACAGATCCAAAAAATCTGGACACAGGGTTGTTCTCTGAGACTGATACTCCAACCATGGACCATTCATGGAGATAACCTAGAACCCCTGCACAGATGTAAATCATGGCAGCTCAGTCTCCAAGTGGGTATCCTAGTAATGGGAACAGGGACTGTCTCTGACATGAACTCAGTAGCTGGCTCTTTGATCACCTCCCCCTAAGGGGGTGCAGCCTTACTAGGCCACAGAAGAAGACAATGCATTCAGTCCTGATGAGACCTGATAGATTAGGATCTGATGGAAGGGGAGGAGGATCTCCCCTATCAGTGAACTGGGGGAGGAGCATGGGTGGAGAAGAGGGAGTGAGGGTGGGATTGGGAGGGGAAGAGGAAAGGAGCTACAGGTGGGATACAAAGGGAATAAACTCTAATTAATAAAAATAAAAATTATAATAATAATTTTAATTCTAGTAAAATAATTTTATATTCTCTTCTTAACATCATTCAGGTGTGGAACTGGTGTTTGTTTGTTTGTCTGTTTGTTTGTTTTCAAGACAGGGTTTCTCTGTATAGCCTTGGCTGTCCTGGACTCACTTTGGAAACTAGGCTGGCCTCAAACTCACAGAGATCCACCTGCCTCGCCTCTCCGAGTGCTGGGATTCCAGGGGTATACCACCATGCCTGGCTCAAGTGTAGAACTTGGAAAGTTCTCTGTCTCGACAAATTCTTTCAGTGAGTTAAGCAAGATCATTTATCTCTAAGGAGATTGTATAAAAACTTGAGTGTTGGGTGGTAAAATACAAGTCAGTAGGAAATCCTGGCATACTGTTATGTTGTTATTCTGGTTGCCATGAAAAATCATTTGAAATAACTGAATTAAAAGAAGAAACTACGTATTTGGGCTCATGGTTTCCTAAGAGTCTGCCTCCTTTGCTGGTGTTGTTCCTTTTGGGTCTGTGAAAGGTGGAACATGATGGAGTCAGTCTGTAGAGCATGAAGTAGGGCATGATGGAGTTGGTCTGCAGAGCATGCTGCAGGGCTAAGTTGCTTACCTCATGGTATCCATGAAGCACAGAAAATGGATAGTGAGGCTAGGGTCACAATATCCCCTTTAAGGGCCTACCTCATGACCTAACTTCTTTCCACCAGCTCCCAGTAGCCCCGCTGGCTGGGAAGCAAGCCCTAAACATGTGAGCTTTGGGGAAAACTTAAGATCTAAGCAGTCTCAGATACAAACATCACCTTGCTTTGCTGCCAGACTGATTGTTCAGAGAGTGCAGCCTGTTGTTGCAATAGAAATCCTCTCAAAATGGTGATTATGGCTTTAAACTTTTCTTTCTCTTCTCAAACACTTGAGGCATAAGACACACGCTCCAGTCACTGGTGCCAACTCAGGCTTGTTCCTAATGGGGGTGATGAACTGCCCATAATCATACCCTGTCAAGAACACCATGTAACCCTTAAAACCTCCATGAGACCAGGGTGAACCCGCCATTATCCCTCCCAGCTCTTCTCCCCTGCCTTTTTGTGTACAAAATGAAAATACTCACTGCTCCTAAAGCACTCTAAAACTAAGAGACTGTGAGGCATCTCTAACTCTGAACAGATTCTTTAAATGAATCCAACCATGCTGCCTGTACCATGAAGGGCTGCAAAAAGCTCTGTGTGGGAATGTAATTCATCAGGTTCATCCTGTTGTGATGCACAGTCATATGGTTTGCATATGATACCAAACCTAGTACAGTTTATACTTCCAAAGCTAGTATAACAGCTTTCACTAAAAAGAAATGTTTTTTTTTTGTTTTTTTTTTTTAGTTTTCACTACCACCTTTGAATTTTGTTCCCTCACATGCACACCATGTGTATTAAATTTTCCATGTAACCTATTAGAAAAAGATGTGTGAGATATTTATTCAGACTATTTTCTTGGTGACCCATAAACACAATAAATATAAATGGCCTACATTTAAAACATAACAATCTAGCCTCTGAAAATATCATATCACCTTAATGCTGTTGATCAGAAGATCTTGAAAATAAGTTATTCTGCTTCCCATCCTTACCTTGGCACAATATAGAAAAAAATAAAAGCAAATAACTTTTGATTTAAACATAATCCTCATGTTTGTTCATTCATAGCTGCTAAGAGTATAATATAGTCAGAAGAGCCTTGAATGTGAACCACTGAAGTCAGCCAACTGATCAAGTTTGCAGATATTTTATCAAATTAGCATAGCTTTGGGCTGCCCATTGTCTGTGTGTTTAGGGCTTCATACTCAAGGAGGAGGCAGGAGAGCTATTCCTGCACTTGCCATTGAGAGGAGAATCAGTTCTGTATGTATAGACATACATATGCACTCACTCAAACACTCACTCACACATTCATATACACTCACAAATATACACATTCATACTCACACAGACACATAGTCTCTCACATACTCATACATACACTCACACATTCAAACACACTCACACACTCACATACACACACCCTCACATGTTCACACATATACACATTCACACAAACATGCATGCACACTCACACACTTACACATGTTCTCACACACACTAATTCACACACACAGACACACATGCACACCTATTTTGTGCCTGCCCTTCAGATAAGCAAAATCAAATATTGATGCCAAGGAAGTAGGGCAACAACAATCCGTTGTTGCTTAAGGCATTTACACACAGGACTACACTTAGCCGATGTACCGAAAAAGCACTTTAACAAGTGCCCAAAGGAAGAATTTAGGTCAAAGGAACCAGTTTTCTACCTTTTAAAAAATGTGAGCCACAAATATTTTTAATTGTGAATCAAGAATCTAAACAAACCTCCAAGGAGTTCCTGCTCTCCGATTTTTCTAGGTTAAAAACAAACAAACAAACAAAACATGTATCAAAATGGGCTTACAAACCTGCTCAGACAACAGAGGGGAATGTGCGTATGCTGAGTTTGACCTGAGTTTGATCCCTGGATCCCAAGAGATGGCAGAAGAGAAGGAAAGGAGATTCCCAAGGGTTGTCCACTGATCTCACATGCACTTCAGCACATGTGTGTGCACGCATAGACACATATACAATAAATTAGTGTACAAATATTAAAACTAAGAATGGCAAAGAAAAGAAGCTGAAAACTGTCCTACTTTGCTTTCTGTTGCTGTGGTAAATAGCATAATCAAAAAGTAACTTTGGGTGAAGGGGGTTTATTTTAATTTTCATGTCATAGTGTCTCATCAAGGGACACCAGGTTCGGCACTTAAGGCCAGAACTGAAGCAGAGACCATGAGAAATGCTTTGCTTTCTGTCTCATGTTCAGTACCTCTCTTAGACAGCCCAGGCTCACCTGCTCAGGATGGATTTACCCACAATGAGCTGGGTTTTCCTATACCAATTATCAATTAAGAAATCTCTCTCTGTGTGTCTTTCTCTCTCTCTCTCTCTCTCTCTCTCTCACACACACACACACACACACACACACACACACACACACAAACACTTATCTGATGGAGACAATTCCTCAAGGGAAGTGTTTCTTTTCCCTGGTGTGTCAAGGTGACAATGAAAACTAATTATTGACAAAGCATTGTTAGCATCTGCAATGAAAAGAAATGGGTAGTGGACTGAAAATGAAGGACTCTGATACAAGTGCTGAAGGAGATGGATAGCAGGCTGGGGTGAGAGTCTCCGCATGTTCACACAATCGTGCATATAGGCACACACACATACCCACACATACAGACTCACACATGTGTACAATACACACCTCACCTCCTGGCAAAACTGTCCTAATTTTTTCCATGGTACCCCATTGCCCCAGCTTAGTATTGGCCTAGTTATATGGATTTATCTGATTTCATCTTCTTCAACCCTATTTCCCTGATTCGCACACATTCACAAAGATATTTCCACAACCTCACCTCTCAGAGGGAGCTGAAAGCATCTACTTCTGGCCAACCACAAAGCACCCAGGACTGCCCTCTTTCCCATGAGTCCCCTTGGTCAGGCCAGTGACTGCTGAGGGTCTGGGGGACCCCTTTGCTCACTGAGTGCACTTGGGTTCACACTTTCACTTCTTCCATTTTCTTATAGCTCCATTACCAGGACACAGCACCATGAGAAACCAGGCTGCACACACGCAAGGGATGTTCCTGTCCCAAATGAGCTGTGGCGAGTCAGCAGTGGGCTGACATTCAGGAGCATTAAGATGTTAGGATTCCTTCCACCAGCTTCCTTTGCTATTTGTGAAGTCCAAAGCACTGTTGCTGCCTCAGCAGGAAAGCAGCAGGCCCACACACACACCAGGCACCCGTGCTCTAAGTCCTCCACACTGAAGGGGACACTGGCAAGGCCAGGCACCAGCCTCGTCCCTCAAATGTTTCTGTCACACCTTATTCCCTGAGGGTGTGCTCAAACTCTGAATGAGGAACCATGCTCCAGTATCTAGAATGTGGGTTCAGAAACAAGGAAGCAAAACCAGCTATTCAAGTCAGAACATAGATTCAACCCTTCTCCCCACCAAAACAAAAACCTCTCCTTCCCCCAGGAACACATGGGAATACATGAGCATTATTCAAGGGAAAGGAAACGGTATTATTTAAAGACAAACCTCTTTAGCTGGAAGTAGCTCACTGTTAATCGCTTGTGTGAGAAAGCTGTCATCCATGCACACTTTGCAATTAGCATACAATTAATATATAATTATAATTAAATTCCTGTAATATTAAATTAAAGGCTAGTGTTAAATGTTGCCATTAATCATTTTAATGATGTTTCAAAGGCTCTTCAAAGGCATGCATGATGTACTAAATACCACTCACTGAGATGGAAATGGTGAAAATTTAAGTATCCTAATTATTTCTTTTATTAAAAAATGTGTGGGCCTGGAGAGCTGGCTCAGCAGCTAAGACACTGTCTGCTCTTTCAGAGAACCAAGATTCAGTTCCCAGCACCCACATGGCTGCCCACAACTGTCTGTAACTTCTGCTCTAGGGGATACAATGTCCCTTCTACCCTCCCCCAGCTTTTGACATGCATAAAGGGCACTTACTTATTCACAGGCACACATATACACACTAAAATAAAATAATATATTGTTTAAATTGTGTCTGTGTGTGTGCATGGTACATGCATACATGTGGTGCACATTCAAAGCATGGAGGCCAAAAGAGGACATCCTGCAAATCTGCTGCCATTCATATATATGTGTATGTATGTATACATATATGTGTACACATTATATGTGAGATACACACACACACACACAGTTCTAATTTAATTTGGGAGTCAGGTCACAGTTGTACATCCCTGTTAGAAAACTTGGTGATATAAAGTTTCCCTCTCTGCTCTACACAAGTAAAGGGGAGCTAGCTGCAGAGAAAACCTTGGGTTTGAATTTGAGGCACCATGGCAGACTCCTTGAGAATTAGCTGGTATGGCAGGTTCCTTGCTGTGCAACTTTCCTCTAGTTCCCAAACCTCTCTGAGACTGTTTCCTCATCTCTAGAGGGATGCTCCTGAACTCCTCTGTGGCCAGCAGGAACATTGCTCAGCCCAGACCCCTGAGCCCTCGCTGTGTGAATGTCAGCCATGTCGGTTCATTCCCCCTGCTACCATCTTCTGAGCTCACACCTCCTTCTCTCACTTGCTGTATTTACAACTCATGCCTTCTCATCACTTGTCGCCAAATTAACCCCTTCACAGGCTTTGGCTTTCTTGGGTGTCTTTTTTTAAGACTCTTCTCCAACCTCTTTGAAGAGATCAAACCCCCTGTACCAACCTCACTCAGAACTGTTACTGCCGCTATGTGGACACCAGCCAATCAAAATGCAGGCTCATCAGACTAGATATGGTAACAGTATTCTGAGACAGCCTGAGAGGTGGGAATTGAAAATACTACCATATAGGTGGGAAGGAAAGTCCTGAGAACATTGTCCCTGAGGCTTTAAGGCCCAGAACACAGGGCAAGGGACACCAAGAGCACTAGAAAAGATGTCCTTTCAGGCCTGAATAACTTAAAATGATAGTTTATCCATTCTCACACGTTTACAACCTGTCCTCACTTCACTGGTGTCTTGGTTCACCGATGGTGTGTTTAAGAAGAGGGTGGCTTCTCCAGTTGAATGCCTTGTATCAACTGAGAGGGGCACAAATAGGACACGAGAATCATTGTCGGATAAACTTTCCATAGCATGACAGTCTCTGTGTCTCTGTGACAGTCTCCCCCAATATGGTGGGAGCAGAAGCCACAGCCCCCTAAAGACTTGGGTTTGGAGTTCCATGGTGTCTTTTCAATGCAGTCTCCTGCTTCAAGCAACAGTCAGGACCAGATCGACTGTGTGGAGCAATTGCACACATGGAGAAAAAGGAGGGAGGGTGGCCACTGAGGACACTATCCACCACAACTGGTGACACGTCAGAGTGTTCTAACACAACAAAACTGTGCTTTGGGACTGAAAACCAGCTGAGCGAACTTGCCCCTTTAGGCTACTAGTGCAGTTTTACATCTATCTGCTTGTGACTTATCTGAGGTGTCCTCTTGGCTGCCTGCTGTCCAACCCCATGCCCACCACACCGTGGCGTCCAGTAAGCACTGACCGAAAGAATGAATGCCCACCCTCCAAGCAGCAGTTACACAAATTGCAGAAGCCCTGGACTGCTTCAGGAACGAAGCAAATTTCCTTCTGTATGGTGAAAAAAAATCGATAAAAGATTTTTGAAGAATAGGAAAATGGGAGTTGAGATTCTCACTGGCAGAAAGACCAGTGTGGCTTGAAGGCACAAGGATGCAGACGTGAGCACCGGGCATGGGTTGTCTGTGGGAGGCAGAGGAAGCAGGGTGAGCGGAAATGAGAAAGGTGAATTCTTAGTGTGGGTCTCCCCACCTCCCCCGAGTTATAGATGTTCTTAGCATCAGATTCCTACGAACGATAAAGATCAATAACAGATGCCACCCACCAAGACTGAGGGAGACACCTCCCAGGAAACCTCTCCGGAGGCAAAAGTGAGTGTACTCTTCCAGTCAGGAATGTGTGCGTGAGGTAAAGGGTGGAGTGGGGAGGCAGCAGGGAGGGGGAAAACGGGAGAAAATAGAGTGAGAAAACTTAAGTTTCCCCTCAGGCATGCCAAGCTCTGATGACTAGCCAGAGTAAGGAGCCGCCCTGTACCAAACCACCTCGCACATTTGCTGAGAATACGGCCAGCTTCAGCTCTGGGCTCCCCGATACACTTAATTGTGCCGCACTCTGCCTTGTTATTGGATATGACAACCCTGTGTTCCAAGCTCTCCATCTCTGTCATAGTCTGTCTTCCTGTTGATCCCGCTTTGAAAACAGGAGACCTGTCATTGATTCGCGTCCTTCTCTTGCCTGCTGCCATCTACTCATCACCTCCAACTTGCAGTGTTCCCCAAAGGTCTCTTGCCTTCCACATCCACTCTAAGCCCACTGACTCTCCCAAGTTCAGGGCCCTCTGGAGACCACACAAGTCAGCCCCTGCCATCACTGACCCTAGATTCTCCCCATTTTACCTCTCCTACAGAGTCCTGCTTTTCTTGTAAGCTCCAGGGGATCGGAATGTCTGCTGTAAGATTGTGTCTTCTGTATATGGCCCAAGATTTGCACCCATGAATTCTCAACAAATCGGCTTCCTAAACAAGACCTGAACAATGGCAATACCAGTTGATCTGTCATTGTGGATAAAGAACCCTCTCAAGACCTCACCCCTCCCTGAGGAGCTACAGGCAGCTAATGGCTGCTGAGAGAGGGAGACTGAGTCTTCCCCAGAGAGGAAGCCCCTAAGTGCTCATCCAATACTACGTGCTTCTCCATAAACATGTATACACACATGCAACACTAAATGGACTCAGCAGGGAGTATTGATACATTTATGCGTGTATATGCAACAATAATATTTGAGGAAAAGGGGCCCATGAATTTGAGAGGGAGAGAAAGGGAATATGAGAAGAGTTAGACAGAGGAAAGGAAGGGGGAAGAATGCAAAGTAATATAAAATTCTCCCCCCCCCAAAAAAAAAAAACTTTACTTAAAAGGGATTCCTAACTTTCCCTGCGTGGCCATAGCAGCCTGTAGTGGCGGGCTCCCCGGGAGTCAGGGGTAGACTCAAGATGGAGATGCTGAAGGCACGCTCCTGGCCACTCATTGGTCTTGGAGCAGAGAGAGCAAAGAACACTTCCCGAGGCTGAGCACTCATGCCAGTCCTTACCCGCTGTCGGTTGCGACTGTGACATTTCACCCATTTCCTTCCTCACGCTGCCCTGTGTTGGAGTGGGGGTGGGGGAATGATACCACACTCACGAGGTAAAGTTGAGCCAAGAAGTCATTTAGTTCGTGCTTAGTGGCGTATGTTTCCGTGGTTCGCTCCGCGGTGAACCCACAGGTGTTGAAGGCAAATAGTGAAATCTGGGAACTGCCGGATGCTTGGAGGGGGGTTGGCGGTGGACAGTGACGAAGAAACCGTTAAAGTCATGACGGGGCTCTTACACTGCTTCGTAGTCTGTTGAATGATATCTAGACACATCGGAAACAATTTTAATTTCTTGCTGGAAATAACAGAAATGGTGAATTCAGTAGCCTCAATAAAGGGAAGAAATATGTCATGGCCTCATGAGCAAGTCTGAAAACAGGAACTAGGTTAGATTTTCTTTCCGCCTCTTCAGATTGGCTACGCTGAGACTAGCTTTCCTCACGGATGGCTGCACTGTCCCGGAAATCACATCCAAAGCTATTGGATTCAAATGTTACTATTGTTTCCAGATCAGTCTTTCAACTGAAGGGCATTATGTATACCAAGTGAAATTCATCAATGTATCAGTATCCTTGGGTCAGTAGTTTACACATGGAGCCCGAAAAGCTGTGACAGAGAGTGCTACCCAACTGCCTATCACAGCCACATACTCCCTCACCTAAGAAACCACACAGAAGTCATTTCAAAGCTCAAGCTTTCTAGATTCTCTGTAATCTCACCCCATCATGCCCATCCTACCGTACTCCGCCAGTCTCCAATACCCTCTCAACTCTTTGTTTGTTTGTTTGTTTTTCTCCGTGTATCAAGCTGGACTTGCTTTGTAGACCAGGCTGGCCTCAAACTCACAGAGATCTGCCTGCCTCTCCCTCCCAACTCTTAATGGAACACACATGTGTGTTCTTTCCCACATCCCCCTGTCTAGTTAATGCTCCCCTTTATCTTTGGGGTACCATACTATCCAAGTTGGCAGGTATCCATGAAGTTCATCTTCCATTTCTACACATCCCTATAAGATCTATAATTTTATCATACATAATATTGAATAATACCCAATAATCAGAAACCTTCCTCCCGTTTCTTATGTCTCCTAAGTTGTGTGATAAAGAAGACAACTTCTTGTGACTCTTTCCTTCTTTACAAATTAAAGCATACACAAACATGTCACTCTTCTATCTGAGAAGTACTTCAAAATTGCTGTATAGTAGCATCGTATTTCTTACTTATTTGCCTCTCAGTTACCTACAGCATGGTTGGGGAGGGTGTCCTGGTGATATTAAAGAGTAAGCCCCAAACTATCACTCAAAGACAGTTGGTGCTTCAACCGTAGATTCAAAATAAATAGAAGCCAGCCAAAGGGACAGGTAGTTAAAGGTTGCTCTCCCATCTGCATAAAAAAGTGCATGATATTAGTGTTTTGTGATAAATTACCATCAGTACTTGCTTTAAGCTAGGTGCCCTGACTCATTCCTGTAACTGGAAAGGGTGATTAGCAGGAGGATTGCTATGGGTTTGAGGCCATCTTGGGCTACATAGTACATCCAGGCAAGCCCTGGGTAGAGTTATGAGAAATACTCACCTTAGAAGCCTTTTAAATTCTTTCTCAGATAATAAGTGCTTGTTCCTGTGTGACTGCCTGGTTTACTAGGCTACAGTAGCATCTTAGAGAATGAAGGTAAATATGTCGATGTTTTGTATAGACCCAGCCCAAGCATGACAACCAGCTATGCTGTTTTAACCTGGCATCTGGCCTGGACTCAAGGCCAGCACACAGACGCACCACTTTTTAAGTTGCTCAAGTGTGCTTTCATATTGACTGCAGCGGTGTGCCTGCAAAGCCGCCTTCTGTTTGTAGATCGCAGTCATCATCTCTCTCTCTTCTGAGCTCTCAGCCGAGAAACCTGCTGGTTGTGGCTTGCGGACCACACCGGCAAATCTCCCTCTTCTCCTAGATACCCCTCTGTGCCGTCTGACAGAGAAAGCCACTCCACAGCCAGTGAGATGTTCAAGGGGTGCTCATCAACACGTGCCCTTGCCTGCATTTATTTTCTTTTTGAGATGGTCAGTAGCCCTTGTCCGAAATGGAGTGTATCAGATTTACAGCTTTTCAGACTTAAGAACATTGACGTATACACAGTGTGTGTGTGTGTGTGTGTGTGTGTGTGTGTGTGTGTGTGTGTGCGCATGTGTGTATATATGTTTATCTGTGCCTATGTGTATCTGTGTCTTTATGTACGTTAGGGATGTGATACAAGTCTAAGCACACAATTTGTGTGTCTTTTATACTTACCTTTATACATACACAGCTTGCATGTGATTTAATATGATATTTTAGTGTGTTTACATGTTGACTGCCGCATGACATGAGGTATGGCATTTTCCACTTGTAACACCATATGAATGCTCCCAAAATTTTGGAGTTTGGAATCTTTGATTAGGGATGTGTAACCTCTGGTTACTAAAAGGTGTGAAGGTAGGCCGACTCTGCAGATTTTGCAGTCTAGTGTAGAAGACAGAATACTGACTGCAGCACTGAGGCTACTCAGACAACACTTTCTCAGAAGGCCAACGGTGCGCCTTCACCCTGCGTGGCTTAGCACCAAGGCAGTTTCTGTCACTTCAATCACGTTCTGGACTAACATGCTCCCGGTTGGAGTTCCCCACAGTGCTGGGCTCACCTGAGAAGAGCAAGCCACGCTCCAGAGGTTCTACCTCTAGGAGGCTCAACAGGTAGCAGGTTTAACGCATGTGGTATCTATTTCCCACTGGCTTGAGCTGCACTCTGCCTGGACTGAAAGCGCTGAATTAATTAGAACAGCTTACGCCTTGGGAGGAACTGCTACCCACACTGGAGCAGCTAGAAACAAAGGCACAGAACTTATCCTCCTTTTAGCTTCCTCACTCAAGAGCTCCCCGGCCCGCTTCACTTCTGAAAATAATTAGCTGCTTCCAGAACCCACGTCACAATATAAGTCACAGCCAGAGCTAGACCCCACCCAGCCACGGGCTCAAGGTCCACCCTTAGGATGCCTGGCAGGGAGGGATAAGTATTCCTCAGGAATGCTGGAGACTACTCCAAGTGGATTTTATAGGTTCAAAGTCCAGAGAAAGACTAGGCTGTTGTAAAAAGCCTATAGAAAAGACTGTCTCCAGTTTTCTCTCTTCAAGCATTACCCAAGCCTTTGATTTTTTTCTCATCAGTCAGCAGCAAGGCTCTGAGCAACAGCTGGAAACCAGAGCATGGCAATGACTGAGAACTGAAACTCGGTAATATGGGTAGCCCAGACACCACACACTTGGTGGCTGACCCACTCCCAGCTTATGGAAGAGACTATCTCAAACCTGATAATACAAACTAGGTCAATGCCAAAGGTATCCTGGGAATAAATCATGTGGATGCCTATGTTTGAACACCCACCAAAACAGAAAGAACTGTCCACGACACGTGGCCAGGGAAATGGCTATTTCACCACGATCATTAGCATCCCTGTATGGTGGGGTGGCCTTATGGACCATTGTGATGCCTCCACAGTAGGAAGAAATGTGACTTAGTAGAGGAATGGCAGCCTCTTCAGGCAGGCAGAAATGTGGAGGAGCCTGCCCAGGAGTCTCTTACCTGAGTGACACTTGGGTTCACACTAAAAGCTGCACCCAGGGGGGAGGTATGGATAAGAGCAGACATGGCCTCTGCCCTTGTGGCACTTATCACCCAGCAGAGACTAGAATATATGTGTCTCACTTATCAGTGTGGCTCCTGGGCCACTGAGAGAAGAGCAGCTACTGTGAGCTCTCAGATTCCAGGGTGGGAATCACCAGCCAGGGAAGGATTTGGGAGGCGAACTGGATGGAGGAAGAGCTACATAGACCTGTGAAACCCTGAGGAAGCAGAAGAAAGGAAAGAGTGACCGCCCTCCACGGAATGCTGAGAAAGCCTGGAGAGAGGAGACTGGAGGAGAAAGGCAGCTGGTTCAGCCTCTTACTGAGCAATGCAGAGAATGGAAGTCTTGCTTTGAAAACAGCATGAAAGCGAGGATTAATTCTTTTTTGTTTGTTTGTTTTGTTTTTGTTTTATTAATCCTAAGTAGAAGATTTTTTTATTTTATTTTATCTTTTTATCAAGAATACATGAATCCAATGAATCCACACATCTAAGGCACTTGTGACAGTGGCTGAGAGAAACCGCTGTGAAAGTCTCCTTGATATCCTTAAGGTCACGGATATGTGGGATGCTTCCAGGGTCCTGACCAGAGCCTGATGCAGGGAGGTGGCTATGAGTGCAGAGAGAATCCAGATACACAAGACAAAAAGTAACAAGCTGTGTAGTCAGGAGGGTTTCCTGATGAACAGGGCAAAGGGATGGATAGCCCCCAGATTTCTGTCAGATACTTCATCTTTCTGTAGTAACTGACTCATCCTGAAGGGGACTAAACCAATACAAACCAGAACAACAAATCCAGAGGACAGCCAAGCCTGGTGCTCCTGCTAAGAGCCCTTCACCACCATTGATCTTATGTCCTCAGAGCTCAGTACCCTTGGGAAGACCTCAGATTCCTCGCTGACCTAACTGAATTAGAGACTTCATTATAGCAGCAGCATCGAAATAACTGCCTGCATGGAGCTGGGCTCCTGAAAACCCAAGGAGGAGTCGGCTATTCATGCTGACTCAAGTGGCAAGGATAACCTTCCCTGCCATGGACTCCCTTTGTAAACTTCCTATGTTTTGTAAGCTTTGTAAACTCTCAAGGCAGGAAAGTAGCCAGCACACATACCCCCCCCCTTCAAGGAGCTCCAGCAGCCCGGCCCCACCCTCCCAGACTTCACCTCTAGACTTTTCTCTAAAGGACCTAATGCTAATTTTCTAATGGCTGTAACTGCCATTCACAGCCCCAAACTACCAGAAAAATCCCACCAATCCCTGAACAGGAAAACCCACCAATCCCCGAGCTCCCCCAAGCTTGAAATCCTCACCCTGGAAATCTCTGCCCCCTAAGAAATCCTACATATGTCCTGCCTGCTGCTCAGTTCCCTGCCGTCTTCTCCCAGGAGCAGAGGCAGTCACCCCTCAATTCATCACCCCAATAAATCTTTTATGAGATTTGCTGCCTGCTGTGACTGTCTCATCAGAAGAAGCCAAGAAGAGGAGCCAAGAAGTGAAGAAGTGGAGCCAGGACAAGCATCTTAGATCAGCTGGGGATTCCCTCTCCTGGGAGCTGCAAAGCTGACTAGGAGGAGGGTTGAATGGAGCTGTTACACTGTAGCACTCCAGCCTAAGCAGGACAGCCTTCCTCAGGGCTTCAATGCCTCCGCTGAGGAGGCCTCTTCTCAGAGCTGTGTGGCTCCTGGGCTCTGTGTCTCAGGATACCCTTCCACTGGGACACTGTCCCACCTCAGAACTGTGTAGTTCCTGGGCTCCCCAGTCCCAGTATTCCTTTCCATCGGAGCAGGAATGCCAACAGTAGATGCACCTAGCAGCAGGGACAGTGAAACCCCATGGGCCTGCACAGAAAGGAAAGGCTGAGCAAGTATCATACGTGGTTGGGTACCACACCAGCCCTATAACATAAGAATGGAAATCTAGTGAGTATATGTAACTTTGTATCCAAGCCAGGGTTTTTATGTGGGTCCTAGGGATTTGGACTCAAGTCCTCATGGTTACAAACCATATTTGTAATCAAAGCATTGCAGGACAGAAAGCAGGTGCTCTCTGGTCAGCCAGCCTAAAAGAAATGGCAAGGTACCAGCTCAGTGAGAGACTGTATATCAAGAACATAAGGCAGTGTTGGAGGAAAATGCTTGTCATACTGCTTCCATGAGTGTGTGCACAGACTTGGACACTCACATACAAATACACACACAAGAGTTAGAACTAATGAGAATCTGCAAGGCCAGAGCAAACATGTTCAAAGATGTGTTTATTAATAATATACATGTAATGATTGAAATTAAAAGGGCAATAGAATGTACAACAGTTTCGGTTTGTTTGTTTGTTTGTTTTTAACAACAGTAAAAGAGCAGTAAAAATAGATCAGATAAACCATGCATGAGACTTAGGAAGAAGTCAGGGGTGCAGACACCTTGTGTGGGCATCGACTGGAGCACACAGCTAAGGTGCCAGTGAGATTATTTTTGGAATCTTATGAAAGAAGTGGGAGATAGTAAGACCTGGAGAAGACAGGAGCTCCACAAGGACAGCAACAGATCCTTGGGCACAGGGGTCTTTTCTGAAACTGATACTCCAGCCAAGGACCACTCATGGAGATGGCCTGGAACCTCTGCACAGAAGTAGTCTATGGCAGTTCAGTATCCAAGTAGCCTCTATAGTAATGGGGACAGGGACTGACTCTGACATGAACTGATTGGCCTACCCTTTGATCACCTCCCCCTGAGGGGGGAGCAGCCTTACCAGGCCATAGAAGAAGACAATGCAGTCACTCCTGATGAGACCTGATAGACCAGGGTAAGAGGGAAGGGGAGGAGGACCTCCCTTTTCAGTGGACTGGGGGAGGGACACAGGTGGGGAAGAGGAAGGGTGAGATTGGGAGGGGAGGAGGGAGGAAGGTACAGGGGGGATACAAAGTGAATAAACTGTAATTAGTAAAAATAAAAATAATTTTTAAAAAGTACATGAAATGCAAAGGGAACAGAAATGGCTAAAATGAAGAATGAAGTGGGAGGAGCCAGCCTGACAGATTCCAAAGCTTCCTTGGTGGAGAGACAGGCACAAACCAGTGGAATAGAATCCAGAAAGTGAACAGACACAAACTGATGTAGCTTTTGACATCACTGCAAAAATTGCTCAAGATAAAGAGAATCTTACCAACTCATGGGGCTGGTATAACTGGTCCTGCATAGACAAAACAAAATTGACCTCCAGTAAGTGCCAATCTAATATAAAACTTACTTCAAAGTGCATAATGGAATCAAATATAAAATCATAACATTAAAAGCTTTGGGGGAAAATCTTAAATACCCAAAGTCTAATATATGAAAGGAAAAATGAATAATTGAACTTTGCCGGATTTGGTGGCACACACCTTTACTCCAGCACTCAGGAAGCAGAGACAGGAGGATCTCTAAGAGCTTGAGGCCAGCCAGGTCTACAGAGCAATTCTAGGACAACCAGGGCTACACTGAGAAACCCTGTCTTGTAAAACCAATAATAATGATGATGATGATGATGATGATGATGATAAATCAAAAATTTTAAAGCTTTGATCATGTGACAAACCCTGATATCAGAATGAAAAGTCAAGCTATGTGGTATGAGAAGATATTCACAAAGATAAATCGGACTGAGGGTTAGCGCACAGAAGGTACAAAGATTCCAACCAGCCATGGTTCCTTAGTCCAAATAGCTTACATCCCATACAACTCCACTTACTTAAATGATGAAATGATAAAAACAGAGGACTGATTAGCAAACACATGGAGATAATTCAGGGAAAGGAGAGCAAGGGGGACGAGGTGGGTTTATTAAAGAGGAGAGTGAAGAACTCCACGATGAACACAGCCTACCTTGGTGCTGTCTCTACCAAGTTTGGGATCCTGGCTGCAACTCTGTTTTACAGTTTGTAAGACCTGATGAGTGTGAGAAGCGAAACCAAGGACACTGAGATATCTCTAACAACTGCATGGACTCTCCAAGTTTCTCAAAGCACAGGTCAGTTTTTTTGGTTTTTGTTTTTTTTTTTTGTTTGTTTGTTTGTTTGTTTGTTTGTTTTTTACTTTAAGTTATGATGTTCATTGATTAGCTGAGCACCTAGAATGTGTAGGACGCAGCATAGAACTGGAGAGACCGACCCAACTAGCAACACTCAGAGAAAGGGGCAGGAGGAGAGGGAGGGATTCTGGCTTTTAAAAATATATGTAATATCTGGGCTGGTGACTGACCATCTGTGGCCTTCACCCCACCCTCCTCAGAGGGGACATGGGGCTTCAGAGAACTCAACCCCCAGCCTTCGAGGCTTCATCCCTCACGCTCTCCCCATGGCCTTTCCTATCTCTGTTTGCTTATGAGAGACAGCTTTGTAACCAATGAGAATGTAACTCAAAAAGCAAATTGGTCTTTCTCTGGCACCTCCCAATTTCCTGCCAGCATGTGGCATGGCATCTGGACCTGCAGGACCCTGATTCATCAGATGTTGAATCACGTGTTTCCAGAAACTTCTCCCCCCACCCCATACACACACACTTGCCAAGCCCGTGCCCAGCTCCCAGTCCTGCAGGCCTTTTCATTCTGTGCAGTGGAGGGAAGGGGGACACAATTCCCAGGGTTAAGAGCTGGCAGTGAGACAGACAGAAGCCCAGCTACCACCACCAGGGATGGCCATTCAGAGCTGCATGTAGGTCTCCTTTGTGCCAGTGGGTGAGGCTTCCCACCCTCGGTTCCGGTGACTTGGAATGCCCAGGGCCTAAACTTAATTAACTTCTCCAAGCCGGGACTTTTCCATCCCAGCCTGCATCCTGCTTCGTGGGGCGGCAGGACTCAAGGGCTCGCTGCACAAACAGGAGGCCAGGGACCTTCGTGGCCGCATCAGCAAGTATAACAGGGCCAGTAGCATCCTCATTAAACTCTGATTAGCAAGTGGCCTTGGTCCAGGCCAGCACAGAGCTGAATGAGATTTCTTTCTTTCTTCTCCTTTTTTGCCGACAGTTGATCAGATGTAGGCAATTAAGAACCCCCACACCTCCAGCCCTTGTTTTTTTTTTTTTGTTTTTTTTTTTTTTTGAAGCAGGGAGCTCATACCAGCCAAGCCATAAAGACGCCATTGTCTCTAAGAACAATATTCCCCACTAATCTCACTTCTGGCAATTTACTTTTTCTTCCCAAGCAGATTTAGAAACTTAAAAAAAAAAAAAAAAATCTTTGAAAGCGTCCGGGGGAGGAATACTCCATAATATCTAATCCTATGGCAAAGTGGGAGTTTTCGTGTTCCATCAGCTTTTCTTTGAATGGGCACTGGATAAATAAATGTCTACTGCCTGGCCACACTGAGGCGGAGACCGTGAGGATCCAATTATGCATATGGAGCCGTGCGCTTTCTGGTTTGCAAATCAAACACAAAGAGGGCAGTGCCAGAGGGCCTTACACCGGGGCCTCACCGCAAACTCACACACCCGCCAGGTGAGAACCCTTTTGTTAAGTGTTTAAAAGCAATTACTGCCCTTCTTTAATTTTCTACTGCTAATTAGGCTCCCGAATCCAGTCCAACCTGGTCCACTTCAGACTGTGCTGGCATGGGGGTGAGGCCACGGGGTGTACTGAAGCTTGCAAGTGGGGGTGGTGAGCAGCAGGGGAGGGCCAGGATTTCTAAGAACCCAAAAAATTTTCAGCCCAAGGGCCAAAAGTTTGACAGGCATGCACTGAGAAGTTGTTTTCGCCCTTACAGAGAGAAAAGGTGGGGAGGGGAAGAAAACAAAGGTGAAGGAAGAAAACTGGGGGTGGATCAGGAAGAAAGGCGGCATCAGAAACTTGAGAAAACAACAGCAGAGTTGTTGAAAAGGAAGGGGAAAGCTGAGCAGGGCTCCTCTGTAGCTGTTCCATTTGCATACTCAGCCACTGCAATCCTGTTAATGAGCCCAGCACCTCTAAGGGCCTGTGCCCCTGAGAGTGAGGAGTTTCTCTGAAAAGACAAAACTCCAAAGGCTCTGGAAAGCAGCTAACCAGAAAGCTACACTTCCCATCATGCTCTAGAGGGACCTAAAAATGAACTGCCAACAGTTCCAGCCTTGTGGGCCTAAGCTGGTGGTTGGGCCAGGCAAACTGCTACTTAGTGCATGCCAGTGACATAGGTGTTGTGCTCTGTCCCCTGGCGAGCCAGGCGGACAATCCTGTGCACCTCTTTTTTGAACAAAAGATTTTTCAACTGTTGAGTTACTCAGAATTAAGATGCTGTGTGTGCACTCAGAGGAGAGTTTGGGGTTCACTATTGAGATTGGCAAGGTTAAAAGTCTGTGGTGCTGGGTTACAGTTAGAAAAACCTGGTCCCAGAGGGAAGCACAGTGAACTAACTGAGCAAGGAGAGCTCCGCCACTGGCGTCTAGGGTTTGCAAAGAGCAGGAAGGAAACCTCTGGACCTTTAGACACAGAAAGCACACTTTTCATCTACTTGGATGCAGAGTGCATCTTTTTTCTTCAGCGGAGAGTCCCGCTTCTTAGGCTGTTGGGTTTGGAGTCATGCGGACCTCAGTTCAGATCCGGGCCTGGAGTCACCCCAGCTGCTGAAATTCCTGATACCTGTGCCATCGAGCTCCTTCACACTATTAAATAAAATAACCTATCTGAGTCCTTAACAATATGCTTGAAGCATCCTCATGGGAAAATCAGCCTCTGAGACTATCTGCATCCGTGCCTGATACCTGAGAGACTACGAAAGGGAAACACATTGCTTCCAAGGAAAATAGCAGTGTAGCCGATGGACAAGACAAATGGCTGGATCCGTTTAAATACGCAGAGGTACAATGAGAGCATGGCACCAAATCACAGAGGTGTGGTACACCCGCTGCAGAGAGGGCATCCATCCAGTCCCCGCTGTGCACCAGCTCTCTGCGGAGGCTGTAAGTATGAACAAGTGTCATGTCCAAAGAACTTGCCTTTGCTGGATGACAGGCAACTTAGCAGCCCTAGGAGGCAGAATGCGGTAAGAATGGAAGGAACAGAACAAAGAGGCCCAGGACACACCAGGGAAGGGGGATTAGTTCCGCATAGGAGGATTAGAAGCTTTAGGTGCAAGCTGGCACCAAACCAAGACTCGAAGCTAGGTAGGAAGAAGAATGAACCTTGTTAGAGGAGGGGACGGGACGGTATGAATGTAGAAAATGCAAGGTATGCCTGAGCAGTGGTAGTAGTCTGGCCTGCCCACAGCTAGGCACACAGAGGAGCTGGGTCACAGAAGACCCACGGTAGCTGGGTCCTTTTTGTCAGTAGCAAGCTCTGCTTAAGAGCACATAAGTGGATTAGAGACAGGAAGACCCCAGAAGCCAGGGAACAGCAGAGGGCAGATGACAGACTGAGGCAGAGTTGCGAGAATGCCTGAGAGCATGTGTCAAGAGAATGTCACTGTAGGACTTTGAGTGAGAGGGACAGACAGAGGAGAAGGTTGTTATGACAGTTGGGATCTGAGCACAGGTTATCAACAGCCCAGAACTAGCACAGTCTTAACCCACACAGGGAGGAAATGGAAGCTACATTTCATAGGCAGCGTTTGAAGATAGTGTTTGAGCAAGTACTTCTTTTATGCTAATGTTGCTGATGGGGCTCTGAGCTGAGAACAGCAATAAGGCCTGGAAGCCTGGACAACTGGGATATTTGCAGTCAAGGACAAAAAGCAGAATTGCATGCCGAGATCATATACAAAGGGAATTTGACTCAGGAAATTGATCCAAAAATGATGGGAAAACTGAGACGCAAACCAGATGAGACGACACGGAATTAGAAAAGCAGAAAGGACGTAGTTCTAAGGCCAGAGAGGCCGTGAGTAGAGGAAGGGGTAGAGCAGAAGGCAAAGCTTGAGCTGTCTACCAAGAACTCTGGGGATCTACACCATAGGAGAAGAGGAGAGAGGGGCATTACAGAAAGCTATGTAGAGACCAAGACAGCCCCTCTCATTTCTGCCTCATGATAAATGAGGGGGCTGGTGAGCAGGGACAAGCATCTTGCTGTGGGTGTAATCACGTGTGGAAGAAAAGATAGAGAAGAGACAGACAAAGAGTCACGGGCAGGAACCAGGAAGAAGTGTGTGTCTGTATATTCTCTCTCTCTCGCTCTCTCTCTTTCTCTCATACACACACACACACACACACACACACACACACACACACACCTTTATAGTAGCACCTATGTTAAAACTTGGGAACAGAGGACTGCCCAGGGTCTCACCCCTCTACTGCATGGCTGCTGAAATCAATGCCCTATGCTGTACACCTTGCACTCTGTGCTGAGTGGCAGCTCATCCTGGGCTTCTCTTTTTGTTCTGTCCATTCAGGCACAACTTAGTGCAGTTGCTTCATCCTTGACCTCTCCACCTTATAGCTGTCACCAAGGGAGGCTGCCCCCTTTCATGTCACTGCTCCCCATCCAAGGCGTCTGAGGGCTACACTGCATCTGCAGTTATAAAATGTACCTGACCTATTGCTCTTTTCCTCGATTGAACACTCTAACAACATTAAAGTCTTCTTAAAGACTTCCCAGAGTGAGTCACGGGTATGATGGGGGGAATTCTTGCATATCCATATATCCATGTTAAAATGTCACACCCCAAGGATACTGCAAAGATGAAGTAAGTAACACTATGTTTCTCTGTGTTCCAAGTCTTAAGCTTGACTGAGACCCTTATTGGAATTGTAATTTCCCTAGCCTTAGCCTAGGGCTACAGAATTAGAGTCTCTGCTGGTGGGAATCTGTTCTTCGTTTCAAAATTGAAGCCCAGAGATACAAGGGGCTTCCCAAGACTTCAGTGATAGCTTGTTGGAGAAATGGAATAAGGGTCCAGGTAGGTAGGCTCCCAGCCGGATTATCTTCTGATAAAATATGCCAGCAAAAGAAAGTATAGTAGGTGGGAAACAGTATTGATTGACCAAGAATTCTTTTCCCTCAAATTTATATGTATGTTAGTCCTCCCTGCCTGCCCTATGTTAGTCCTCCCTACCTGCCTATGGCAGTCCCCCCTTTTTTGCCTTACAGATGTGTCAAGCCAGCCAGTACTAAATACTAGATGCTATTTTTTCCTTATACATCCCTATAGTAAGGTTTAATCTATAAATTGGGCACAATAAGAAATTAGCAACAAGGCCAGGCATAATACATGCACCTATCACCCCAGCTCTTGAGAGGTAGAGGAAGAAGGATCCTGAGCTTGGCCTGCATGAGGCCTAAACAAGTAAGCAAATAAACAAAAGACAAATTAACATCAACATTAATAATGAGATAGAATAATTCAGACAATATACTGTAGGAAAGCTTATTTAAAACTTTTGCATTATTTATTTCCGGAATTTGCCATATACTTTGGAACTCTGGTTGGCCATGTTGGGTGACAGACGCCACAGAAAGCCAAACTGAGGCTGTAATTATGGAGAGGATGATAGAAGTTCAGAGGGGTACCTGGCCAGGGTCTAGAACTATCTGAAGAGGACTCTGATAGACACATGACTGACGTTATCTTAGAATTGGCTGGACTGCTGATTTTCTCATGGAGAAAGTTATGGGAAGACAAACATGGGCCCAGAGCAACAATTCTCTGCAAGTTAGAGTTCAGAAGCCCTAGAGCCACAGCCCTGATTTCCCACTTTTCAGGACTGCCATTGGGCCCAGGGGAGAATTTTCTGTGGCTATTCTTAAAAAAAAGGAGGAGGAGGAGAAAGTGAAGAAAGAGGAGGAGAAGAAAAAGAAGAGGAGGAGAGGGAGGAGGGGGAGGAACAGCAAGAGGAGGAAACCTGTGAATGGTTCTTTTGCCAGCATTTCTTCAGTGAGGAAATGTGAGCAGAGAGATCCTCAGAGTTAATGACCCACCAGCACCTCCTCATTCTTGTTTGCCCAGCTCACTCAAACACATAAATGCCACTACAAACAACCACTAAATCTACAGAGGCTTGTTCTAGCTGTCAAACACAGCCATAAAAATAATATGCCCTCCAGCACAAGACGGGCAGGCAAGATGGCGGAGCACTCACTGTTTTTCAACAATCCCTCCTTAGAGACATAATCTTCAGATAAATATTTAACTTGCTCTGTCTTCAGTCTTAGATTATTTACAAATTGAACTTTAAAGGCGTTTAAGATGATCTTACTCTGAGTTATTTGAACACCTAAAGTAGCCAGGGCGTTACAAATGAGCCTTCCCTGAGCCCTGGGGGATGGCCTGCTTTACCATACATGGCATGCATACAGACCATCCAGGAAGAAGGTGGGCTGCCCTTCTGTGTGCCTGGAGTTTGTGTGTCTCTGTCAGGTCTGTGGCCCTTCTGCCACTATGCAGAACTGGGTGGTATGGCACCTTGCCATGCGGAACTCTTGCGGAAAGTATATTTCAGTCCATTTTCGGTTATCGTGACCAAATCTGAGGTGGATATTTAACAAAGAAGTTTACTTTGGTCCATGACTTCGGAGGTCAGAGCGTGGCTTGAGCATCAGTTCAGCTTCTCACTGGGACCACACTGAAGCCCACAAGCTGCTCTGTGTATGATGGGAAAGTGGAAGGAAAGGAAAGCAATGGGAGAGCAGAGAGAAAAGAAGCCAAACGCCCCACTAGTAAACTCATTCCTAAGAGAAAAGCAGGAATGCTTTCATGCAGGTGGAGCCATTGTGGTTAGGAGCCTCCTAAAGGCCCCACCACCTTCTAGCCCATCCCTCTGGCGACCAGGTCTCAACAGCAGCTTTATTGCAGATAAACCATATTTCGAAGCACAGAAAAGTAAGGGACACAGTTTCAACCCCAGAATTCCTCAGAGCACTAGGCTTCAGTAAGGCCAAGTCTAAGTCCTGAAAACCTACCAGTGGCAGAATGTGAATGTAATGTGAAGGCCTCTGAACCTCTAATGGTAGTTTTCCAAAAGTATTTGAAACTCAAGATGTTGAGAGATGTAGGACTGTGTGCATTCTTCCTGCTCTGTGAAGATCCAAGCTCTGTGAAGATCCAAATGACTGGCGTGTCCTGCTTTGAGCATCACACAGCGTCTTCTGCAGAGTTCAGGCCTCTTGTGCCAGGAAAGCAGCTGCAGAGAAAACACAGATGAATCAATTTAATCCCAACGCAGCCACAGTGTGAAAGCAGGCAGCAGATGTGACCTGTGGGCAATTTTACCTAGCCCTACTCTCTAGAATGACAAAGCTGCAACATGCTTTACCAGAGGAATCTTGTGTTTCACCTGGTCCAATTTTTCTTCTCAACCGTCTGACTGCAAACCCATTTTCGTCTCCTCGCATATTGACTGACATCATGTTCCAAACCAGGGAGGCTCAGCAGTTTGCACACAACATCTTAGGGAATATGCAGTGAAAGGAGAAAGCTACCTGCAAAAAAACGCTTGTGCCTTGGCCCTCGGGATATCGAATGCTGGAGCAGATTCTCTGGTTCAGTGAGGGAAAATGTTCCCCACTTAAGAAGTGCAGAGGATGGGCATCAGTAAGACATGGCAGGTCAGAGCACACAGGAAAGCCATGAAGCCTACAAGTATACAGATAGTGGGTAAGGTCTATGGATCCAGGTACCACTGGGAGTGGAACATTCCTTCTATGGATAAGGGGTATGACATGTGCCCAAATATGCGTCAATATATTATGTGTACGCAGGGCCCATGTACATACATTTACTGTGATATGTTCCCAAAATGCAGATACATAGTCTTGTGTTGTCCTTAAGATAACCCTGTGAGGAGGCTAGAGCAGGACCCAGACTGTGAGGTTTGAATGAGAACGGCCTCCATAGGCTCATATGTCTAAATGTTTGGTCCTCAGTTAGTGAAATTGCTTGGGGTGATTAGGGGTGTGGCCTTGCTGGTTGGAGGAGAGGTGTTACCGTTACCTAGTATGACAGTTCTAGAGTTCTAGATAACCTGGTCCCATGCCCTGCCACGGAGAAGACAACTGTGTTTGTATAACCTGTGGAAGCCTCCATTCCAGAATAACATGAAATGGACAGATTGGTGTCTTGCACTGAACTCTGGAAGCTCCTGGCATATTCCAAGTGTCTGGTGTGTCCAGTGTCCATCACTGCCTTTGAACAGGTTGCTATGGCTTGCTCTCTTCCAGATGCTCTTTGAAGAAACTGAATCTACCTGCTCGGGCTGCCCTAGTGGGTGATCATGGACGGGGAAGCTTTATCAACCAGCCACACATTTCCTCAAGCAGCTGAGGCTGTAGGTCCCAGTTTAGTCGGCCAGCCAGGACAGGGCCTCCAGAACTTCTTCCTGGGTTACAGGTGGCTGCCTTGTCACTGTTCCCTTGCTGGCCTCTCACTTGTGACACAGGGAGAGAAACAAAATGTCTTCCTACTCGGATCAGGGCACCCACTCCATCCTGAGGTCCCACTGCATTAGAAATTTGGGCTTCAACACAGAGACTTTGAAGGAACACAAATAATGTTCAGATGATAGCACAAATCTGCTCATGGCTTCGAGAAGAGAACACTGAGCTGGGTACGGTATGGGGACTACAACAAAAGAATGTTTTTAAATTATATTATTAATTGTGGGTGCATGTAACAACCAACACACATATAATACATGTGTAGAGGTCAGAGGACAGCTTTGGGGAGTCAGTTCTTGTCTCCTACCATGAGTTCTGAGGGTCAAACTCATGTCATCAGACTTAAGCAACAAGCACTTTTACTTGCTAGGCCATCTCACCAGCCCTATTTAAAAAACAAAACAAAACAAAGGCTTCAAATATATAATTAAGGCAAATATATATATAAAAGGTATGCCTTGAGGAAAGGGGGGTAAATGCACAAAACACAGAAAATGAAGGCTGGAAATTTGATTCCCCTCTGCAACACTCCAAAGACCTTCAGAGACCACCAGATCTTTAGATTCCCATGTGAGGCCCATTTTCAGTATGTCCAAGCACAGGAGCCAACACTGAGAACAAAGATCACTGATCTCTTGTGGAAGTCAGTTGACCTTCTGAGGGTCATTGCTAAGAAACAGTCACTGAACAGACTAAAACAAACCAAACAAAAAAAACATGAAAGTAAGATGGTAGCATAGAATGATGCTGAGTGTTCTGAGTCCGTGGCTAGATGGACTCCATGGAAGAAAACCCTAAAATTTCGAGGGTGTCTCACGTTCTCCATGTCTTTTGTCACATCCTCTTGTGGGCACAAGTCTGTTCTCTCAAGACTCTGTACTGAAGACAGAACCCCGGCACCTGATGTGACTGATGTGAAGTGAGCAGTGAGCCTCTGAGTTGCATTCCTTGCTAGAGCTAGGACCTTTGAGGAGACCAAGTGAGGACAGTCTCTAATTCAGTTCTATGGGCATCTCGATGGGGGAAAAGACATTCAGACATATACAAAGGCACCAGACATGCTCATGGACAAAGGAAAAGGCGCCAAAGAATATACAGAAAGAGTAGACATCTGAGAGGCATAGGGAAAGTTCAGGAGTGCCCAGTCCTGCTGACAGCTGACCTTGGGGTTGCCTATGAGACAGACATCTACCCTGTGAGCCATCAACCTATGATTTTTAACCCACTCAAACAAATGCACGCCCCCGCACCCCATGAAGCCTGCAAACTGCATGGAAGACATCCTGCCTTGGAATGAGAGGTTTGGCAGTCCGGTCAGGCTTCAACGCTAAGGCACTTACATTCCCAGGAGAGTGAGGTTTCTGGATACCATCAGCTCTGATTGTGAAGTTCCTCCTGACATTCTCTAGGGCTTCATGAACAAAATGGACACATCACCCAGCACTCAGCAGTGATGGCGTCCCCCAGCAGCAAGAAGTCCATTCAGTGCCATCTACATAGCTGCCTGGGGCTTAAGATATGGAGGAAAACTGCATTCTCTAGTGGCAGAAATTAATGAGTGGGGAAGCAGCGATGTGTGCTTTGCCACTCTCCCTAATTGGTTCTTGTCTGGGGAAGACATGCTTTTTGCCTGGAAACCTTTGTAATTCTGAGTACTCAGGTATTCAGCCTGCCCCCATGGCCCCTCTTCTCACACACACACCTCTCCCCCAGGCTTTTTCTGGCTTGAACTGCTGCCAAACTCCCACCCAGCTCCCAATTAAATATGTCATTTGAGGTTGGTGTCTGATGGAGAAGCCCTCATGGCGAGGGGCTTAAATCACTTGACATGTGCATGCCAATTTTCCTTCATATCTCGTTCACTGATTAGTCTTTTCTTTATCCTTTTTAAAGAAAATGACTGCTACTCATTATTTTTAGAGATGTCTCAATGGGTTTGGCTCAGATACAAAACAATATTTCAACCAGTGGCAAAGAACACAGATTGTTCAAAAGGATAAAAGGCAGAGCCACTTAAGACCACCTAAGTAAGGTTAACTAATAACCCGATGTTCCCAGCGTCACTGCTCTGTTCCAGCTCCTCTCCTACATCCTCAAGGCAGTACTCAATGCTCTTTCCCTGTCTAGATGCTGCTTCCTCTCCTGGGGTCCTGTCTTGTTTGCTAATAAACATGAGCAGCATGAGAGTGAATGTGTCCCACACAGAGGAATAAGACACAGTGGTGACATTGCCAAGTGGCAGTATTGACTTAACATTTTTCAGTCCTAAGTTTTCAGCTAAATGTCCTTGAGAAATAAGAGACTGAACATGACCAGAAGGAAGAGAGCTTTGAGACAACGATCAAACTTCCAAGCTGCTTTAAGCCTTTAAGTTGCTCCTGTCTAACATGGAAACTGGCTCGTTATGTTTAACAGTGTGGGGCTCTCTGAAAGGTTGTGTGTAAGCATCTTCCTTTGCATGATCAGCTCAGGAAGGTTCTCAAAACTGCACAAATCCATACAGCATCTAATAAGAGCGAGACAGCTAGAGCAGATGGTGGCTGGACAGACTGAGCCCCAAACGTTGCTTGGATTAAAACTCAGGACTCCCATGATCTGAGTGTGGACCAGCCCCTCTAAAATGTATGTTCAATTCTCCCATAGTGTGTTGAGAAGCAGGGCCTTTTAAAGGTGTGGGGGTCATTAAGGATTGATGCCTTCTGGTGCGATCAGGCTAATTTTCTTTTAAAGTAATGGACCCTTGCTCTCATTCTGGAACAAAGGAGCAGGTTGTTATAAAGTAAGGCACCTTTTGTGTTTTGTGTTCTCTTGTGCTGTGGTGTCCTGTCCTTCCATCCATGAACTTCCAGCGTTCTGCCATGACATAAAACAGCAATGATCCTCTCAGCTTCCTGAATTATACACCAAGATACACTTCTTTCCTTTATAAATGTTCCAGTGTCTGGTATCCTAATATAGCAATGAAAAACAGAACAAGACATTGAACTTTGTGCAACTGGTGGCAGAAACTTGTGACACCACTGACATAGAGATCTTTGGTGTTGATCAACTGTAGATCAGAAGATGTAGGACACAGAAATGCAAGGCAGCAAAAGGGCAGAACCAGCGTAACACATACACACACCAAATAAAGAGCGGTGGAGGGGGGAGGAGGACAGGGTTCTGACAAGACTGACACTCCTGAAGGAGGCTCCACAATCTCTGAGACACCACCACCCAGTCCCTCTGTTTGAACATCAGTGTTCAAGCATCAGTTCACTCCAGTGAGCAGTTAGGGAGTTACTGAGCATTCCTGAGAGGGGCCTGGATGTTTTTCTATCAAGGTGACAAGTATCCTCTATTCTAGACCTTTACAAACATGAAGAAAAGAAAAATCAAGACAAAAAAATAACCGAAGACTTTCCAAAGATGGATGAACTCAGAAGTTCCTCTTAGAGTTGACTTTTCTCAAGGCAGCAAAGAGACAAGATCATCTTCAGCCATCTCAGAGTCCACTCAAGATCACAACACATCATAACTACCTTCGCCAGCTAGGCAGCAGCTGTCCCAGGCTCGCTGACCTGTGATAATCTGATTTGCATTGTTCCGTGACTGAATCTAGGCAGCCTCCTCCTTGGCTGCAATTCTCTCCACAAACAACATCTTTTGCAGAGAGTTAAGAATTTGATGTGATACGAATGAGAGAGCATTAGAAGAATGGAGCCAAACCAGGCAGGAAACGATGTTATGTTAGGCAGAGTGTCCTCCTCCTTTCTGACCATGAGTGGCCCTAGTCACCCAGGGAAGACCTGAATGTGCTTTGCCCAGAGGCTTTAGGAAGAACTTCATTTCTTTATGCATTTGTTTGTGCTTTGCTGGATGCCATGCTTGAGAGCTGGAGGGGAAGATAGACTGTTTTCTTCCGATACTTTACGCTCTGCTGTTGTGCTTTTGGAAACTTCTGCCTGCACCTCTACAGTTGATTTAACCCTTGCCGGTGGGACACCCTCAGAGAAACATATCATTTGTTCCTTTTATCCTTCTGCAAACATCCCACAGACACCTAGACTGCCTAAAACAAGCACTTGACACAGAATCTTGATAAAATCAAGGTAAACGTGAGCTGTGTGCCACCGCTGCTGGTAGGCCACGGGATAAACATTGTCTCAGTTAGGGTTTTTATTGTTGTGATGAAACACCATGACCAAAAATCAAGTTGGAGAGCAAAGGGTTTCTTCAGCTAACACTTGCACATCACAGTTCACCATCAAAGGCAGTCAGAAGAGGGGAAGAACCTGGACCCAGGAACTGATATACGCATGACACTCTGCTTTTTACAGCTGCCCCACAATGCAGGGCCAGTCCAGGACTCCTTACTCTCAGAATAGCAAAGCTAGCAACAGCTCCTCACACCTGCGCCCCCAACCTCCCACCTCTCCCCACCCCTCTTCCCTCAACCCCAGTTTTTGGCTTTTTCGTCCTGATATTGGGTGAGCTTGTAGGCCTTTTCCTCCACGGCTGTCAGCTGAGCTAACAAGCTTTTGGATTTTTGCTTTCGGCCTTTTGGCTTTTCTTTTTTTTTTTTTTTTTTTTTGGTTTTCTGCTTTTTTGGTTCAGGACGTGAGCTGAGTAGGAAGGCCAGCTGCATGCTTTCTCTACCTCTCTGAGCTAGCAGGTTTTCATCTCAGCATCTGGCTCTTGAGTCTTCATTGGTAACATCGAACGATTTGGGATTTTCTTTCTTTACAACAATAGATAGAGGAAATAATGATTTGGATAGATTTATGAGTTTTAAAAATTGTTTATGTGTATGGCATTTTGCTGTGTGTGTGCCTGGCGTCCATGGAGGGGCAGAAGAGGGCTTCAGATTCTCCATTACTGGAATTGCAGACAATTGTGGGCCTCCAGGTGGGAGCGGGAAACTGAACCCAATTTCTCTGAATGATCAACCAGAGGCCATAATACAATTGCCCTAACTCATGAGGCCCTGAGCCTGAAATCTAGACTACAAAAATAAGAAAACAGCAGAATGCCGAAATCCCAGAGTTTGGTCCCAGTACTGAAACAACAACAAATATATATATATATTAATCTAAAAATATATTATGAGTTGTGTCATTTGATAAAAAAAAGAATAAAAGCTGAGAAAATGTAATTGTACATTTAACAAGAGAGATGACACCATGGCTGTAGGTGCCTCAGACTTCAAAACCTTAGAGATGCCACTGTGGGAGAGAAACCATGCAGAGAACCCCTGGGTTGACAGAAAGCAGGCTGGGGATTCCCATTAAGGCGAGAGAGAGACCAGCTCTAGCCAGCCTCTTCAGAAGTGACAGTTGAAACAGCAGAGGTGTCTCCGTCACACAAACCTGAGAGCCAGCCTTACCATGTTAATTGCTCAGACCAAGACAAGGACTTCTGTACTTGACACTTCTATGTCTCCTCACCATGCTGTGTGTTCAGAAATTCTACCGCTACTTCAAACTCAGGCTACCAGAAGCTGAGCACACCATCTCCCCTTGAAGTAGCTCCCCTTATGCCTTCGTCAGTGATGTGCAGAGGCACATTTGCTTCCCCAGTCATGCCCTGGCCCTTCTCTTACAAACTCTCTTCACCTCACTGCAATCTCTCTCCTGTCACCATCCTCATCATCCTCAGGGTGACCATGCTCTAAAACATAGAGATAAACCCAGGAATCTGTAGACTCAGGATGAAATGGCTTCTTAATAATTAATTAGTTTAATTGAGATCATTAAAATCATAAAGGTGTTTAATTATCACCAATTCTTTATCCTCAAAGAGACAGAGACGTCTCAGTGTTTGTCATAGAAATGAGATCACTGCGGAGGAAATAGGAGCGCCTCGTCCTGTGGCTCTGTGAACCACAGAAGGCTGTTTTCTGTTGCTAGCACAAAGTATCATAAGCTGTACGGGCACTGTTTATCTGAAAACTTTTGGAGACCAAGGGTCTGAGACCTGGTAGTGATCTCTGTGGCCTTTGTTGAGGGGCCAATGGCAGGGGGCAACAAATGGAGGAAAGATCACATGACCAAGCTCCTTTTCATTCTTCCTATAGCAACTCCCTCCGTGGGAATCAATCAGGACACCTAGAGCTACACCTTCCCAAGAGTGGGGCCTCTGGCGACACGATCACCTTGAGCCAGGTTCCATTTTTGAAAGGTTCCACTGCCCCAGCACTGACGTACTCAGACCAAGTTTCTAGAGCAGGAACCTTGCAGGACACACCCAGCCATAGCACAGGCCATGCAGCCTTTGTTGAATTGACTCCACCCTGTAACTGAGCGTGCACAATCAGCCTTAGACAATACAGCAACAAGTGAATACAGTTGTGCTCCAGCAGAACCTCGTTTGAAAAGCCAGAGGTAAATATCTGAACAAGAATTAGCACCAATCCTTCTCAAAATCAACAGAAAATACCAGAGGAAGGCTAGGGAGGTGACTCCTGCAAAGACCTGCGTGGATTCCAAGCACCCACATGGGGGCTCACAACCATCTGTTACCTGCATCTCCAAGGGGCTGATGCCCTCTGGCCACAGCACTTACAAACTCACACAGGCACATACACACATATAAAAATAAATAGCTAAGTAAATCTCTAAAAGACTATAAAAGGAGAAAACATTCCCTCACTCATTCTATGCATACAACAAGACTGGACCATACAGACTATATAATCCTTCAACCTAACAACAAAAAGACAATCCAACTTTTCAATGGCAAAAGAATTGCCTTTTTCCCCTCCAAATAAACTATAAAAACGAGTAACAGGCACACAAAAAGATGCTCAAAATCATTAACAGCTTGAGAAATGAAAATCAAAACTGTAGGAAGACTTCCTTTCACATCCACTATGATGGTTAGAACCATGAGAGGAGGGCAGAAGGGAGTGACAGCATAGCCAAAGATGAAAAGCTGAGCCCTATACCCTGTCAGGATGTAAAATGGTGCCACTGCTGAAAGAAAACCTCAGAGATTCCTTCAAAGTGTTAAGCACACAGTATAATGATCTACTAGACATAAACCCAAAAGAGCTTAAAACTGTCTTGGCTTGCTTAAAAGCAATGTGAATCAAGGGAACAGGTTTATTTCAGTTTAGACTGTACAGTCTATCATCAAGGGAAGCCAGGGCAGGAACCTGGAGCCAGGAACTGAAGCAGAGACATAGAGAAATGCTGTTGCCGGCTTGCTCCCTCAGGCTTGCTCAGCTCCCTTTCTTATGCAGACTGGCCACCAGCCTAGGAAAAGTACTGCCCACAGTAGGCTGGGCCCTCCTCCTTTATATCAATGCCTCGCCATCATGCCCACAAGCCAGTCTGATGGAGGCAATTCCTCAGCTGAGGCTCCCTCTTCCCAGGCATGTCTAGGTTTGTGTCATGTAGACAAAACCCAGCACAAACACAAGACTTGGTTATCTACTTCTAGATAGCCTGACAGCAAATTTGAGGACCCGCTTAGATTAACTGTCAGATAGACTCCTGCCAAAGCCACTCCCTGGACCTCCTTGCTCCAAATTCAGCCCACCAGGAAAGCGGTTTGAGCACTTTTTAAAGCACACCTTTGAGGTTTTACAGTGGCAAGAACTTAGCCCCTGGGTGAGTCTCGCTGGGTCCAATCCCACACACTACCACTTTCAAGCTCTATGGCTCTGAAGATGCTGCTTCTTGTGTGGGTTGGGTTCAGATCTTCAATGAGATGATAAAGTTAAAATGAGTCACCAGCACAGACGGACCCTGACCCAAAATAACCAGTGTCTTTGCAAGAGGAGGGTTAAGATGCGTGCCCTGGGTGACCGTGGAACACACATACAAAAAGTGGCCATCTGAAAGTCAAGAAGGCAGCTCAAATCTGAGAAGAACCAGGCCCACATGACATCTTGACCTTAGATTTTCTGGTTAGAAAACGGAAATAAAACGAATCTCTGTTGTTTAAACTACACATGCCTGAAGAAAAGGTAGAAAGAAGGTTGGACCTACCTCCGAGAATTGCTGGGAGAATCTGTAATGTAGTGCCTGACACACAGCAGAGAACAGGGAGAGTAACAGCGGTGGTGAGAGTAGTTCCTGTCCTAAGTTCTTGATTGGCTCTGCAGTACTCAGAGAAGAAAATCCAATCTTCTTAGCATGGCTACAGGATCTAGACCCATGGCTCTTGGCCTCCCCACTTGCAGACATGATAGCCATCTGGACAGCTCAGCTTCCTCCAGCACCATGTTGTCTGACTGACCTGTCTTTGGCTTCCTCACACTTTCCCTTCCTTCATTCTCTACTCTTCTGTTCAGACCAGACATTCAGTTAGATGTCATCTCAAGAGAGCTCCCACTGCCCACTTCTGCCCCCTGCTGAAAGGGGTTCCCACCACACTCCGTCTCTAATTCAGTTGGATTACATATTCCTGTGCAATGAGAGTTCCCATTCTATCAGACTTCCCCAGTGGGCTCTGGATTCCCCGAGAGCTCCAGCTGCATTCGTTAAGGCCCAGCATAGATCCTGGCATAGCCCACGAGCTAATCATGAGGTATCCGAATGAACGACTCACTCCCCTTGTGTCTCCAGCTGTGCCTCTACTAGCCGTGGAGGGCTTTACAGACACAATACACTCCGGAGCCTGACAAAGCTTGTCAGTTACACCCAGGGCCCCGGAACCACACAAGTCTACATCCAGCAGATAACTGTATGTGTCAAAGCGATAAGAAGAAGGTTAAAAACGTGTTATAGTCGATAAGAAAAACCTTGATGTACAAGCGGTACATCTACATAAGCCTCTTGAGGTCACACTTTAGAAAAAGAATATGAGATGTTCAGCGAAACTAAGGAATCTGTTTTTAATAAGCATTCTCAGGGCAGTTTTGGCCACCAGGCATCTCTCAAATAAAATGCCAAGAATGTGTCTGAGAGCAGCAAACACCTCTTGGAGGCTCATCTCTGTGCTCAGGTCCCGCAGAGACTCCTCTGTGCCACACACTCCTGCTTCCATTGCAGCAGGGGCAGTGGCCCCGAGCAGGTGAACTCAAAGCTCAGCCTACACCAGCCATTTTCCCACATAAAGGCTGGTAAAGCTCCTGGTTCTCACATTCCCACCCCCAAACACTGACATATTGGGTCTCTGTGAACTCAATATCAGGAGTTCCGGACTAGTGACTGCTTCACTCTAAGGTTCCATCTTGGCTTCAACTGCAAGAACTTGAGATTACAGCAGTCCATTGCTCTCCCACACACACTTACCCTCAGAAGATACATCTCCAGACCCTCCCGGAAAAGCCTGACCGCACCTTAGCTATGTTTGCACACCTTTGTTTAATGGATAAGTTAGACACAATTAAATAATAACAGCCATGACTATTGATGAAGTAGAATAACTGAGGCCAGAGAGGTTGCTCAGTGGTTAAGAGCCCATTCTGCTTTTGCAGAAGGCCTGAGTCCAGTTCCCATCACTCAAATCAGGCGGCTCACACCTGTAGCTGGTCCTTGCTACTTCGTGGGTTCTTCTTTTGCCCACCCTTTATCTCCCTGATTTCACTCCCTAAAATTAGATAGGGGAAAAACAAGGAGAGCAGGGAAATAGGGAGAGAGAGAGAGAGAGAGAGATATCCCCGAATCTATTTCTTTCCTTTTGTTTCTTCTCTAAGCACAACTACCAACAAAGGACAACCAACCTCCCTGAACAACCACTAAACACCATCCCCACCCTGCCTCGAAAGGCCCTAGCATTTATATACCTCTGAAAAGCTCCCAGACTTCCAAAAGTCACACAATCACAGGAACTATCTGCAGCTGTCAAAACCATGCTTCTGCTAAAGCACGAGGCAAATTGTAGTCAACTGCTGTGGACAGCCCGAAGCAGCCCCACATCCTACACTTGGGATTAAAATGAAAGCGCATTTCCAGAATTCTCAAAAATGTCACTACACACATCTGCCTGTAAAGCCAGGTCCAATGATCTGACACCCTCCTCTGGCCTCTGTGGGCCCATGCGCTTACATGGACACACGCGCACACACACATTTAAAATAAAAATAACTATTAAAAATAGAACGACCATACCAACATACAGCAAGCTACTAACAAACATCTCTATTCCAGTGCTTTGGGGGGGGGGACAACATCAAGTGAAATAGGGGTCACCTGCACACCAGCACTGAGTTACACCAGTGGTAGGCTCCGTAATGAGAGACTACTGCAGGGTAAGGTATACAGCACGGACAGCTGGCTTGGGGGACTAGGCACACCTTAGGCTGCATGGCGTAGAACAGACTGAGATTCCATATGCTGCTCAGAATAGTTACGTAATGTGCAGCACGAGGTTCCTCTCATATTTTTGCAGCGATTAGTGTTGGGTGGCTGAAACTGAAGGAGGTGAACCCGTGCTGAGAAGGCGCCGCTGTGCGCTGAGCCAGCAACCTGGCGGCCTAATGCCACAGGCCCTCTCCCTTCAGCTAAACCTGTCAGATTTACTCCAGTGCTGGTCACACTTGCAGAGATCCTGCAAGTGGGCTCCGAGGAGGCCCTACCTGCAGAACCTGGCTTGTATGTGTCTCTGTGCGCTTGTATGCAAAGAAGCATGTATTTGGTATGTACACATGTTACGTGGTTTTAGACTATTGTGCTACCAAAAAAAAAAAAAAAAGGAAATGAATAGTCTTTAAGAAATGAGAGAAAATATATTTTATTAGTTATGTCATATATTTGAAACCTCTACTCAGATTGCTTCCAAAGACACTTGAAGCACCCGCTGTGGTATGATCAACTCACAGACACACATACAAGCACCTTTATTCATACCGGCTATGTTCATCTTAGAGACAAAGCTACAGTAATACTCTGCCTAAAAATGAGTTTCCTCTGTTTAAAACTGTGCGATTTGAAGCCAAGCATGGTACAACATGGCTTTAATCCCAGCACTCAGGAAGTGGGAGCAGTGAGTTCAAAGCCAGCCTAAGCTACGCACCATGGTCCAGGGTAGGCTACAGAGTGCAGTCCTGCATACCATTGTTTGAATTGCCACAGATTCTGTTCACCAAACTACTGCTTCTTGCGCTTTCCTACGTTGAAAACCCCGGGTCTCCCAGGCAAAGAAAGCACTATGTTAATGACCTTTACTTCACAGGAGATGTTGCCACTTCATGATGAGCAAGGACTCTGATATCAGACCATGTGGGCAAAATGCCATGGCTCCTGGTATCTGTTCCAAAGGTGACATTCTGCGGCTATTTGCCTGACAGCTACAACAATAATGTCATAATTAATACACAGAAAAATTAAAAATGCCTTTTGTTCTTGAAGTGTGTGAATCATGATTCAAATCTCCTGTCCAAAGCAACACCCTGGCTCTGGGATCTTATTCAGGAGAATGCTTGTGGAGGGCCCAGATAGTCCAGAGCCCTGATCCCCAGAGCACGCTGTAGGTAAACAGGTATCTGCTGTGCTGTTGGTCTTCATTTCCCAGGCCAGGAGCATCTCACTGCAGATGTGCGAGCTCTGGAGGGATGCTTGCTTTCCAGCTGCGGTGCACAGTATCAGCACCAGCTGCAGTTTGCAGGGCCACCAGAGCCCACGCTGCATCTGCCAGTCACAGAGATCCAGGTGAGAAAGAAAACAAACCTGCCAGCCACTTTCAAAGGGCTGAGTTCATATTTTCAATGAAAACACTCAGGGTTTGCAATGCCCACTAAATCATCTGTTACTTCACTGTTGGCTCTTTTCAAAATATTTTTAGACTCTTAGGGCTTATGCCTTTGTGTGAGTGGCTTTTGTTAGGCCTCTTGATCAAGTGACAAATGGCTGTGTAGCTTCGACTCATATGATAAAAATCCTAGAATGTCCGAAAGCTAACACATCAAGCTTCGCTTTGACAAGTCGGAAGAAACTCCACATTACACATTTAAAAGTTTAGGGTGATGCCTATGGAAATACTCAAGTCTACAATACAGGCTTACCCAGCATGCACTGGAGCCAGGGAGGTGAGGTTTGAAGTTGAGTCTTGAGAGTTGGATGACAAGGGTCTAAGAGATGGAGAATCTTGCAATGTGAATTAGGGAGGAAAACAGTAAAGTTGCTAGGCACAGAAAATCAAGCAGCTGAGTTCCAAAGTTGGGAACCAGCTTAGCATACTTGTGGGAAGTCAGGAAAGCAAGCCAGAATTGAAACCTGAAGGCTGCATGTGAAACAGAACCTACCCACTCTGACTGACGCGCCAGGACTTGTCACTATGAACTTTCTTCCCCAGTGCTTCAGGCAACTCAGCTAGCAACACTAAAGGAATGGAAATCATCCATTTTATATTCTGCAGTTGCAAAGTGGTTGTCATCATCATTAACTTTTCGCATAATTCTGTACGATGGTGCAGTGGTAAATTTGTACGTATCTATATACCACCCCCTTTTCTGAAGGATATGTAAGATGGTTTTCAGAGATAACATAAAACACAGTGAAAGGTCATAAAACTGGCCAAGATGAGAGAAACAATAAAGAGAAAGTAAATGTGTAGATGAAAAGGAGACAAAGATAAACTTAGTGTGAATTATGGGTCACATGGAGCTATAAATTTGCCTCCTGACAGCATAGAGAAAGACTTGAGGGTGACAGGAACATGATTGTTTAATCTGTCATAGTCACACATAACAGTAAAGCCATCGGGAGCATTAGGAATCATCCATGAACAACCATATCGTCTGAGGAGGTGGGTGAGCTCTGGAGCCAGCAAGTGTGGTCACAGAACAGGCAAGGACAGACAGAAGCCAGCTTTCAGAATCATGAGTGCTCCTTCCATGGGAGAGACCAAGACCCAGGAGCACATGCACAAGGGGGACCCACTGGCCTTTCATCCTGCGCAGATGCCTGGGAGAGTGGCATCTCTCCCAGGCCCCACCCCTCACAGAGGGACTACGAGCAGCCAATGGCTGCTGGAGGAGTGGGTGTCATTCATGTGGCCACTGATAAGCGGCCCATTCTCCAGAAAATACATCTCCACCCATGCTCATTCCAGAAACCATAATTAAACATGAGTGGAGGGGGGCACAGATCAAAATAGAAGGGGTTTGATGGGGAGAATGGTTTCAGTTTGGAGAGCAAAGAGGATGAGAGAAGGTAATGGGGATTAAAATGACCCCCAAATTCAGCATATACATGTATGAAATTTTTAAAGAATAAAAATTTTTAATAATTTTTTAAAACATCAAAAGCAAACCAATGAGTAGCTGTGACCTCCTGAAGGTTCAAGAAGGTCCTTCAAGGGCCATGTTTCTTCTGAAGAAGCTACTGTGGAGGTGTGAGTGAAGGAGAATTCTAGGTTCCTAAATGGCTTGTCTAACTGTTGTTGCCACATTCAACCTCAAAACCAGCAGAAGGCCTGTGGGACAACGAGACACCTGCACACCCTTCAGCATCAGGCCCACTGTCTCCCAATGAGATCACAGCAAATCCATCTCCTCGCACTTGACACAAAAGGTTTTTGTTTGGGGTTTGATTCATCCTAGGAAGTGCTGTGAGCACACATCATGGCCCTGGTGGAGAAGGTGTTTTCACTAGATCTATAATTTAGTTCTCTCTCCATTTACAACAAAATGGTGACACTGAGGAATGACCTCCTTGTTTAACTTTAACCTCCTTGCTTAAATTTATTGTTGTCATGAAGGAAGAGAGGCTGAATATGTAGGCATCACAGCCCAGGGCCAACTACTCCCAGAGATAGCTGCACTGTCTAAACATTGGGTAGCAAGAAAGAAATGGGGCAACATATTCATGTAATCAGGACAGAAAAGACACAAACTGGAACTGAGATGGCCACATAGGACCATCTGGGAGATGTGGGGAAAAAAGTAAAGCAGAAGCCACATTGCTACATCCACATCAGCAGTGCAGTGAGGGTCATGACCATGTCATTGGTCACAGGGCAGGAGCCAGGTCTGAGGCTGCTCCTTCTCCAGCTGCCACATCTTCATCTTCATCTTCAGGCCCTGGCCAGGACCATGCTTAGAGGCTGCTGCCATCAGTGAGACAGAAAGTCAGATAGCCACGGCCATAAGAGTGATAGTCCTTGGGGCTGAGAAGATAACCCAGAAGGTACCCACCTTGAGTGCCAAACCCAGAATCTTGTGGTGTGGTGCCATGTGCGTAGAACCCCAGAGCTGGGAAGTAGAGACAGGAGAATTCCTGAGGTTCATAGTTAGCCAGTCTAGAATAGTTAGCTAGCTCCAGGCCAATGAGAAACTCCATCTCTAACAATGTGGACAGTATTTCTGAGAATGACATCCGACATTGTGCTCAGCCTCCATGTGTACACACGAACACATACACACTCTCCCTCACACACTCATATACACACACAAACAGAAACACACATGGTGACAGTTCATACTCTGAGAGAAAATGTCAGCAGCAAAAGCATTCGACTCTCTTCCTGAGGACTGATACAATGCCCCAAGGCATAAACAGACCCCACTCTGTTACTATTTGAGGATTTTTCATTATTTTAGGGTCTCTATAATTAGATGAGTTGTTTCAATTAGAGAAAAAAAAAGCATTATACCATTAGGGAAAAAGTATTTTTTAAAAATTCAGTCACATTATTCCTCTCTCTAGCATGCCAAGTGTTTCTTCTATCGTCTAATTCACAACAGCACCCAAAGAAGAGGGCTCAGATACTCCACAAAAGACCTACTTGTGGAAGGCTGCGAGCTTGCTGATGACCTGAGAGAAGGACTTTGGGTGAACCAGAGTGGGGTGAGAGCATTCAGAAGGCAGTAACTGTCAAGAAGGATTTCCCTTACGAGTGTTACAAAACAGGTCTCAACTTCCCCAACTGCGGTAGTTCTGTCAGCAAGATGACAGAGGAAGGGGTGAGTTTCAAAGGACCCTATGATGCAAAATGCCAGTGCATGGGTCAGTTTACCAGATTCCATACCCAGGGATTCTCAGAAGATGTTTTTGTGGGCCATGTGATGTCCATGTGACAGAATGGAGCTTGGCTTGGTAAGCTTCTTCCTCAAGGTCCTTTCCCACCCGAAGCAAATAGCATCTTCCAGGTCTGGCACAAGAAATGTACAAGAGGCACCTGTGTCTCACCAGCAGCCAGGCAAGCAGGGAGACTCCAGGTCTTCCTAACACAACAGGAGCCAGTTAGAAGCGGGCCACACTGACCACAGAGAAAAAACTTAAACATCAGAAAATAGAATGAATACAGTAAGTTGAAACATATTGATTTGGTTTAAATCTTGTCAATGTGTCATTTTAAAATATGAAACAAAATTCACTGGGAATTTCTGGAGCTAAAGAAACCAGCTGAGAATTCATGAATAACAAGAATTCATGAATAAAACTGCTTCCCAGGGTGATACACCACAGCAAAAATTCTACTCAACAAGCAAGAAGGAAGTCGCCTCTTGGCTTTCTTAGCCCTCAGTGGTTGATAAAACCACTAGGTAAAATTTGGTGTGAGGCTAGAGAATGGACAAATCTGGCTGGTGACACCCAAAACTGCCCATCAGTAACACCATGACAGAAAGGCTGGGCTGTCCAAGAGAGGTAGCCTCCTGGGGTAGAGGACAGAGTGCACCGGCCATGCAACACAGCCCCAAAGGGCCCCTGAGCCTAATAAAACATCTGAATTAAACTCATGGTTAGCAAGTGAGAAAGAGCCAGGAGAACGTGGAAAAATGACACTGAAATGTATCCTCATCAATCCGGGATTTAGGGAGCTGTTGCTTGCCTCCCAGGATAGGTCCCCCGTGTAGTCAATGACTCTTCCAACTGTTAGAATCTTATCATTAGCCTGCCCCTGCCCATGCAATCATTCCTCCAGCTTCTTTCTTAAACTTACCGTCTGTAATAGCTAATCTCGACTGTCAGCTTGACGCACCTGGGAAGAAGGAGCCACAGCCAAGACACAGCCTCTTATCAAACTATTGGCATGTCTGTAGGAATGAGGAAATAAAGAAATTTGTTTTCTTCATTGCTAATTGGTGGAGATGATCCCAGCCCACTGTGGGCAGTGCCAGCCCTAGGCAGGTGAGCCTGAGCGTGAACCTGGGAGCAAGCCAGTCAGCAGCGTTCCTCCAAGGCTTCCGCTTCAGGCCCAGCCTGCAGGCTCCAGCCCTGCCTCCCTCAGTGATGGACCTGTGAGCCACACGAACCCTTTCCTTCTTCAGGTTGCTTCTGGTCAGTGCTTAATCACAGCAACAGAGAGGCAAACCAGAATAGCCTTTGTCTGCCTTCTTGTGAACTATATCGCTGATTTAGTCTCACCTTCACAAGCTATCCTTTCGTTCTAAGTGCTCATCATGCACGTTAACTAAATGTCACAGTGTCTCTGCCTCATTCAGCGCTCGAAACTCTGTGAAGGCAAAGGGTACGACTCTGGTGTCGTCTGTCTTCCTGACACACAGTTAACACAAGTCAGAGACAAACTGGGGACTGGGCGCTTCGTCGACTGTTTCTTCTTTAAATTTTTCCAAGGTTTTCCTGAACAGTACGATGGTCCTGTCACGGGGGTGGCTTCACCTAAGTGTCAGCATGCTTAATTCCCTGTTTCTTTCTGAGGGCTCCAAACCCAGTCTCCTACATTAAGTTAGGTTCCCCAGAAGTGGAATCAACATGGTATGTGAGCATGCGCGTGTGTGTGTGAGCATTTATTTATTTGTGGGAGCATGTGTGTATGTATAGTTGTGTGTGTGTGAGCATGTGTGCATATGTGTAATAGCATTTGTGTGTGTGTGCATGTGTCCATGTGTATTTGAGTGTATATATGTATGTTTACGCGTGTATATACGTATGTGTGTTTACAAATGTATGTGTGCATGAGTGTGTGTGTATGTGTGTGTGTAGAGGGGATGAAGAGAAATAGTTTAAGGAGTTGTCACATGTAACTGGTTGGGAACTCAAGTTCAAAGCAACCTACAGCCAAAATTTCATCTTACCCTGCAGAATCCAGTCTTTTTAACTAAGACTAAGACCTTTAAGAGATTAGATGCTCATCCACACAGCTGCTTGACTCATGTCCACTGATGGAAATGCTAACTGTCTTAGAAGCTCAGTCTCAGAAACATCCAGGACGTTTGGTTACCGGAATCATTTCAGGACTAGCCAATTTGATACATTCTTTCCATACCCGGAAACATTTCCCAGCAGCCTCCAACTCATCTCCTTCCCTGACACTGTAACAAGCACTTAGAAGCTGCTTTTCCTAAAAACCTCCGAATCCTCACACAGTCCCCCAAGGATGAGAGCCTGGAATATCTGCCTTCATTCTGTGTCTGCCAGGCTCCTGCGTGACTCTGCATACCCGTGCTAATCACTCAGTGAGTTCCTGAGTGATTCTCAGGATTCTAGCTGTATAGAACTTAGTTTGGCAGCTTAAAGGCAGGTGTGTGTGTGTGTGTGTGTGTGTGTGTGTGTGTGTGTGTGTGTGTATGAGAAGAGGGCAATTTTTGTGCTGGGTTTGATCTGGTGCTTCTATGTATTCAAATGTTAATTGCTTGTCCCCAAGATCTTCACTGTTCTCATGTATCCAAAATCACAATGTGTAAACTTTGCCTCCCAGATCATCCCTGATTGGCTACATAAAGTTGCCTGCAGCCTGGGCTGGGCAGAAGAGAGGTAGGCAGAGCCAAGGTTTGGGGGTGGCAGAGAGAGCATGAGGAGAGAAGAAGGAGGAAGAAAGGATAGCAGGTCACTTGGGTTAGCACGATGGAGAAGAGCAGCCCAAGTGGAAAACATGTGTAAGTGTTTATGGGGATTTTTTGGCTGGGAAGTAGCTAAGATAGCTTACAGGGTTAATATCTGCCCAGGCCCAGTGTGTTAAAGCTTAAAATAAGACTAACAGCTTTCAGTGGTTTTTATTTACATAATAGCAGGCTAAGGAATAACTGCTTCCCTAATTATATGAACCAATATTAAATATTAATAGTCATTAATAATCATTCTACAATTTTGTGTTCTTTCAGTAACAACTGCAAGGAGCCAAGGCTTTGGATGCCTGGGTGTTTGGTGTGTCCTGTCCTTCAAGCTGTAATAAAGGTAGAACTTTACCTCTTTCTTTTCTTTCTATCCTTCTCCTGGTTGCCCGCTGGCCTGCCCAAATCTTTCATCCCTCTTCCAATGACAAACTTTCCTCAAGTTCCCTCCTGAGTCTATTTAAAAATTCCTTTATCCATGATACCAAGAACCTGCAAAGAGGATTCAGGTCTCCTGGACAAGCAATGATGAAAGGCAGAAAGCCGAGATTTCATCAATGTAGCTACAAAAGGATCCCAGATCCCCGCCTCCATCTTCAGGGTACTGATATGAGTTTTACTTTCACATAGAGGAAAATTTGGGCTATGGGCAAGAGAGATGCATAATGGAACTGTCCTGGTGAAGTGCTAGGTCCGGCTGGTCACTGTCTCTGTTTCGGGAAGATGATCTGAGGAAGTCTTTACTCTTGAGGAACCATGCTGGTTCTCAAGACATAATTTCTTCTACCCGAGAGTGCTGACTCTTCAAGTGTGCATAGTTTCCCTCACCTGGAGACTAGAGTATCCTCTGAGGCTTTTCTTCTCTTGCAGGCTATGGAGGCTGTGGGTTTAGGAACATACCTCATGTCCACTTCTTAAGCCTTGTAGAGGGAGGAGTAAGTGAGGTCAGTTACAAAGCCCATGTTTTCCACTTGGGCTGCTCTTCTCCATCGTGCTAACCCAAGTGACCTGCTATCCTTTCTTCCTCCTTCTTCTCTCCTCATGCTCTCTCTGCCACCCCCAAACCTTGGCTCTGCCTACCTCTCTTCTGCCCAGCCCAGGCTGCAGGCAACTTTATGTAGCCAATCAGGGATGATCTGGGAGGCAAAGTTTACACATTGTGATTTTGGATACATGAGAACAGTGAAGATCTTGGGGACAAGCAATTAACATTTGAATACATAGAAGCAACAGATCAAACCCAGCACAAAAATTGCCCTCTTCTCATACATACACACACACACACACACACACACACACACACACACACACCTGCCTTTAAGCTGCCAAACTAAGTTCTATACAGCTAGAATCCCCAGGCTTGCTAACTCACTGTTAGCCAAGGAGTTGTTGAGCCATCTCAAAAAGGTCCAGTCTTTGCACACTTGTCTGCTCTTTCAAATGCTTGCTTTTTAAAGCCATTCCATAAGCCCTGAACAGATTTCAATCTGTCCAAATGCCAAAGGACACTTAAAAGCGATAGCTCCATATAGAAAACTCATTCTCCAAGAACTGGAGGGTGGGGTAGGTGGCTAAAGAGCTCCACCTCAGCTTGCTGGGACACCTGGGTAATATTTTCCTATGAGCTCACTGATGGTGAGTTTATTTTGGTAAATTTCTGGAAATGACTCAAGACCTAATTGAAAAACAAGCATGTGTGAATGGGGAGAGAAGAACCAACAGTTAGGATGAGCAGGCCTCAGGAAGCCGTGGCTGGCGGGTGCTCTGCCAAGCTCTCATGTCCTCGCCAGGCTCCAGAGAGAGTCATACCAAGCTCTCACCACCCCTGACTAGGTCCAAAAGGCCAATGTGAAGTCTTAGAAAAAGAGTTAGAGTCTGGTTGCCCATCCTATATAACAGACATGAGAGAGACTCTTGCTGAAGCCCACACCTGTGTCAGTTACAAAGCCCACACAATTAACTCTCTCAAAGAAAAAACATTAAACACAGTCTATCCCTGCTTTTTGTCCCTAGGACCAGGGTCAGCTGTACGTTCCTAGTGGTCTTGAGACAAAATCACATTACTTTAAAGGACAATCTGTTCAGAAAATGACTGCTTGCCTCAAGGGAAGAAACATCAGTGGTGTTTCCCAAAGGTTGGACGAGGATTTCCAAAGATTATCTAATCTTTCCATACAAAGGTTAAAAAAAAAAAAAAAAGACACAAATTAGCCATCACCTGAACTTTCTGTGGAATACTTCTGCAAGTATTCTCTATGAGAAAATTGTTTCCCTGCAGTCATCTATTCCTCTGCTCTAGCTCTGGTCCAGCAATACAGGCAAATCAGTCCGAGGTGGAGATAATTATGTGTTTTTAGACTTGGCTCCCCAGAGCATGGCTGGGCAGCTGCAGATGTCCACACCTGTTGACCACATTACAAGCCTCACCCAGCACAGGAAGTTATTATTCCTTCCTGTTTCCTTCCTGCAGTCAGACATACGCCAACAACAGCTGTACACACCACTCACCTCAACTAGAATTGCAGTCTATCTATGTGGAGCGCCATCCCCAGGCTCAGCCCTGCTTGCCTAATAGCTCATGGACACATGAGAAGGACATTAGGGTATGACAGCCAAAACACTCTCCTCAGGGGAAGCATTCTCCTCACTGATCCTTTTAGACTTTGAGTCAAAAGAGAAAGATCTAAATGCCTGCTATCATCCAATAAAACGTTAGTCACTGCTTGTGCAAAGCTATTTGAATGGCTTGAAGAAGGTAGGGTTGTTTTCCTCTCAAAATTAACACTAAACAATACTTAGTCCTAAAAAGCATATTTGGAGCTAAAGCAAAGCCTGTGTTTTATTTATGAGTTTCTGAGAATCTAAAATCCTGGGTGAAAGTGTTCAGAGCACATTGGTTATGAGGACATTGGTCTCTAACCAAGAATTGGGCATCAGAGGCAGAGAAGAGGGACCCAAATTAAAGCTGACCTTGGCAGTCGGTGCAGTGGAGCCACAGTTGAGAGGGGTCTCTGTCCTGAGCACGGTGGGAAACGGCGCTCGGAAGAACTACACTAATTAATGAGCTAAGATTTGAATTCCTGAGCCATGAAACAAGAAATCGGATTTGGCTGATGAAATCCTTTCTCATTGGGAGGGAAGATAGTTTATTTTCCTTTTTCAAATATGTGATGCTTGGCTGGCCAGTTAACTCAGCTGTGTAAGCTTGAAATCTCATTATGCGGGTCCAGGGTTGAAAACCCACACAGCCTGGTTACTAATAAACATCACAGGAGGACCACTGTCACTCACCCAAAGATTGAGCTATTATCCCTAAAAACAGCATCTTTTTAGAATATGATCATTTTGCCAAGGGAAAAATGATCATAAGTTCAGGCAGCACTAATAAACATATTGGAAGCAACTGAGACTTTCCTGTGACCCTGGACAGGTTACTTAGCTGTGAGTCTCTGTGTTCTGGTTTTCAAACCACAGTATATACGGATACTACTGACCAGCCAGGAATGCTCCAAGGAGTCACTACAGAGAAACCCTTGGATGGTGGTGAGATACAGCAAATGTGCAGTAAGCATTAGCTGCAGCCATTGCTTGGATCTGGACCCAGGGCCCCATATGCCGGCGGCCCTATCCCTGCTTAACGCTACCGGGAGGTAGTAGAAACTTCCAGAGATGGAACCTAATGGGAGCTTTTAGGCTGCTAAAACATGACCCTAATGGAATACTAACCCCTTCCTCCCTCCCCCCTTTCTCCATTCTTTTCTCCTCCCTTCCTCTCCTCTCCTCTCCTCTCCTCCCTCCCCTCCCTCATTACAGCCATGAGATAAATGGTTTGGCTCTGGCATTCTGCCTTACAACAGGCCTAAAGTGATAGAAGCAATCAGTCACAGGTAGATACTTCTCAAGCTATGAGCCGCAATAAGCTTTTCTTCTTTATAAGCTGATTGCTTCAAGTACTTGTTACAGTAACAGAGAGCTAACCCAACTGTAACATTATTATTTTCTTACAAAATATGGTGGTTTGAATGAGACTGTTCCCCACAGGGTCATGAATTTGAACACTTGGTCCCTAGTTAGTATTGCTGTTCCAGAGGTTTTACTGAGTGTGGTCTTGCTGGAGGAAGGATGCCACTAGAGGCAGGCTTTGAGAGTTGAAAGACTCATGTTATTTCTAGTTTCTCTGTTTCCTGCTTGCGGCTTGAGCTCTCACTGTTCTTGCCACCATGACTGTCCCCTGCTGTCATGACTCCCTGTCATAATGAATATAACTCTCTGGAACTATAAACCCAAATAAACCCTGCCCTCTATAAATTGGTCCTGGAATTTTATCACAGCATAAATATGGGTAGTGAGTCAAGTCAAATTTCACTGTTTTGTGAAACCATGAGTTTAAGAAGAAGCAAGGAACTTGAAACTGAAAACCAAGGAGCGGGTGACCAAGAGCAAGCCCTAAAGCAGTTGTCACATTAGCAGAGGGAAGAACTTCCTGGAAGAGTGACTTAGTAGGCACTGAGCATGGAAGTAAAGAGTCTCGGATAAGGCCACTGACTAGAGACTTGTTTGACTAACACTGACACACAGTGTGATTTGAAGCTGCACGGTGGTGCTCCGGGCTTCTCTCCGGGTAGGGAACACCACAAGCAGATGGGTCCTGAGCCCTCTTCCATCTCATCATCCCAGCAAAATGCCCTTCTGAAACAATGTCTAGCCAAAAACACTTCCCATTCCTGTGGTTCCCAGAACCATGTGTGGAAGGACAAACTCCAACAGCCCAGCAAGAAAAAGAACAGTCCCAAAACACAAATGTGTACAGGCAAGTTGCACACTCCTGGAAGCCTGCTCTTCTCTGCAAGGAGGCACTGCTCAGGCCAGGCTGTTGGGGCAGTGGTTGAGTCTGTCCAGTGGGACACAGACTAAGCCAACTTCCTCCGAGACAATAAAGGAATGCTAAATAAAGGATTATGCCCAAGTGGGAAAGAAAAGGCTGTCTGCTGTCAGCCACCTCCCGGGACAAACCTCCCCACAGACAGTGGATGCCTACAAAGGGAGCAGCTTTCCCAAACCTGATTATGAGCCCTGTGGGCTTTGAAATTATGGCAACTTATGAAAGTAACCACAGAGTCTTCTGAGGGTTGGAGCAGGGCTGGAAAGGCTAGTCCACTCAAACCCAGGCCCTCTGGGTCCATTGACAAATACAGAGCTTTCTGTTGGTGCAGAACCATTTGAACTAAAAACAAAACAAAACAAACAAACACAAACAAAAAACAGTAAGTTCTTCTTGTTGTATTTTCCTTGTGTAGATATTTGTGGTTAGTACAAAATGAGATCCATCCTAAAATTACAAAGATCCTAAACCCAATGTAAAGTAGTCCAAGCATATAATCTCTGCAACACGAAGAAAATGTAAAGCCTGAGAACTTTTATCTTTTCATTCATAAATTAGCACAGAGAGCAGAGGTGAGGGGGCCAGGACCCCTCTAAGGCATGCACCTCTGTGAGAGTCCTTGCTGATGGCGCTGTATCTCCTCAACAGGAAGCCCCAGGTAGTGATTCAGCCACCTGAATGAAGGCTGAGGCCCAATTGAAAAGAACCTAGGCTTTTCTGAAGGAACCCTGGACAAGATCATTTATAAAAGAGTCCTTTAGACAACAGCAGAAAGTGAAGGAAAAAAAAAAAAAACCTGAAGCTCAAACCCTTCTTATTAAAAGTAACACCCGGCAGAAGCCCATAGGGGGCTTCCTAAAGCGTGTGGGGTCCCACACTAAAATTTCTGAGCTCAAGCCTCTAAGAATCAGTTTTCTGGTGAAGCTCGAGCTCACCAGCTGTGACTGTTGGTAACAGAACTGTCCCCCACCGCAGTAAGCATCCCAGAAAAGTCAAGGTTACAGCAGGAACTGCCCCCTCCCTAGTTTTATCTCTGCTTCCAACAGCAAAGAACCACAAAGGTCCAGACGCTTTTGAACAACCAGTTGCAGAAGGTTGTCCTGCTCTCAGTCAGGTTCCCTCCAGACACCCCTGGCCAGCACCACCCAAGATAGCCTCACTCCCTCCTCTTCATTGGAAGCCATTCTTGCTCCTTGACCTGCCTTTGCATCTCTGCCAAGCAAGCTGTACGTGCTCACTGTAGCTCTCAATAAATGACTTCATTTTCTTCTCATATACTCATTTCCCCAAGTTTTTTGGAGTGATAACAAATGCATACATGTTCTTTTCCTATAGTATCCTCAAAGTTCTTTGCTCATGGAAGGCAATAATTATTTTAAGGCTGGATTTACTTAGTACAATCTCCCATCTTACAAATGAAGAAACTGAGATCTGAGAGATTCCTTTGCTACAGACTTGCCACTCCTCGCTCTAGACTGCTTCTAGAAAACAGGCTACAGAAAGTGAGGGAAACTAGGCCAGAAACTCCCTCTGGCGTGTGGATAATCTCAACTGTGGCTTCCCTCTCCCTCTTCTTTCTCTCTCCCTTTCTTGACTCACCTTGGGGGAAGCCATGATGGAGGCAGGCTTATGGAAGAGTCCATGAGGTGAAGGTCTCAGAAGTGCCCTTGGAAGATGATTCTTCAGTTCAGCTCAGATCCCCAGGACCCTGCCGCGCTAACCTGATATCTTGACTCAACCTTATGAGGAACATGGAGCCAGAAGCACCCAGATAAACTTACTCTCACCCCACAGAAGCAATGAGGCTCTGTATACTTGTTATTTCGAGCCTTTAAATTTGGGGACAGCTTGTTATACAGCGAGAGAAACATAATAGTTAGGCCATGGTGGTCCTTTGCAACACGTGCTTCCATCCTGAAGCACATAGAAGTATTTTTGGATGACAGAGTGTGCATCTCAACGCAGTTCAGCAAATATCCATGTGTTGAACCCGTAAAAAGTGTGAAGTTACTAACAAAACTTTTGTTTTCGGCGAGTTTCCTCTGACTTCATCAAGGGAGAGACACTGAATATTGCCCAAGCCATGTGGACAGCCACCACATCCCTAGAGCCTGTCTTGCGTATCCATGTTCCACCACGGCAGAATCCTCCCGCTGTCTTCAGAGTGTCATCCCAAACACCACAGCCTCACCAGCAGATCCGCTTTGCTAAAGCATCCACACCCAAATGGTTCTGTCTGCCAGTGTCCTAATTGTTTTTACTGTGGTTCTGTTTCCAAAATGCCCTGCAATAAATGTGTGGTAAGCCAAAAAAGTAAAACAAAAGAACACACAGTCTTTTTGAAAGACCCCCACATCAATCAATTAAGAGGAACGAGTCGTTGATGTTAACATTCATAACCCATTTGTCTGAGCCCCTCCCTGCCACAGCACCCTTCAACAGTGTGGCCCCAAATGTTTCCCACGGCAAGCTGAGGCAACTCTCTCAGAGGGTCATGTCCCAGAAGGAAACATGTAAAAGCTGAGGGTCTAATGGGAGTATTATTTTGAGGTCTTCCTGGAACTGGGGTTTTGTGTCTTATTTCTATAGCTCAGAATTGAAAATAGAAAGTGCTCTGGGCTCTTGATGATCTGAGCTCCCACGGCTGCTCAACTCTGGCTCTTGCTCATGTTATAGAAGTGAGATCTAGGTAAACTTGGGAGTCTAGGTGACACGGAGCTTCGTCACTCTTGTTGGATGTTATATTGTAATTTCATGCTTGATTAAAAAGCAAGGACCTGTCTGAGAATTCTCTCCATCCTTTGCAACCTTCGGGAAGTTCCTTGCAGGATCACGGCCCCTCCTCCTCTTCTCTCCTCCATCAGGCATGGTCCTGCTCCACTAACCCCATACTGTTCAATCTGCCTTCCTGTTCCTACCTCAGGTGCCCATGTTGCTCCAACCCAGCCCAAATCCCCCAACACACAACACCAATAGTCCCATGTCCCAGCCCTATACCTAGACATATGGCATCTCTTTCTAAACACCCAGCCACCTCCAACTCCACTCAGCCACCACTTATTTATTGAGCACCTGCCATGCCCCAGTGCTACTTTGTAATAAACACAAAAGCCTGTAGTCTCATCACCCACAGAGAGAGAAAAGGAGGAGAATGGGAGGAGATTCATGGGGGAACTACGTTAGAGGAAAGTGAGGTAGAGGATGAATAGCTAAAGACCTGGGCTGAGGGCCTTCCAGGGAGAGGGAACTGCACAAGGAATCAGAGTATGTGAAATCATTCGGTGTACCAGGAACTTAAAACATACCACACACACCAGGCAGACCAAGAAAGGGAGCGTTCACTTTGCTGATACCAGGTGGGAACTCTGGGTTTTAAAGAACAACGGAACAGCTCACAATCACAAACAGACCACACAACATTTGGACATATTACTTAGCTTGTCAGAACCTCAGGGTTTTGTTTTGTTTTGTTTTGTTTTGTTTTTTCTATCTCTAAAATGAACTCTGAAATACCAACTAGGTAGGATTATTTTTTCAAGATTATAAAATTGTAATTTATCATCAAACTGAATACTTGCCCTATGCAAGTTTGAAAATTATTTCCGTTCTGGCTTCCTTCTCTTAATATAATCAATAAGAAAAGAATAACAGGTAACCATTGCTCTGTGGTTACTTACTTATTTACATAGTAACTTCATAGTAACAAGAAAGAGTAAACAAATCAAAGGGCGGAAATGATGTAGCGCACTGGCTGCTCTTCCAGAGAATCTGGGCTCTATCTGCAGCTTGCCCGTGCATGGCATCTTACATCCATAACTCCAGTCCTAGGAAATCTGACGCCCCTTCTGGCCTCTTAGGGCACTGCACACATGTGGCACATAGACATACATTCAGGCAAAACTCCCACGCACATAAAATTAAAAGTTTAAAATTTTTTAAATAAACAAGTCAAAAAAAGATTCTACATTAAGTCAGCAACATGGCCGTACTGTGGTGGCTCCTCCCACCCCCTGCCTTTCTGGTTAGTTATTTATTCACTGAATCCTCAGTGTGACCACACAGGAAGATATTATTTCCATATTCAATGTAATAGCCAAGAAAACTAAAACAGAGAGCCTGTGTAACACGGCTAATGAGCAGCAGAGCCTGGGCTGGACCCCAGCCACCTGGATCTAGAGCTTGCCTTACCACCCTCTCCCCTTCGGCCTCCATTTAGACCTGCGTGCCTAAGGGATGCCTCTTTTTCTGGGATAATTAATCAGAGGAGCTGGTTTCATCCTCAGGTATCTTGTTCTGGATGGTGCAGTAACTGTGCAGAGGAGATTATCGATTATCGACGACCATCTAAAGTTCTCACGGCTCAGCCAAGATTTCCATCCTTCCAACGTACACAGGCAGGGCCTGACAGCGACCCCTGGCCTTAAGCTCTTCAGAATATGGTTAGGACAAGTCTTTGCCTGGAGGGTGTCAAGGCTGGGGTCTCACTGTAATGCCAGAGACTCCCCAGGCTGGAGACCAGTGAAGATGGGAATGCCTCTTTGCATGGAGATCCTTAGCTCTGGCCTGAGTTGGATCTTCCACAGTCAGAGCCAGCAGTACCAGAGGCTTTTTGTTGGTTGGTTTGTTTTTATTTTGTTTTCCTCTTCTGCCTTGCAGATATTTCCAGAGAGTGGAATCTGCAGAGCCCTTGGGTGTATATAATAAGGCTATGGACACTCTTCGTAAAGGAAAAAAAAAATAGTTTTCATTTGCCTCAAATGCATTAAGAGCCAGAGAGGAGGCACTTGGTGCCAAGGGCACCTAGGAGCCTCTGTCTCACACATCAGCCTCAAGCCACCATCACAGGCTCACTGTCTGCATTCATTATAAAGAGGAACAAGGTCCTGGAAACCTCAGTCAGTGCTCTCCAAGCTCAAACCCATGCCTGTAATATCACCATGAACTTAGACCTTTCTCAACCGCATTCACCCTAGAGTGGACCCCAAAGCTGAGCTAACTGTCCCCCTCAACTTCCCAGTCCCTCCCATTGTCACAATGTCAGTGACCCAGCGGTACAACCGGGTAGGTCACTGCTTTCCTATAGGCCACATTTTCTCAGATGGATTGAACCAAATGCTCTCTAAGGAGCCTTCATGTCCTGGGGGCCCCAACATTGGAAACTCCTATTCTGTTTTTCTGATGATGAACAAGCCCATCCATCTGGCACTGCAGAGCTAGGCTCCCCCACCATCAGACCTTAAAGGACTCCTGGGGATACGAGGAGATGCAAGTTATGTCTAAGAACTGGAACCAACCTTGGCAATTAGGCTGGAGAGCAAGCCCTTGGATTTGCACTATTGGTGGATTCTCCATGCATTCTAGACATTTGTTTAAAAAGCCATTGGACTCCATAGAAGATAAATACCCAAAGAATATACAAAGACAAAGTTTAAAAGGATCTTTTGTGTGCAAACATGCACATATCCATGTGGGTGTGCATGCACGTGTGTGGGTTTAGGATCCAGAGAACAACCTGGAGTGCTGCTCCTGAGGCACTGTCCACCTTGAGTGCTGACACACAATCTCTCACCAGCCTGGGACTCACTAACAAGTCCAGGTTGTCTGTCCAGGGAGCCGAAGGAATCCACATATCTGTGCCTCCTCAGTGCTAGGGTTGACCACAAACCCACGCCACTATGCTCCACTTTTCACATGGGCTAGATACTAAGTACAGGTCTCCAAGCTTGCAAGGCAAGCCCTTTATCAGCTGAACTATTATGTTTGCCAGGCCCGTGAAGATCTTGGTCAGCTTTCCTTCGAGGCTCTAGAATCCATGAAGTAGGGCTATTAAGTAGGTCAGCTCTACAAAAGCTGCCAAAAACGTGAGTATAACACACAAAACCCAACTTCTCAAAGTAACTTCCTGGTCAGAAGTGCCTGTTATATCAGGCACCTGTGGCTCAGCTGGGGACTTGATACTATTTTCCACTGTCTTGGCTTCTCAGATTGTCAAATGAACAGCTTAGAGGTGACTCCAGCTGGTCGGGAGGGCCAACTCAAGCTGAAGGCCTGCCATGAGTTTAGCACCCTGAAACACTCACCAGGCCTAAAAGGGGCTTTTGCCTACAAAACAGTTTAGGAAAACCAAGATGGGAGAAGAGAGAGTCACACTCTCCTTGCTTACCAAATCCTGCAGGTGAAAGGAAAGGTGGACGCCTTAGAGGTCACAGAGCTCTGGCTGCCACAGGGAATCCTCCAGCTGTGCTAGGCCCTGAGGCCAAAGCTTGAGACCACCCCTAGCTCCAGGCGGGGTCTGATCTGGCCACAGGCACCTTGCTCAATCCATTGGCAAGGTCCTTCCTGGCTGCTTCTGCCCTTCTCTGCTCTCAGCACACTCCCTTTATAACAGATGGAGGAAACCTGCCTTATGTTGGAATCTTCTCATTCACTCATCGCTTCATTTGGCTGACATTTGGTGGATCAGTACAATGCAGTCCAGTCATCATCTCAAGGCCAAGGGTGGAGCGTAATTCTAAAACAGACCCTGTGGCTCCACGTCTCTCAGGAGGGCCACCAGATACCACTGTGGCATTGAAACTAGCACTTCTCCACTAGCAGGTCCTATGGGTCTCTGGACAGAAAAGAATGAAACAATGGGTCCTGAGTGAGCCTGGAATGAAGTCCATGTCACAAGATCTCCAGTCCAGCCAGGTGTGCAAGAAAAGGAGATATTTTCCACAATAAGTGTTACTACTCTCTTAGCTGGGCAGCTAGTACCAGGCCAGGTGGCACCAAGGGCCAGGCCTGACCCCCACAAATCTGAGCAGCTACTTGGGGAACAGCTGGCAGCTCTGTCCCACCAATCAGTACGGTAGCCTGAAAGGACAACCAGCAGCTCACCACTGCTGGGCGCCCTAGTGGTGACCGCAGCAGTTCTGCTGCAAGTAAACAGGCAGTCTCAGATGTCCTTTGGTGAAGGAGAAGGTGCTTGTTGTTTTAGTACATGTGAAACAGGGACTCACAAACCTTGGGCAACGGGGAGGGGCTTTGCGGATGAATGTGTCTCATTGGCTGGGACTTAGGGCACTGGAAGTGCTCTGTTTGCATGGGGAGAGATAACAGGTGACAAGCTTGGGGTGGTGTCACATGCTCCTGAGGCAGGCATGAAAACAAGCAGAGAGCTTTGTTCCACACCTTCTGTTCTCAGGATGAGATTTTAAGCCTCCAATTTGAGATTCCTGGGGTTTGAACATGCTCCATCTCACTAGCCCCGTGCCAATTCCTCTGGAGGCATGGTCTAAGAGGCAGGCCCAGCTCTGCCTCTTCCATCCTGAGCTCAGACAGCAAGACATTAGTTGTTACTGAGAGGTGTATGTTCAAGTGTTCAGCATTGGAAAGATGCTGGAAGGTCACCTGACCCCCTCCTGAGGTGTCTGGGTCGAGCAGTTGCTTTGCCCCAGCTATTCTACCAGCAAGCTCCCTGTGGATGCCTGCCACTCCCACCCCCACCCCCACCCCACCCCCCCACCCTCCCACCCCCACCCCCCACCCCCGCCAGTGGCACGCAGTGGCAGTGCACTAAGGAAAGTTACTGGAACTCCATATAGAGCTCTCCTCCTACCAGAATGAAGAAAAGGCTCTGGTTAGAGGCTTCCAAAAAACTTAACCCATGGAGTCTGCTTTTCAAGGAAGAGATTCTATGCTCCTGATGTTTTAAGGAAAGGTCCTAGGGAGAAAACCTGTGTAATTAACAGACCAACTTCTGATGGTTTAATCTTTGGAGTAGAGGGAGGTTGGGAGGATGGAGTGGACTGGGGGTGTGGAATAGGGGGGAGGGGAATGGCTTTGGGGTGTAGAATAGGGGGAGAGGGAGTAGGCTTGGGGTATGTAACAAGGGTGAAAAGGGATGGGCTTCGAGTGTGGAATGGGGGGAAAGGGAGTGGGCTCCTTGATGCTGCCAGGAAGGAACTGACTGAAGACAAGCAAGATTACAGGAGCTTTCCAGACAAGAGAATGTAAATCAAAAGGAATGAAAAGAAAACATGATCCTTGATCTCCCCCTATTAAAAGCATTTTGCAAGAGGGTGAGGTGGAGGAGGGGTTAGGAAAGTTTGGAAAAAGGGAATTAAGCCAGAAGTTACATGTCCAAAGAGAGTGTGAAGAGCCTAGGTGTTTTCTCTATCTCTATCTCTCCTCTATCACTGTTTCCACCTTTTATTTCTCTGTCTTGCCACTGACCACTCAACATTTTCGCAAGAAGAGGATGTGAAAGTATAAGCCATGTCCTCATCTCTTTCCAGCTCCAGGTTCTGCCTGCTTCAGAAACCCTGAGCTGAACGGAGATCAGCACCATCATTTAATGGTGAAATGATCTAGGCTCCACTTGATAAACCAAGGACACAGCACAAGGTGGGGAGGAGCTCGGATCAGGATGTGTGGACCAGAGATGCTCTCTTCTAAAAAGGAACAAAGGGCTCGAGGGCTCTCTTGGACTTGCATTTAATTTAACCAAGATTTCTGCCCTAGTTTCACTTCTGTTGTGTGATAAAATATCCTGGAGGAGGAAAAAAAAGCAACTTTGGGGAGAAGGCCATTGTGACAGGCAGGAGCCTGGGATACCTGTCACATCCACATCCATGGTGAGGAGCAGAGGCAGGCTTGAGTGTTCACTGCCTTGCTCAACCTTGTTTCTCCTCATAAGCAGCTGGGGACCTCCTGCCTTGGGGATGGTATGGTCTGTACTGGGCTAGATCTTCCCACACCCACACCCACCCACCCACACCCACCCACCCACACACACACACACACACACACACAATCTAGACAATCCCTGTGATAGTTTGCATGAGAATGGCCCCTATAGGCTCATCTATTTGAATACTTGATCCCCAGGTAGCACAACTGTTTGGTAGGGATTACAGGCATGGCAGTTTGAAGAGGTGTGTCACTGGGGGTGGGCTTTGAGTCTTCAAAAGGCTGTGCCATTTCCAGTTAGCTATCTGCCTGATCAAGATGTGAGCTTTCAGCTGTCCCTGCAACCATATCCCTGCCCCAGCATCATGTCATCTAACCCTCTGAAACCTTAAGCCCCAAATTAAACACTTTTTCTATGGGTTGACGTGGTGATGGTGTTTTATCATAGCCATATAAATGTAACTAAGACAGTTCCTCACTGCAGTTTTCTTCCCACATCAAGTTGATGATTAAAACCAATCTTTCCAGTATCAAAATATGGCTGTCTCATACCCTCCGACACCAGGAACAAGCTAGACTTGCCCCATCCACTACCCCCACAAGATCCCAAGCAGACAGCACCACACCTGGAGCCTCCCCTTGCTTCTGGTCTCCTCTAAGAGGCATTAGCACCCTTGGGACTCTGTGGGCATACGTGTTTCCCTGTTCACTCTTAGATTGCCGTGGACATTTCTGAGGGAGTCCTGTTAGGTTGCTTTGTGTCTCATGATTCTGTGTTGCAGTGCACACATTCCCAGATGGGGGGGGAGGGTAATAGAGAATAGCCTACTCTTAAGGACTCAATTGCCAGAGCCGCTTTGCTGTCTGAAGCAAGCCTCGTGCTATTTACCCTTTCAGCCTGTCGGCCTCCCACCCTCCCTTTCTCCACCGGCTGTGTCTGAGTCTGGAACCGTGGCAGTTTAAATTCAGCCTCCCTGACTTATGATTGACATAGCCCAGTTGCAGACAATAGACTTTCTCTTGAGATGGTGCTAGGCACAGCTCACTGAGGTGGAAGAGCTCTTCTGTATAGCTGGCCCATCCCACCAGGAGGCACCGTCTCAGCAAGACCCACCACTGAACTTGAGGCTTATGGGGCTGTGAGTTTGTCCTAAGGACAGGACTGCCCATTCCTTTTGACCACACCCACCTGCCTTATCTTTTAGAGAAGGCTCCTGTCCCCCACCCTTGCCCCTCACTGCTAATCCCTGCAATGAGATCACATCGCCCTCTATTTTTCTTTATACTGTTTGGCTTTCCTTTTACATGGTCTGTAAAATTCTGATGTTTTCCCTCCCTCTTTCTCTTTAGAATAAACTGTGACTTTGGGGGGTCTCTTATAGGACTATGGGTGAGGTGTTCCTCACAGGAGCATGTGAGAGTAGTCACAGCAAGGATCCACACAAACTGTCTCCCTGGAGCTCACACAGCCTGTGGGCTGATCACTGAGGAACCCCCTCTCGTGGGCACTTGCTCACTGCTTTTAGAACATTAGGACAGGGTTTGTGAATCTCAGAACTTCAGGGGTGGTTTGGAAGCTGCGTCAGCTTTCTGCGTCCTACATGTTTATATTTCCCACGTCTTAGGAGCTTTCTTCTCCTCTCCAGTAGGGAGTTTTTCAGTCCAGAAGGAATAAACTATACAACACCATGCATGTAAGGAATCCAGAAACACAAACACCTGAGCTGAAGAGATGGCTCAGCAGACAAAGGAGATTGCTGCCAGCCCTGACCGTCTCAGTTTGGTACCCAGGATGCACAGGATCTCCAAGAAGGGGAGAACATATTCCCTCAAGCTGTCCTCTGACTTACACATGAGTGTTGTGGCATGTGTGCACACGCAGGCAGACACACACACACATGCACACACACACACACCATGCAAATCACATCACATTTGCACTCCAGCATTCTTTCAGTGACATGGGAACCAGAGTCAGAATTCCCTGATGCGTGTGGGCCAGCCAACCTGATGTGCAAAGGAGCAAACAACAGGAGACCCTTTCTCCGACAAGGCGGAAGGTGAGGACTCACACTGAGGGTCTTCTGATGTCCACATGTACATGTCACATTGGTGACTGCACTCACAGATGAACACTCAAGAATATGCATGCCCATGTGTGCACACACATGTACACAGGGAATAAAGTATAATGGAAGAAGCTTGGGAAACATCTACAATAAATACATATGTGAACACATATGGAGTGGGTGAACTCAAATGACTCAAAAAGGAAGATACATGAATAGCTTCTTTTTCTAAAACTGTCTCTGGAGACTGTGCAGAACGCTCTCAGCCCGATTCCAGGTGAGGCTGCTGCAGTGACAGAAAGGGGGACACATTAGCGGTATCCCCCTACAGCAATGCTGTCGGCAAAGTGAAAGGCTGAAACTCGTGGAAGGCTGCGAAGAACACTCACAATACAAACAGGACACTGTATCAGCCTCCTTTCTCATGTCACACTAAATTATCACAAGTTTAGTGGCTTACAGAGTGCATGAGTGTCTTACCTTACAATCCTGGAAGCCAAGAGTCCAAAGTATACAGAAATAAAGGTGTTTGTGGGGTAGAAATACTTCAAAAATCCTGAGGAGAAATCCACTTCCTCATCTTTTCCCATCTCTGGAAATGTCCTATGCCCCTTGACTTGTAGCCCGATATTGTTCGAGTCTCAGCTTCTGGGCCTCATTTTCCTTTCATTTTCTGTCCCTCCTACAGGAACATTTGGATAAATCAAGCCATGTCTCCATCTTGGTTCAGGTGCACATGCAGAAATCCCCTTTGCCAGGATTCTGGTAATTGTTGAATATATACATAACCATTATGTATATTGTTGAGAATATACATAACCATTTCAGAGGGGAATGAATAGTTTTTGGAGCCTGTGGCACAATGCTGAGAAGTGACAAAAAGCCTTCATATTGCATCCCACTTCTCATACAGGGGGATTGATCCCTGGCCCAGAAGCTCAAGATGCACGCCTCCATCCCAAGCCCCCATAGGCTAACATATTGCTTTTTTGAGGACTCTCGTGAACCCTTTTGTTTTAGTAATTAATCTCTCAACAGATATTTATTGAGCACCCCCCTTGTGGAAACCGTGTTACAGGCAACCAGAATACTCCTGGAAATAAATTGCTCAGCTGCCCTCCCTGTCAAAGAGAAGATGCAGAATAAACAACGAAGGAGGAAGTGATGCGAGATATTGGAAATTGATCAAGTACTTGAGAGGGAAACTAAATCTAGAAAGGGAGTTAGGGAGTGCCAGGTTGAAGATCATGGAAATGCCAGAAATGGTAATTTAGAAAGGCTTCCTTTACCAAGCGCTAGGAAGCTGGAGAGAAGCACGTTAGTCAGTCAGTACCAAAGGAAAAAACCTGAGTGGAGGTTTACCACCAGGCGAAGAAGTGAGGCTTCATTTTCTCTCCCCAACTTCACCAAGGACTTCACTTTCCTTCCTGCATGGGGACAGAGACCTAAGCCATCAGTCATCATGTCCTGTAGAAGCTTGGGTGTGCTGCCCAGCGGCTCCCCTCCCTCAGTGTGGTGTGTTGCAGCTCTTGTGCACACTTGCTGAGCCTCTCTTCGAGGGCCCATCCCACTGTCCACCTGTGGCAACGAAAGTCCTGCATCCCCGGACATCACCTTTCTATACCTACTCTATGCACAAGCCTCGACTGACATTTGGAGAGAATGGAAGGAAAGGAAGGAGGCGCAGGTTGTCTGGGGTGTGCGGAGAATGGAGACCTGGGCTCAGGCCGTTGGGAAAGGGGACTTTATGAAGGCCCTTTGTTCCCCTTGCTGCTAGGAGTGACAAAGGGTTAAGCAATTTGCATTACTGTATCTATGTGCAGGCCTAGAGGGCCCGGGCTGCTCCTGGGTGGTCCAGTACAGTCTCTGCCTATTAGCAGTGGTGTCTCAGCGTAATTTATGGAGCTGTCAAACTGCCTTCACCGGGACAAGGGGATCACGGGCACACTGGAAGCCTTGCTCAAGTGAACGGAGGTGGAGAGAAAGGAAATATCTCCAGGTGCCACCCCCTCACCCTCCTGGTCTTCTAATAACGATTTCTCTCTATAGAAAAACATCCAGCTGCCCGCCGGGGACCACATGTACAGAGCCGCTCTGTCTGCGGCAGGCCAGCCAGTGCAGCTCCAAGGGCTGGCCCACTGGCCAAGAGGGCAAGGAAGGCTGGCAGAGAGCCATATGAGCAGCGAGAGAGAGGGCACAGATGCTGTGTCCCTCTAGCTGGAGCGGCAGGGGCAGGGACCCACTGTTTCAGCCTCCGGGTGATGTGAGGGGACGACCCATCCTGAAGCCAAGGAAGCACTGTCCCCAGCCTGCGCCAGCTCCCCTCCAGCTGCTGGCTGACATTCTCCCCCATCTCCCGTGAGCAAGGCACATTTACAGGCTGGCAAGGGCCATGAGGTTACAACAGAAACACGATGTAGGGATCCTGTCAAATGTGAACAGTGGTGCACTGCCTGACTCTCTTCTTGATTACAACTCCCTCTTCAGACAGTGA
>NW_026596117.1:27959668-27979366 GCF_907164565.1 Psammomys obesus | reverse complement strand
AACAGAGAGATAGAGACAGAGAGACAGATGGCAGAGAAAAACAAGGGGAGAGGAAAGGAGTGAGGAGGAGAGGGACCCACAGCAGGGCACCATTTCGTACTAACAGCAGGGGCATTTCTTCCCAGGCCTTTTTTTCTCTCCCTGCCAGTTGGCATGTGGTGCATTGTGCCTGTGACTCAGCAGTGGATGGCAGGTGTTTCTGACTGGATTTGATTCCCAGCCAGAGCATTTCAGAGGTGGGGCAGGGGGCAGAGACCAGTTCTTGGTTCTTGCAGGATAAAAAGAGGAAAGCGCTGTGGGCTTTCAGCAAATGGTAACCATGAGTTGTGCTGCACGCCAGCCCTTTCTCATTCAGGACCTTTGCCTGCTCTTGACATCATGGGATCCATCACTCCCTAATGGGGTTCCTGAAAGAGGAAATCTCTTAGCTGTGCTCAGACACAGGTGGCACCAGCAGCTGCATGTCCCCTGAGTTTCTTGACTTGGCAAGGGCTCTGTGGACTTGGTCTTTTGACAGTCCTTTCAGCACAGCCCGGAAGGGACAATGGGCATTTTAATCAGCTTCCTGTTTGCTCTGATAGGATACTGCTAATGCCTCAGTTCAAAATGGTGATGGAGGTAACTGTGCCAACTTGCCCTGCAGCCACCTGATGGCTCCTCTTTGCAAGGGACCTTGAGCACCCATTCAACCGGAAGTTTACAAGTTTGACAGTTCAGTTCAGGGCATGGCAGGGCCCCTATTTCCTCCTGCCAGAGGCCTTTTGAGGACCCTGTGCCCTTCTGTTTTCCAGGGCAGCATTCTTCTAGCTTGGGTCTGATATAAAGAGAACAGCTGCCCTGGAAGGTGGGCCTGCAGAAGGCCTGGCCAACATTCCTTTTGTAATTCTCATCTCAGCCTCCGGCTCCTGCACCCCGTCCAAACATTATACACAGTTCTTGGTTCTTTGTGTTTTCGGTTTTAATTCCAAATCTCAAACACAAAACCTCTGTGATATCCCTCAGGACCTACACTAGCTCCTTTCATGACAATTCCCTCCCACCACACCACAGAGCATTTGGGATTCACAAAATGTGAGGAGTCTTTGGGATGGTGTTTCCTAAAGAGGTTCCTGAAGATTCTAGGCAGAGAGCTACACAGAGGTGGAAGAAGCCTTTCCATCTTGGGTTACTTTTTAAAAAGCAAATGATGGGTGGCAGGGGTGTGCGCTTCTGTTTGTCGCTGTCCTGATACACTCCACTGGGGACACCACGCCTGGAGATAGTGGTAGACAGAGACCACCATTATTGCACTATTGTTTTGCTTTGTCTTGTCTTGTTTTTCTGGTCCATATTTATAGTCATTTCTAATAATCTTATGTAAGATTACTTGTCCATAAAGTTGAGGTGAAATCTTACACCAGAGTCTTGAATTTCCTTTTCCAGGTGAGGCCAGCCTCACCTCCACTCTTCGTGGCCTGAGTTTTGTGGAACAGTCTTTAAATCTAACTAGGAATTGATTGTTCTCATAACATTCACACCATGATTGCACTGGTGGACCTATATTATTGTAGTTTAATGTGTTCACAGTTGGGTAAGACTGTTGGTTAATTTCCTTCCCTGATAGCACCTTCCATCATCATGAAAGCAAGCCAGTAGGGTTGAAGCTCCCATGTGGGTACTATCTTGGTTTTTCTGTGTTTTGTGACTTCAGTGTGTGATGTCTTTACCAACAGAGCCTTATAATCAAATTCTGGAGGGTAACAAAGAGCAATGGCAATAATCACAGGAGTAGTAAATCTAATAATGAGCCTTGTGAGAGCTGTTCAAGGGAAAGAAGATAGAGCACTGAGGTTATGAAGGGAGAAAGGGCAAAAATGGAAGAGAAAGAGCTAAATGTGGTAGACAGTGGGAGGGTAGGGCAGACAGGGGCATATGGGGAGGGATAGCAAAGATGGGAAACCTATGCATCCTAAAGTATATAAAAGAAACTTAAATGGAGCCACTCTACCGCAGGGGACAGTACCTCTCCCAGATACCACCGGCTATCAAATGAAAATTTAAGCTCCAAGTTGTTATCTCTTTTCAAGCTGTTAGCCCACTGACAAACCCCAACTATGTGCCTAAAACTGACTTGTAGATTCTGGCGACCCAGAGACCACCCTTAATTGCACGTGTCGTGTAAGAGAATTTGAAGTAGCATGAACTGTTCACCACATGGTGCAGGAAAGCAAAGAGTCAGGGACAAGCAGCTGAGGTCCTCATGTCCCATCCAGAGCATGTCCCCAGTGACTAATTTCCTTCCACTAGGCTCTTCTCACCACTCTCTTGTTTGCTACATGCTGGGAACCAAGCTTTTACTTTTAGGGGCATTTAAGATCCACACCATTACATAGATATAAAAATTATAAACCAGACCTTTTATAGTGATTTTTCTTATTCCTATGTGGGGTTGCTCTCATTCTATCCCTACTCTTTCTAAATAATTGCACAAATTATATCTATTAGTTAGGGTTCTCTAAAGGAGCAGAACTGACAGAATTAGTGTGTATATTTCAAAAGTAGGCTTGTTAGAGCATCTTACAAGCTGTGGTCCAGTTAGTCAGACAATGGCTGTTATGTGACAGAAAGACCAAGAATCCAACAGTTATTCAATCCACAAGGCTGAGTGTCTCAGCTGGGCTTTAGTATACATCAGAATCACAAAGACGCAGGCTCTAATGCCAGTGAAGGAAAGTCTCAACAGCAGGGTATAGTAACTTGCCAGTGAGAACAAGGGCAAATTGGCACAAAGCAAAAGCTTCCTTCCATGACCTTTTATGTAGGCGGCCATCAGAAGATGTGGTCCAGATTTAGGATGGGTCTTCTGCCTTAAGAAATCCAGATTTGGGGGGGCAGCAGCAGTTCTTCTCACCTCAAATAACCCAATCCCAATAAAATTTCTCATAGGTGCACCCAGCTGCTTGGAGTCTAGTTGATTCCAGATGTGGTCAAGTTGACAACAAAGGTTAACCATCCCAGCATGGTAACAAAAGAGTGAGGTGCTCAGGACGCCATAAAGGAGAGTAAAAGATAGACCCCCAAGGGTTATCTCCTGACCTTCAAATGTGCACCATATCATGGATGGATACACACACACACACACACACACACACACACACACACACACATCACTAAATAAATGTGGAGGGGACCTGAGCTAGCTCTCTTGTATCACCTTTCCATGTAATGCCCTCACCTATATAAGAACACAGCAAACCCTCACCAGACGCCAGGTGGGCACTGACACTATTGCTCTTGCTTTTCCCAACCTCTATAGAACATCCATCACCCGGCCTCAGCCATTGTTATAGCAACAGAAAAATGGATTGCAGCAGATTTGGAGTACATCAGCTTAGCACCTTTGCTCTGACACTCTTCATGGTAATTCTGTGAGACTTGCAAACTTTCCTGAACCTCGGTTTTCCCTTCTGTGAAATGGGACTGGTAATATCTGCACTTGAGTGCTTTAGAGGATGGTATCACATGACCACCAAGACCTAGACTCTGATGGCATCGTCCTTCCTTCCAGTCTTACATAGGAACTCTGGCCAATTTATTTCAAATGTTAACCTGCTAATGTCCCTGTGTGTTTAATTCCCATTTTCTAAACATGTTGCCATTGCTGGACATGTAGAACCTACATGACTTCTGCTGACCCACTATGCAAAGAACTTATCCCTAAAAAAGGATCTTCCCTGACCCTCTCTCCTGGTTAGAGCAGAGTGCACAAGCTTCAGCCTCAGAAGCAGCTGCCCTTGCACACTGCAGGGACCCTCCCCCGGGTCCCTAGCTCCCCCATCTCCATGGCCCCAGGAGAAGACAATTGTAGGTGAGCACATGCCTGGTTTCTTTCAGGAACATGGAGTGAGGCTAAAGGGCTTCCCTGTTCCCACTCACCTGCTCACAGGCACAGGGTACCATGTAAGAGCTGTGAGTCAGCAGCCACCTGCCCTGCCAGACTGAGCCTCACAGTGCAGGGACCCCCTGTGCCCCAGGGTGAGACAGCTCTGGTTACTGCAGTGGCTTATCCTCTGGGAGTGAGCGGCTTCCTTCCAATTTCTCCCACCGTTGCCTGGTCCTGCCTCAAAGAAATGAGAAGGGCTGGCAGGAGACAGGAAGCTGGCAGACCTCCCCACCTTACACCACTGACCCTTGCATTTTTCTTCCTTTTTTCAGGATCTGTGCATCCTTTTCCCGTGAACATCTGTTTTCTTTGAGGCCCAGTCATAAAATTGGCCATGTTATTGTGTAAAATCCAGGGGCGGCCTTTGGTACACTTAGAATGCTGCACAAGCCTTGGTTAGACATGATGTTCTCATCATCCCCAAAGGACCCTTCAAGCACTCATTTCCACCCTAGTGCTCTAGGCCTTGACACCACCATTTCCATATGCTGGGTATTTCCTGTAAGTTAGATCATGTGGTGTACATCTTGTATGTGTGTGAGGTTTGTTACACTTAACATATTCTTGACGTTCACCCATGGCATCAGAATCAGAAGTTCGTTCTTATGTGTTCCTGAGTGATATTCTACTGGACGCACGTACACACTCCACAGATGCACTTCTCCATCTGGGGACTTCCTCAGAGTTCACAGCTCTTGGCTACCGTAAACAGCATGCATTTATTTGAGTCCTTATCTCATTTTCAACTCTTTGGAGCATATAATAAAGGAGTAGATTACTAGACTCCATGGTGAGCATGATTAATTTTTGGAGTAAAAAAAAATGCAAGACTGTGTCCATAGTCTTATTTCTTATTAATAAATAATAATTAATAGGTTAATTACTTCTGCATTTCCAGAACTGCATTTCCAGTAATGAATTCTTGCCAGTGCTTGCTATCTTATTACTAGCTTTGATTTCTTTGGCGTTATCTATATGAGAGTTTTGTCTGCATGTATGTACCATATGTATGCCTGGTACCCTCAGAGGTCTAAGAGGGTGTTAGATCCCCTGGAACTAGGATTATAGGTGGTTGTGAGATGTCATGTGGGTGCTGGGAATAGAGTCTGGGTCCTCTGCAAGAGCAGCAGGTGCTCTTAATCACTGACTCCTCTCTCCAGCCCCCATATTGGTGTTTTTGTGAATTATTTATCAGGTATACTTTTTTAGATTTACTTATTAATTTATTAGAAATGTTCTTACATCTATTCTAGTGAGTGGGGAAACCATGTTTTCTTGAAGCTTTGTGCATTCCCAATGATCCCATGGTGTGGAGCACCTGTTTGTGTAACCCTTGTCTGTTCTACATTTTCTTTAGGCAAATGTTCCACATTTACACTGAGTTAGATAACTGTCTTAGTGTTGAGTCTGTAAGAGTCCTTTATGTTTTCTATATACTGGACTCTTACCAAACACATTATTTACATATATTTTCTCCCACTGTATGGATTGTCTTTTCACTATCTTGACCAGATCTATAGATGAATGAAAGTTTTCGCTTTGAAGAAGTCCAATTCCCTCCCCCTTGTTTCTTGTGTTTTTGGTGTTGTTTTACTTCATTTTCATCTAAGATACCTAAAACAAATAAACAAACAAAAATGAAAAAGCCACACTATGATTCCAGAAAGCAGTCAATAAGCATTCGTGGAATATTCACTATATCTGGCTAAACAGGCTGAGCTCCATGTCTCAGCCATCTCAATTGTCCTGAGATGCTAGGATTCATCTAAGATGTATTTCATATTATATCATAATTTTTGAAAAGCAACAATTGTCTTCATTATTATTTTAGGAAAGACATATTTTTGCTATAAATAAATTTTTTTCTAAGAAAAATATATCAAGTTGCAAGTGCCCTGTGTGAGAACACCTTTTCATTGCCCTTTGGTCATTCATCAGCTCTGATCACCTTCTAGAATGCAAGCCTTTGGGTAGACTCCTCTGGCATAGAGCTGGAGAGCGTGGGCAGCCTGGAAGCTTGATGCTTGGTGCCACATCAGCTCTATTTATTTACTCTTCCCAAGCAAATGATGACGTCTCATTATTTCTGGGATATTTACGGTTATGGTCAATAGGAAAGTAATTTACCAGGCTCTAAATTCCAAGATAAATTACCTAAACACAAAACTTGGAGAGGGTAAAAATGTCTTTCCATAGGTGAGTGCGCGAAAAAAAGAAACCTGAATAAATGCATCCACGCAGTGAATCTTATCTCTGCTAAGAAGAAATGAGCCATTCAGCCTTGAAAAGAAGCTGAGGATGCTCCCATGCTGGTTACTAAATAAAAGAACGCAGTGTGAAGAGATGGCATTCTGCAGGACTGCATTCTAGAACACTCCAGACAAAAGTAAGGAACATCTCAGTCAAAGTTACAGGAGGTGGGACGGCCAGAGCAGAGAGCGTTCTTCTCTGTATAGGTGGAGCGTTGTACTACCAGACGGTTGCAAAGTCTCTACAACACACAGGATCAAAAGTGAGGCCTAACTGCTGGGTGTGGTGGCACACGCCTTTGATTCCAGCACTGGGGAGGCAGTGGCAGGCAGATCTCTGTGAGATCGAAGCCAGCCTGGTCTACAAAGCGAGCCCAGGATATCCAGGACTACACAGAGAAACCCTGTCTCAAAAAATGAAAGGGGTGGAGGGAGTGAACCCTACCCAGTGGCCTTCATCGGTAATGACATGACAATGTTAGGTACGAGGTAACAAGTGCACTGTTTTGATGAAGAATACTGATAACAGAGGACGCTAGACTCGAAAGAGCATGCATGCATGTGGAGCACATACATACAACGTACAAACTGCTCATACATAAACTAAAATAAATATATTTTTATTTTAAATAATCCCCTGAAGTAAACATATACATACACGAAACTCCCCTCCCTTACTGTAAAAGGCCACTCCAATTAAAACTATATTCACAGCTTTTCTGAAACTGAGAGCTCTCTGAATGTGCTTGAATACACACATGCACACACGCACGCACGCACCTTAATCACCACCTGGAATAAAAGACCAAGCATTTCTAACCATTTTCAGTGTAAAGGAAAAGAGCACAGGCCTGCTCACAGCTCACGTCCCTCTGTACCCCAGCACCACCTGCTTCTGTTTAAGCAAAGAGTTGCCCAAATTTCCCCCCCAGATGGGTTCGAATTTAGTTACAGCTTTTGTATTTAACTCACACTGCGTGGTGACTGAGACAACATAAAAACCGGAGAGCCCTAGAAGCTGCAACGTCTGTTCCAACCAACTGGAGAAGAGTCTTCTCCCCGAACTTCCTTGGCCCCTGTGAAGTAATCAGGGGTGACACTGAAGTAAAGTACCTGCCTCGACCATGTGAGGATAAGCTGAGATGGTGTTTCCCGTGAGGGAACTTGAGAGAGTCTCGGAGGTTTCTCTGTGTTTAAATCAGAGGCGGGTTTTTCCTGACTCCTTACAAATTACCTCAGAACCATCCAAAGCCGCAGAGCAAACACTCAGTGGAAAGGCCTTTATGCACGCAGCTGGTTAATGTCCAAAGATTAGCCATGAAACATCTCCCTTCCATTTCTCTAAAGGAAACAGTGGGACAGGGGCTTAGCAACCAGCCCGACTCACAGGAAATCTGAGCAGACAGAGTCACTGTCGTCATCAGGACCAAAAACCCCCATAGATCTGATTTCCGATGAGTTTCAACTAACCCTTAACAGCAGATACAATGCAGCTGTCATTTCCCATCCTGCCACAGCCGGGGCCAAAGCCACACTGCCCAGAGATCATTCCCCACACACCCAAGTCCTGGGTAGCACAGATGTTTCCTGATATGCCTTGGAGAAACAGTACATGGCATGGAGTTCAGCCACATGGCCCTTAATGAGTAGGCACCACACGTACACACACACACACACACACACACACACACACACACACACACACGACTCGAAGGGCCAAAGCCTGGGAACAAAGCAATGAAAGCAACAGTTCTTCAAAAGACCCTTGAAAGGGGTGCATGGAGATGGGCTAGCCAAGCTTCAGAGGTCGTGGTGTAGTCCCTGTGCGATCCACCTTATATCAGAACCTTCTCTTTGGAGGAGGCAAAAATATGCAAAACAGGTGAAGGGCCTTTATCACAAGGAGGTCCCAACGCTGTGAATGCTACCAGGGCCACCAGAAAGAATGTAGATATTTGCTTAGCACTCAGAAATTAACTCTCAAATCAGCTTGCATGTGTGTGAGATTGCCATCTGCGGATTCAGGTATAAACAGCCTGTGTTCTGTTTGTTAGAAGCCACAGGTAAGCACCCTTGAAGAATGGAGACTGACTATGGTTACAAGCTAAGGAAGATAAGAATAGGAAGAATAGGAGGGATGTGCTGGGCAGTGATAAAAGGACACGATGTATTTCTTGAAGGAGTGTCTTACTGACATGTAAAACACCAACTATGGCACATACGAAGGTGCTCAGCCAGGCCTCCCACTGACAGACTGCCTGTTCTGGCATATTAGCTACTTTTATGCTGCTGTGATGAAAGACCATGACCAAAGGTAACTTATGGAAGAAAGGGTTTGTGTGGCTTTATGGTTCCACAGTGTTAAGACTCCAGCGTGGCAGGAAATCATAGCAGTGGGAGAGGCAGCCATGGGGGTGGAAACAGCTAGCTGAGAGCTCATATCTCAAACCAGAAGCAGGAAACAAAGCAAACTGGGAAGAGCATGAGTCTTTAAATTCTCAAAGCCCGCCTCCAGTGACAGCTTCCTCCAGCAAGACCACACCTAACACTACCCAAACAACACCTATTTGTACCACGGACTAGAACACCAAGTTTTCACACATCTGAGCCAATGGAGGCCATTCTCATTCAAACCACCACACTCCGCTACTGAGAAGACTGCCAGCAGAAAACCCTCTCTGCCAGCCACTTTCCAGACTGACCCAGCTCCAGAGGCCATCCTGTCCAAGGCCAGTTCCTTCCTGGGGCAGCCACAGCCAGTCATCACTCCAGCTCAACCAAATGCCGCCAGAACCTGGAGTACCCTTTACCTCCAAAGCCTCCGTAGAAACAACTCTGCTCCCCACTGTGGCTTCTCCTTGCTCAAGGGCACGCCATAATAAATATCCTATGTGCCACACTCTACTGAGGGCTCTGCCTCCCAGAAAACCCAACCTGTGTGTTGCCTTTGATCTCAGATTTCCTTGACAACTTTGTGGCACAAACTCCCAAAGTCTCCATCTGAGAGCCACTGGACCCTCACAGCCTGAAAATAATCCACAGGAAATTCAACTCACCAGTTTGTGGAGGCATTTGACTAAAGAACACCTGTGGGTTATCAGGACCATCACAAACAAAGGACAAAGAGGAATGACAGAGACAGCTGTCATGGGTGGATCCGATTAGGGGACACTGTCAGCTATTTTGGTTTTAGCGTTTTTCAGCTGTAAATCATTCTGCTGTGGAGCTCTGACCTGGTCCTGGTAATTCATCATAGATCTCTTTAATTAAAAGTCAGGCTGAAGAACAACAAACTGCTTAAGTTGTGCTTGTCACACAGCGCTCTTCAGGTTCCATGGGGATGGCAGGCAGAGAGAGATCGAGGCAGACCCTTCTGCCTGCTCATCTCTTCGATCTCTTTCAGCACTTTGTCTTAAGGATTGTTAGCTTCAAGGCTTCCCTGGGTTCTGAGAAATGCAGCCCTTCATCTTGGTTCTCCTCAGCAGTCTCTGTGCAGTATTTCTGACCACTGACAGGCAGAGAAGAGGGCAAACTCCGTTCCTGAGCTTGAATCTGCTTCAGGGAAACGTGTTTTCAAAGCACTGTGGACCCCTGAAGACATTGACAGACAAGCTGAGAAACCTTCAAATTTGAACAAATCTAGACTCTGGGTGCTGCCTGTGTTCAAATACCATGGCCTGTGTTCAAATACCACGCTTGCTGTGGGAAAACTGTGAATCCAGGAGAGACAAGAGTCTGAAGTGTGCTCTTGGACTCTCCGGGCGTCTTTAGGCTCAGCTCATCACCACCTGTCGCTTCCACAAGACCGCCTTTACTGCTGTATTCTGGGCATTTTGTACTGAGGATCACGTTTCTTCAACAGCCTTTCAACAAAGGTGGCCTTCTCAGCCGACATTCCCACAAGGACTGGTGTCAGCCTGAGATGACACAGACAAACAGTTGTGCACATGCCACAGGCCCTGTCAAGGGAGAGGGCACAGAGGGGGACCGTGAAAGGAAGTTAGAGAGCCCAAGTCCCAGCAGGAAATGTAAGAGCACATTTCTTTTCTGCTCTAGCTAGAAAAACTGTGTCCTCAAACTCCAAAGCCAGGGACGCAGAGGAACCAGGAGCACCTCTACAAAGATGTCAAATGATGGAGAGCATAGCACAGGCCTTTCTTTGGACGTCAGAGACTAGTCCTGGGCTCTGGCAAGGAAGTTCTTCAGAATGTCCAAAGCCCCTTCTCTGCTTCCGGAATTGGGAGTTCATGCATTGCTTTGCTTTGTGTTGTGATTTTTGTTGTTTTTCGTTGTTGTGGAACAAACTCAGGGCCTGTGCGTGCTGCGCAAGTACTCCACCCCAAGTAAGTTTCCAACTGCTTTATGTGAGGATTGCAGAGTACTAGTTTAATAGGAGGGGCGCGGGGGCTGGGGAATGGCAGCCAGTGGTAAAGCACTCACTGTGCAACCAGACACTTAGCCCCAACACAGAAGCCAGGCTTGGTGGCACGCATCCCCAACTACAGCACTGGAGGAGGTAGGAGACCGACGGGTCCCAGAAACTGTCCAGCCAGTGAGCCAGGGCAAAACCAAACAGCGAGCCTCAGGCCTCAAAAACAAAGCAAAGGTCGGAATCGAAGAGAAGGACAGCTGGCCTTGATCTTCGGCGTCCACAGGCACGTGCGTGGAGGCACACACCACACCTACATGTGTGCGTGCATAGGTACACACACACCAAGCACATATGGTGCACACATACATGTACATTCACGAGACACTACACACACACGCACGTACACACATCTCCACGCATATCCACACACACAGAGTTCCTAGAGTGCTGAGAGCCTGGAGAGAGCGCAATCTCTGACAACTCATTTACATGTTTAATGAGCTACAGGTGACCCAGATCTCTGCTCAGAGCCTGAGGGATGAGGGATCTGTGCATCTATGCCCCTCTGTCTCTGTGTCTGTCTCTATCTCTCTCCATCACTTGCTCACTTATACACTCACTCTTGCTCGTTTAAGGCAGGCCAGGGTAGGTTGCTGGGCTCTGTAAGCAGGGTATCTCCCTTTCTCTCTCTGTCTCTCTCACTCCCTCCCCTCACTTTCCCCTTCTTCCCTCATTCCCCTCCTCCTTCCTCCTCTTCTCCTCCCCCCTTCTTTTTGACAAGGTCTAACTATGCAATTCAAGCTGACCTCAGATTCATGCTCCTTCTACCTCAGCTGCCTAAGCGCTGGGCTACAGGCAAGCACCACCAGGCCCAACCTGAGTGCAGTTTCAGCTTAAATGGTTTTAACTAATCGTGGATCAACCAGGATGTACCCCACCTCACACCTACAGCTTGAGGCGCCACTATATAATTTTATACACACATACACACACACACTTCTGCTATATAACTAAAAAAAAAGATGTCACAAAACTGATCCTTTTTGCACATGCCTTCCCTCCCCAGGTATCTGGTATCAGCTCCTTCTCTGTCAAAGTTTTTTTTAGACTTGCTTGGAACCTAGCAACTTTGTTTGAGAGTCTTCTCTAGCTGGTCTTGGCCAAGGCCAAGGACAGGAGCTGGTTGCATCTCCATCATCTGTTTTCATCTCTTTTCCAAACACAGAGCCTGCTTCCTCAAAAAGTGTTACCCGCCGAGCCAGCCCACCCCACCCCACAACACCCCAGCTCATCCTACTGCTGCTTCAGAACACCATCACTCCAACCTGTGGTCAATCCGAGCTTATGCCACAGCTTTTGCTACAATAACCAGGGCAAAGAAGTGTTTATACTGAGCATGGGGAATGACAGAATGTGATGTTCTGCTGACAGGGACTCCAAAGAGAGAAAAGTTCATCTAGTCCAGCAGTTCTCAGCCTTCCTCATGCTGCGATCTGTTAAAACAGTTCTGCATGTTATGACGACTCCAATCATAAAAGTATTTTTGTTGCTACTTCATAACTATAACTTTGCTACTGCTATGAATTGTAATGTAAGCATTTTTGGGAGATAGAGGTTTGCCAAAGGGGGTCACAACCCACAGGCTGAGAACCACTGATCTAAATGCAGAGGAAACCGAGTCTGAAAGTATCTTTTGACCCCTGGATCAAGCCATGCCTGAAACTCCACCCCAGTCTACATGGACCTTTTCAATTAGGAATCATTAGAATCTTCTTTTTCCTTTGGCCTGAATGAATTGGGTGTTCTGACACTTGAAACCAAAAGAAGCTGATTGATAAAACCTCTTTGTGTGTCACTGCAGAGGCCCGCTGTCTTTTTATGGTCTGGTCTGGCAGGACTCCAGGCTTAATTTCCTTCCCAGCCAGTGCCTGCCCTTACAATGGTCCCTTCCTCTGTCCTCGGAGTCACAATCCCCTTTCTGTGCATTCTGTCCTCCTCGGTACAGATGTCTAAAGCTGTCTTCACCGAAAATGTCTCCTGGGGATATTTGCATTTTTTCAGACCCGCTAGTCTGAGGAGTTCTGCAAAGCGGGCGGTTCTGCCAGACATAAGGCTGAAGGGAGATAGCAGAGGCAGAAAGATTTACCAGGCACATGTGCTGTGAGACTGTGGGTCCGGGGCTTATTTTCCTAATGAATCGGAAGATCACATTTGTTTTGTTTTGTTGTTGTTGCTAGGGAGGGACTCTTTAAAAGTCTAAGCTCCCCTCTGGGTGGGTGATGCTCTACCTTAATTTAAACAAGGCACGAAAGAGCCTTCCCGCAAATGCTCGGTTACTTAAAGCTTCAAAAATAAAATCCCTGCCAAAACTTCAGGACCTCGAACGGTTGTACCTCGAACTGTCAACCATCAGAAGTAATCACTCAGATATGTAGAGGCCACCATCAAAATTAATCCTCCTGCCTCCATCTGTCTGGACAGAGAACGGGAGGAAACCTGCCAAGCAGGCGCCTGCAGGCCTCGGCCTCACACTGGAACATTCTCTTTAGCTCACAGCAGTAGTTTTATCTACAAGCTCGTCAGCTGCAATCGTGTGTGTGTGTGTGTGTGTGTGTGTGTGTGTGTGTGTGCACGCGCCCATGTGCTCATTTGCCTTCATATATACATAATTTTTCATCAATACACTCAGGTCATTTCAACTAGAAGGTATTACCCATTTTATTGTAACGTAACCTACAATACAGACGAAAACACTATATAAAACCAGTGTAAACCTGGAATCGCTCTCCCCGCTGTCAGGCCTAAAAGTGGCGGTTTGTTCCCCTCATGTTTATTTCATCTCAGGTGAAAACAAACTCATTTGTGTCATCTTGCAGGCCCTCTAAACTTCAACAACTCACCACCGCTGGGACTTCCATGGCCATCCCTTCTTGACATGCCTTTCTAGTTATATTGCCCCCTGTGGACCTGATACCCTATGGTTTCATCTAGACGTTTCTACTAGGAAACGTCTCCATTTCGGCCCACAGTTGCTCCCCTTCCATTCTTTCCTGTTGCTTACAACCTGCCCTGGCCTCTTCTCTGTTGCTATAATAAAAACCATGATCCAAAGCAATGTAGAGAGGCATGGCGAGTACCTGGAGACAGGGTTGCGGAAGCAGAGACGCTGCTTACCGGCTTGCCTTCAAGCTCACGCTGGGCTACTTTCTTATGCAGTTTAGGGCCACCAGCCTAGGGATGGGACGGCCACAGTGAACCAGGCCTTCCTGCATCAACTAGTAATCAAGAGAATGCCCCACAGATGTGCCCACAGGCCAATCTGATGGAGGCAATTTGTTAACCAAAGTTCTGTTTTCTTAAGTGTGCTAACGCAGGGTATCTGTGCAGTAACCCAGCGCACTGTGTTTAGGAGTTTGGGAGCTGTCAGCTGACCTGATGCCTTCCACTCCTCATCTCTTCCTCACACACACCCCTTACCAGGTTCCAACCCTACTGCCTGAGCTTGACACTTAAGCAGTTAACGCTGGTGGACTTCCACACATCTTCTCTGACATTTTCTCCACACTGCTCAATCACAGACGACTACAGACACGCACACTCACTCGGATATTTATGGCAGCCATGCCTGGTGACCCTCTCTGGGCCAGCTGCCATCCCAGGGCTTCACATTTCTCCATGACTACTCTGCGAGCTGCGCATTTCTGTACTCCCCATTTACAACAGCGAGATCACCATGTGCCAGGGTTTAACTCAGAGTTTTCAGAGTCACACACTAGAAAGAGCCGGAGCCAGGACAACCGCAAACACTCAGTTCTAGATGTGGGCCAGCGCAAATGTCAAACCAGCCTACTCTGGGGTCCAGAAGAGGATTGTGTTACGAAACCTTTGTAGGAATATTTTCAGAATCCTTCCAAGTCAGCGGGCAGCTGTGCCAACAGAAAATCAACTGGCGCCTGTCTTTTGCACCCAGATTATCACTCTGAGAGCAGTATGACAATGTCTCAGAACACAGAGGAGAGTCTGAAGCACAGAACTGCTGTGTGGAACCATATATGTACTTTTCGTAGCTGTTGCCAATCGACTCCTGAATCGGTCGGTGCCACTCTGGTATCGGTAGGAAGTCAGCTTTCACCGTCTACTGCCAGATAAGCTTCCCTAGCAAGAGCTGAGAGTTACACTAATCTTTGGATCTAAACATAAGAACTTAGGGGACAGTTGATTGCTACGTCCGTTCATCAGAATAACAGCACCGTGTTGTCCTCTAGGGTCTAATAACGCATAGGTTTTTGGCACAGTTCACAGTACCAGGTATGATGAATTTTGTCTCACAGAGCAGGCTTTAAATCCAATCAGAGGATGGTTGCTTACTCCCATATTTGTGCCACTACTGCCAGCCCAGTTCTTATGATAGCTCACAGGGTTCACAAGTGAGTAAGACCATTGCTAACTTTTCTTCCCTGACAACATGCGTAGCACCTTCCATCACCACGAAAGTTAACCAGGAGGAATGATACCTCAGTATTGGGACCAGCCTGATTGATTTATTCATATCTTACTGCTCCAGTATGTAATATTTTCAGCAACGGGGTCTTACCATCAAGTTCTAGAGGGTAACCAAGAGCACTGGCAATTGTCTATTTGTTTGGAGTCTGTGGAGCACCAGTGACCAGCAACTTGAAAAAAGGTAGCCTATCCCTGCCTCTGGGATTTTCATTGATAGCCTATGGTGTCTGTGGGAGGAATTGCCCCTCTGAGGTAGGGGAACTCCATTTAAACTCTTTTCATATATGTCTATGTCGATGTTTCTATTTTAGGACGTGTCTACGACAGTAGTGGGGTTCCACAGGGAATTTTCAAAGGTCTTTAGTGTTAGTCATCACTCTCATCCACCATACTCCACCCTGCTCGCCTGTCTCTGCCTTCTGTTGGCACTCCTATTTAAACACACGCATGTAAATATTCAAAGGCGTCATCCACACATGAGAAAGAACACTTAGCGTTTGCTTTTCTGAGTCTGGGCTACCTTGTTCGGAATGACGGCACCCACTCATTTTCCTGACAATTTCATAATATCATTTTTTTTTCTTTACAACTGAATAATATCCCATTGTGCATATGGACCACACTTTTATTATCTGTTCTTCAGTTGATAGACATCTAAGCTATTTTGGTTCCCTGGCAATTGTAAGTAGAGTGGCAGTGAACATGGATAAGCAGGTATCTCTGTCATGGATACAGAGTCCTTTGGGCATGTGCCCAAGAGTGCTATAGCTGAATCACATGATAGAGCCAGTTCTAGCTTTTGAGGAAGCCCCAAGCTGATTTTCCCAACAGCTGACCGGTTTGCACTCCCACCAGTAGTGACTAAGGGGTCCCCTTTCCTACACCCAACACCAGCATTTGCTGTGATTTGTTTTGGGTCTCTTGTTTGAGGCAGGGTCTCTCTACACAGCCCTGGCTGGCCAGGAACTCACAGAGATCCAACTGCCCCTCAAGCGCTGTGATCACCAGCATGGCCCCCACACTGGCTGCCATTTGTTTGTTTCTTTGTTTTATCTTAGCCATTCTGACTAGGATAAGAGGAAATCTCAAAGTAGTTTTAATTTGAGTTTTCATGAAGGCTAAGGATATTAAACATTTTTAAAAAATATTTCTTAGCTATTTGGATTTTTTTTTTCTTTTGAGAACTTTTTCTTTAGTTCCATGCCCAATTTTTGGTTGGGTTGTTTTCTTGTTTTTGTTTGTTTGTTTTAGTTTTTTGTATAACCTAGACACTAACCCTCTGGAAAATGTGTATCTGGAAGTGAACGCTTCCCATTCTGTACACTGCCTCTTCAATCAAATGATGTACAGAGCTTTTTAGTGCTATGAAGGACCATTTGTCAGCCTTTGGTCTAAATGTCTGCACTATGGAGTCCTGTTCAAAAAGTTATTTTTCTCTACCTGTAACTTGGAGCATATTTCTTACTTTCTCCCTGGACAGATTCAGGGTATCGGGTCTTAAGTTAAGGTCCTTGACCTATTTGCCACTAAGTGTTTTGAAGAGTCTTAATTTCATTCCTCTGCATGTCTATTCAGCTTAACTGACACCAGCTATTGAAGATGCTTTATTGTCTCTGATGTGCATTTTTGTCATCTCAGACAGTTGTCACAGTAATGGAAATCCAACCAACACAGGGCTCGGCACAGGACCACAGTCTAGCTCAGCTGCTTCCCAGCTGCAACAGAAAGGAGAGCTGACCCAGGTCTCGGAAAGAGAAATTACTTCCCAGAGCCCACAGGGCAGATGATTCCATCTGAGCCTCCTCTTGAGACAAATGCCTCCCTCTTCACCAAAGGTCTTAATGAGGCCAGTGGGAAACACCTAGTCCCAGTCACCTCTGTTTCCATAGAAACCAGAAAACAGCATCAGAAACAGCAGACAACCTCCAGACAGCTTCCTCCAGCCCACCACCTAGTCAAGGTGGCTGGGACCAGAGACACAATCCTCCCTCCGACATGAGCAGCCAGCCCAACTGCATAAAGCTCAGGTCACCTTCAGGGGAAGCTGGAATGCTCCTGACACGGTGGGTCCTGAAGGGGTGGGGGTAGAGGAGAATGGCTTGCCTTGCAAGGGGAAGGAAAACACCTGGATTTGACGAGCTGGAGACAGTTCAGGTATGTGCCACTGATCACGTTGTGTGGGTATCATTTCCCGCTTGCCTCTGAGGCTGAAATATCAAACCTGACACCCTCCACACATTCCTGCAAAATGGCCACAAACAATTTTATCATAAGCAAGTCAGCACTGAGGCCTTGAGACACCATGCTAATCCTTTAATTGGGCAGCATGCTCACCTGTCAAACTGCCTTTCCCTCTGCTGTAAAGCACCTTGCAACCACTGAGGCTGTTGGTAATTCATCCTGCTTGAATAATTTATATGGTTATGGAGGTGGAGGGGGGCGGTGATTCCTTCTCAAGGAAGGAAGGGAAAGAAAAACCCCAGCACAGAGAAGAAAACATTCTGTTAAGAAAGTGAGCCTAATCAAGAGCTGCCTCCCCCTCATGCCAGCTTCCCGCTAAAACTGCTTCAGGCGGGTTCCAGGCAGGGCTCACCCTGAACAGCACTGCAGCAAGCAGCACCTAGAGGACTATTCCAGAGGTGTTAGAGGACTGAACTGGGTAGGAGCCACAGAAAAGCAGAGAATCTAGCTCAGCTGCACTCACTCCAGGGCCTGAAGCAAGGCGCATGCGATGGGGTTGGTTAAAGTCTGCAGGAGGATTGAGAAAGTGGCAGCTTGGGGTTAGGGCTCAGTGTTAAGGCAGCAGGATGCAAGAAGGGGCAGCTGAGGGCTCAGGGAAGAGCCGGACCTGAATCCTGGCTGTGCCAACTGGGGCCTGCATGATGATGGCCAGAGCTTCTTGCCAAGGGTTAGCGGGACACATTGCTGCTTCCTGGGTCGTTGCTGACATGCACACAGCAGGACCCTGCCCCCCCCCCAGTCCCACAGGAATTCCGGAGACAACACTTCACCCCAGCGACATTTCACAGTCAAATGTGTCCAAAAAAAAAAAAAAAAAAAAAAGCAAAACTGTAACAGTTAGACCTTCCTAGCCCCATGGATGGCATGGGCCACTGAGTTAGACCCAGCTGCCCAAATGAAAGCAGAAAGGCTTTTCAAATCAGGAAGTAAAAGACAGTGCAAGGAGGACAAGAGAGGTAGCTTGGAGGCTAAGGGCACTGGCCACTCTTCCAGAGGACCTGGGTTTGATTGCCAGCACCCACACAGCAGCTCATGCCCACCTGTAACTGCAGTTCCCGGGGACCCAATGCTCCCTTCCGGCCCCCACGGTCACCGCATGCAAACAGTGCACAATTGTATGTGCAGTCAAAGAATCGCACACATAATAGTCTAAAAGTAAGTTTAACTATGAAAAAGGAAACAAAACGGACGCCATTGCCTTCGGAAGACACACGCCTGCTCTGAGGCTGACTGCAGGTCATTCCAAGTGTGCTTGAGCGGATGTAAGGCTTTTGTTTTGGCATGAAAAGATACAAACACTCATTGACAAGAAAATTCTTGTCTCCTGTGGTCATGCAACACATAGAATTGCCTTAAACCGCCTCTCCTGGAATTTTTCTCCTACAGACAATGAAAATATCTTATGTATCTAATTTCCCCTAAAAATCTTCCTCAATACCTGGCAAATTGCAGGTATTTTTAAATGCCCATCAAGTAAGTCAGTTACTAGATTACATTCACAGATTATTTCCAACCTTCTGCAATTGCCTGGGCCTCCTGAATGGTGTACTCTCCAAAACTTTTAGTACACTCTACGTACATCAAAGATCCAATAAGACACATAGAGCACACAGCATTTCCAAAATGTGTTTGGCTATAAAACAGAAACTTTCCTCTACCAAGTTTCCAGCAAGACTGGTAAAAATGAGGTCATTTTAAAAGGGTGGAGGGGGATTTTGGGCCAATGCGGCGGTTCCACAGGTCAACAAGCACTTGCTACAAAAGTCCAAGGACCTGAACGGGAGCCGCAGAGCCCACATAACAACAGAAGGAAAGAACTGATTCCACAAAATCATCCTTGACCTCTACACACGCTCTGTGACACACACCCCGAATATCACACACACACACTCATACACATAAATTATAACTTTATTTAATATTTATTTTAAAAATAAATAATATTTTTAAACAGGACATGTGCCTTGTTTAGCCCAGAGGAGCACCAACGGCCAGCGAGTGCAGAATCTTCAGGCTCGTTCAACTTTCCATGCTCTGCTGTTTGTGAGTCCCGAGCCTTAGGGTGTCATCTAGCCAACAGGACACGGCGTGAGCGACACATTTCAAGCACTCGGGAGTCACTGTGTCTCCTTTCCCAGACTTTGGCACAGGCGCACTGGGAGTCTGGTGCTGAGACACTGAGCCCGTTTATTGTGGGCACCCCAACACTGCACGTCAGGGTGTTGTGAGCAGCAAGAACTCATGTTAGGTTAAGCTACCAAGATTTCGGAATCCTTTGCCACAACAACATAATAAATTAACAAGTACTGTGACATTTCCTCATATAGCAAGCAAGTGCTTACCATGCACAGATTGTCTGAAGAATGTGTGTGTGTGTGTGTGTGTGTGTGTGTGTGTGTGTGTGTGTGTGT
>NW_026596117.1:27951964-27959658 GCF_907164565.1 Psammomys obesus | reverse complement strand
GTGTGTGTGTGTGTGTGTGTGTGTGTGTGTGTGTGTGTGTGTGTGTGCGCGCGCGCTTTTTTGCTTTTATTTGTGACAGGGTTTCTCTGTGAAGCCTTGGCTAACCTGGAGCTCACTCGGTAGGCCAGGATGGCCTGGAACTCAGAGGTCTGCCTGCCTCTGCCTCCCAAGTGGTAGGATCAAAGGCATGCGTCATCACCGCCCAGGTGAAGCATCTCATAGAAGAACACGAGGACCTGTGAGCCAACCTCAGTATCTTTATCAGAGAAGCTGCTCTTCCCGGCAAACAGTTGCAAATAAAGGGGTGTATAAGTGATGGATGAATGTTCCTTCCTAAATAATAGTTGTACCCTCAAAGGCCCAGGAAGCACCACATAGGGTGAGGGAGAGAGCATAAGAGCCAGTACAGAGAAAGGCTCAAAGAGTCCCTTGCGTGACACAGCCCTTGCCCCAAGCTCACGGCAGCTGCAGGTGCTGTTTCTGCACAAGGAAGGGCCTGTCAACAGCCAGGCACTGTGGAGATGCCGCCACAGAAAGGAAGAAAGGCTAACTCTCAGGATCATTTTCCCAAGAGTGGGCCTGATGCACTCAGAGAGGTTTGCTCTGCTCTTCTACTACAAAGCAGTCTAATCTAAAGAGTCTGATCTAAAGCCATCCTAAGCAAAGGCCGTCCTGTCTCCATACTGAACAGCACAGCAAACATGATAATGAAGGAAAAGGGCCTCTGCCTAATTTTTTCACAGGAGTCTCGTAAGGGAGAAACTGTTTTTCTGGCCCTGCCGGCTCGGAACAAGACACAAAGCCACCATCAGATAGATGTCATCGCTCGACAGTTGTCACTTTCAGCATCTCTCTGAATCCAGCAAATGGTCTCATACCTGGAGAGCACATCTCACACGCACATTGGTATGAGTCAAGGGCATGAGGGGGTCACAACCTAAAAATAGGGAACCTGGTACTGGGGGGGGGGGGCTCATCCAGCTGAGTTTATCAGGGTGAATGCCATCGGAAGGCCAAAGTTGAGGAAGATTCATTACAGTGTTTTCCTTAGAGCTCAGATAACCCTGAACAGGTTTATGCAGGGTTAGCACTCTGTTACAGTGACCTCAAATCGCGTCATCAACGTGGTTACAATGGGTCTGGTGAAAGATTTGTAGCAGCAAACTTCAAAAAAGTGTCTCTCAGAAAAACATTTATATAAGGCCAAACAGAAGGTGGGGGAAGGGCTCCGTGGGCCCTGTTCTAGACTCCTGATAGATGCAGGGCAGGCAGGAATCGGTGCGTTCAGTAGTCACCTCACTCAGACCCCAGGGGACACGCAGATGACCCTAGCCAAACTCAGTAAGTCACGGAACAAAAACGAAAGTCATGAATTTTAGAAGGGCACCAATAGTGACAGGGTGGGACACTGATATGGTTGAGGGGGGACGGGGGAGAGTAATTAGAACATATTATACACACATGTGAAATCGTCAAAGAACAAAACCAATCAGCTTTTAAGTAGAATACTACACTTCGGGAGGCTGAAACACGTCGAAGTGAGTGACCAACGCTGTGCAGCTAGACCCTGTCACCGATAAAAATCAACATCCTACAAAAGGGGAGAGTGAGAAACCAGACACACAGGGGGAAGCCATGGGACACGGGCTGCGCTCTGAAGGAAAAGTGCTCAGCTGAGGGCTTTCGGTCTCTGCAAGCCTACGAGTTATTGCAGGGCTTGTTGAATGCTCAGCTAAACTGGGAAGAACACAGGCTTGTCCCAGATCTGCTATTCCTGTTTTCCAGGACACTCGCTTTCTGTGTAAAACTGGGACTCAGTATCCCGATCATATTCCAATCAGATTTATACCCTCCAGTCATAATTGTGTAGAATTCTCAGATTTAAAAAGCAAAACCTTACAAGATTTAAAAATAATAATATGGCAAGCAGCCTAGTATATGATGGGATCCTTTGTAAACTAACAACCTCCAGGAAACGAGGTGCTCACAAGATATAAAATGGCATTCTGTATCTCCAAGTTCTTCATGAGGTAGCCAGTGAGCAAGCCTCCAGGCGTGCTGACACAGAGGAGGCTGAGGCCTGTTGATGACGGCGTGCCCGTTTTGACGGGAAGTCAGGATAAACGGGAGCTATTTGCTGACTCACCGCTCTGAATCACAAGGACCGCTTTTACAGTTCAACCGATTCAATGTAAATAATTGCATGGTCCAAAAGAGACTGGCGCTTCAGCCCAGGTTATCAGAGAACCCTCTTCCCTCCTCCCGCCCCCAAGCCATGGGGGAACGAGATGTTTTCTTAATTTTCTATTCACTGTCCTCATCAGCTACTGCACTGCTCTTGATGAAACACCCATGTGGCTCCATGCTGTGTGCCTCCCTCTTTCCTCCTCTTCCCATGAGGTAGGAGAATCCTCAAAGGGCTTCACATAGAGGGTACTTGTGGGTCTCGACATCCCAGGCAAGGTCAAGCTCCTGGCCCCTTCTTGGAAGCACAAGGACCGTCCAAGCAATCTTGTGTGCCAGATAAGAAAACTTCATAGCTTGACACTGCCCTCCATCAGCCAGGCTTGCCTCGAGGCAGGTCAAAGGGACCTGTTCCAGCCAGGCTTCTCTGGCTGCGTCCCACAGGCCCTAGGGCAGGCTGGGCTGGAGGCCCATCTCATCTCTCAGAGCCCAGGGCTCTCCTGATAGGTTTATAAGTGACCTTTTGACCTTGTTTGTTTTTACTCCTTTTCTCTCTTTGCAAGGGTTTCACACAAGAGCAACACACAATAATTTTTCATAACTGAAATCATATCATGCTTGATACGAACAAACCAGAGAAATTTCCTGGTTTGTCCTTATTTTTTTGTTGTCATTAATCTCCAATAGCCTATGGTTATATCCTGAAACCGCTGCCCTTGTTTGCCTCTGCAGACATCATCATAGGCACACACACACCACCTACATCACACACACCACACATACACACACACAGCACATACTTCCACTCACACACACAAGACCTAACACATACACTCCCACACACACAACACACACACAACACACAGAACACACATATTACACACTTATACACACACACAGTAATACTCAAACACACACTCACACACATACACATACCACATGCATACACACCACACACACACACACACTTACAAAGACAGAATTTTATGGTTCCATGTCTATTTTCCAAGTTGGATCCTTTTATACCGATTTCTCTGCTCTACTTTCTTCTCATTCAGCTCTTTGTGGACGGCGATGGCTCTAACCTGTTGTGTTTAATGTCTGTGGATCCCAGGGAATCGACACCAATTTTCCCGCTGTCAATTTCCCTATGGCTCATTTTTCCAGCAAGCGTTTATTTGCTTTCTCTTTACCTTTACCAAAAACATTCAGTAAACACGCTTGTAATTCTAAATCTCCGTGTGCACATTTCAATTGCTGAAGAATGTTGTGGGCGTACTGTGCTGGGTTGGAAAAGCACAGGCACCTTTTCATCTCAATGAGGGGGCAGCTTGACGGCTAAATGCACCAGGGCTTGCCTCGTCGTTCTCCATAAACCTGGTGAGAGTTCGCATTGCCAGCAGCCATGGAGGAGGATGGCCCTCCCCAGAATCCTCCCCACTGTGACAGCCTTGAAATTTCTGCCAGTGGCTGGCCCTTCATTGTTCCATACAGCTGCCTCTTCCTGGTTATTAGCAGATTCGGGCGTCTTCCCATGACTGAATTGTGTTGATCCCTTCATCTAGGAATGACCGGTCTTTTGACTGAGGTGTCCTTCCTACGGTGCCTCCCGAGTGACAGGGTTACGCCATAAGTTGGCAGCACAGCTCACGTCAGGGATAAGGAGGTTCGTGCTCGAGTTAGGGAACAAGATCACTTCCAATTTCCCCCAAAGGCCCAGGAGACCCAGGAAGAAGTTCTGCTTCATGCTGGACTTTGAGTCTCCACCCTCCAGAGGAGCAGACATCTAGAGGCCAGGTGCTGAGCTGGTCTGATGGGAGGAATGGGAGGGAGACAGGCAGGAAAGGGAAAAAGCATGTGGAGCCTCCTGCCTGCCCAGGATGGGAACAGACACTGGGTGCACAGATTGTGCTGGTTCCTCACACTGAGCCTGCAGGACAACGTGGCACTGATCTCCACAGAGAGGCACAGTCTTAGCAATGATGGGTGACTGCTCCTGCATCATTCACTTAGCAAGGGGTAGATGTCAGAGCACAGCAGAGACGGATCACACAGCGTCCAGCCAGCACAGTGAAGGTACCAGAAGGGCCTAAGCACTGTGTTATGCCTGCATGGAAGACTCAGGGAGACTGGGGCTGCACACACACTCGCAGAGCTCTGCGTGGGGCCTGGAGCCCCCGACCCCTCCACTTTGAACATCACTGTGCCCAACCAACTGGAATTTAGTAATTCGGGCAAAGTTCTTGGATTTTGGAAGTTATTAAGACTCTGTTTTAACTCAGCCCTCCTTGGGGTAGGAATCTCTAACTCACCCATCTCAGCTCAGTAAAAACAAATGTTCGTATTACCTCTGGCCCAGTGCTGAATAATTATCGTTATAATTATCTTTAAAAGGAAAGATGGCTGTGTAAGGAGGACGGATCTCCAGATTGCTGTCTAAAAGGAATGCCTTTGGAATGATAGCGTAAGACGGCAATGTGGACATTACATGTCTACGAGGCATTTCAAGGGTTTCTTGGGAGGCTTCTGGATCATGTCCTGTCTTCTTTCATGATGTGCCAGTCACGTTACTAACCTTAGTCTTGCTTCCTTGCCTACCCAAACTTTATCAGGACTATGCACTAAAGTCCCGTTCTGGGATGCCACACGATTGCTCAATATTAGTTCAAAATTTAGGGCTATCTAGATTTTTGCATGAAGCAGTTAATTATAAAAAAATAGAAATGACTCTCCTGACAGAAGTCAGCTGCCCCGTACTGCAGAAGGGACAAAGAAGCTCACCCCCGAAGGTTCTATGGGTGAGCATCTGCCTGAGCTTCTCATTTGACTGTCAGGTCTCATTACGTAAAGGTGCCTTGTGTTTCACACCAATTAACTAAAAGGTTCAGACATTAATCCAACACCAAATAAGTCACCCCGTGCAACGAAGTATTCGAAAAAGACCAGTCCCAGCTCTATTGGATTTATCAGAGAAAACAGACTGACACAATCTTTAACAACAGCTGAAAGGCATTGCTACATTATGCTTTTGTACAAGAGGCATTTCCTCCTGGTTTGCTTGTGCCCTATGGGCACATCACTCAAGTGCACAGTAAGAAGAAAATACCAGATGAGAACCTCAGAAAAGAGGAAGCTGTGTGTGCCTGATGATGGACTCACATCAGGGCTATGAGATAAGCCTGCCCAATTCAGTGATTAAAAGACAATGCAATTAAAATATGAGCAATAGCTGTTTTTCAGGGAATAGCTGAAAATGGCCAGTAAGTTCATGAAAAGATGGTGGACACCACTGTCATTAAAGAGATGCAAACAGAGAGCATAGACAGATATACTTCACACCTTCTGAAAAGGCTGAAAATAATGTCAGATAATGAGAGTGGCTGAGAAGATGCCATGGCACTGGGCCTCTTGTTCCCCAGTTGTGGGACTCCACTGAAAACAGTCTGCTGTTTCTTCCAGAAGTTAAACCCGTGACCCAAAAATTTCATTCTCAGAGAATACAACTAAAAGAAATGAAAATGCATGTCCATAGAAAAATGTGTTCATGAGCCTCTCTATCAGTATTACCTAGTCAAAGTCACCCCAAATTAGAAACACGCAAATGCCTAGCAACTAATGAATGGGTAAAGAAAGAAAGATGCACCTATAAGGCAGAAAGTTATTCAGCCTCAAGAAAGAAGGAAAACTGATATCCCCAACAACGTGAATGACTCCTGCAACCTTCTGTAACTTGAAAGAAGACAAGATTCGTGAAAGCTCACGTAGTCCATGGTTTCATTCGTGTGAGGTGTTCATAGTAAGGAAGTCTACAGACACAAAAGGAGACTCAAGAAGTTTCTTTGAAATGGGAGGGAGACGGTAGGAAGGACACAGCTGCAAGGGTTGGGTTTCTTTTAGAGACAATAAATACAACTGGAAAACCACTAAATTTTGCATCTTAAAGGGGCAAATTGTGTGGTGTGTAGATTACACCCAATGAAGTTATTTGAAATAAAAAGCAGCAGATGGGTGTGTGAGCTTCAGAATAGTCATGAGCAGAAGTGAGCAGCAGGGGAGGGAGGAGAGACTGCTAACTCTCCTTTCACAGTCAGTCCCTAAGAAACCCATTACAGAGGGAGAGGGTCGGCTATATCCTAGCCCTGCCCACCCCCCACCCCCAGCTCAGGAACTGTGCAGAAAAGAGGGCAGAAAGAAAGCAAGAGCTGGTGGGGTTGGGGAGAGCTGTGAAGCGATGACTGCTGGACCCAACGTGGTTCTGCCCCCATCATCTCACAACGGCTGTGGTCACCTTGCTCAAGGCCTGCGGAAGATTGAGTCCCAAGATCAAGATCAAGGGTGTCCTGAGTCCCTACCCTCTGTAGGGGGAGTCATTGGTAGTTACACGGCTGCTGAGAGAGACAGAGAGAGAGACTTTTAGGGACATGGCCAAAAGTAGGTTTCCCACACTTACCTGACAGCTGATGGTCATACCCACACACATAAGAGCATGTAAATGGTGCATGGATGTACTGACTATGGGAAGGAAGCGTTGGGGAACACGAGGAGGAGGTGGAAGTGACCAACAGATACGATCAAAATAGATGAGTATATGAGGTTATCTATGAATAAGCAAAAAATACCAATTATCAGCAAAATACCTACAGCATGTGTCAACCAGGGACTCCAAGCTTTCCCACCAGGGTCAAGAACGTGCCAACCCCCCTCATTACTAATTTTCATATTTTTATGTATCCGGGCGTTTTGCTTACATGTACATCTGTGCACCATGTACATGCTGGTGCCTACAGGGGCCAGAAGAGAGCGTTGAATCTCCTAGAGTTACAGATGGTTATGAGCCACCATGCAGGTGTTAGGACTGAAGCCCACGTCCTCTGTAAGAACAGCCAGTGCCCTTAACTGCTCAGCCACCTCTCCAGCCCCCATCACTACTTCCAACATTATACTAGAAGTAATTCTAATACAATAAAACAAGAAACGTACTAAAATCTACCCACAACTAGATAGAAGAAACCAAATAAAACTATCATTGTGCGCTGACAGTGTTACCATCATGTAGAAAATCCAAAATAATAAACAACAATGACCAAAAAACTGGAACTGGGAGGGCTGTCACTCACGCTGAAGTGGCATGCCCCTGTAATCTTAGCCCTCAGAAGGCAGGAACAGAAAATTCAGAAATTTGAGTCTACTGTTGACTATGTAGTGAATTTGAGGCCAGCCTGGGCTACATGAAAATCTATCTCAAAACAAACAAACAAACAAAAACAACTTTGGCAGAGAAGGTTGACAATGAAAGAGGCTTTGCCCAAGTGAATACAGGAATCGCTTAGCATCTCTGTTCACCTCACTGGGAACCTACACCTGCTCTATAAAAGGTTTAATATGTGTGTGATATTATATTATATTATATTATATTATATTATATTATATTATATTATATTATATTATATTATATTATATTATATTATATTATATTATATCATATCATATCATATCATATCATATCATAT
>NW_026596117.1:27904218-27951864 GCF_907164565.1 Psammomys obesus | reverse complement strand
ATATTATATTATATTATATTATATTATATTATATTATATATACATATAATAAACTACATATACATATGAAAGCAAGGAGTACAAAAGGCAGGTAAGGGGTTATATACACTTGTTTGCGTGCCTGCATGCCATGTACACTTTGTGAGAATTGACCGTTCACTTTCTTTTTTTTTTAATTTTTATTTTTCTTTATTAATTACACTTTACTCACTTTGTATCCCCCCCGTGGTTCCCTCCCTCTTCCCAATCCCTCCCTTCCTCCACCCTCTGCCTGCATGCCCCTCCCCAGGGGAGGACTTCTTTTCCTTCCTTCTGATCCTAGTCAATTAGGTCTCATCAGGAGTGGCTGCATTGTCTTCTTCTGTGGCCTGGTAATGCTGCTTCCCCCTTAGGGAAAGGAAATTAAAGAGCAGGCCAATCAGTTCATGTCAGAGACAGTCCCTGTTCCTATTACAATGGAACCTACTTGGATACTGAACTTCCATGGGCTACATCTGTGCAGAAGTCTTAGGTTATCTCCATGCATAGTCCTTGGTTGGAATAGCAGTCTCGGGAAAGACCCCTGTGCTCAGATTTTTTTGGTTCTGTTGCTCTCCTTATGGAGTTCCTGTCCTCTCCAGATCTTACTGTTTTCCACTTCGTTCCTAAGAGTCCCTGCACTCTGCCCAAAGGTTGCCCATAAGTCTCAGTATCTACATTGATAGTCTGCAGGGCAGAGATTTTCAGAGGTCCTCTGTGTCAGGCTCCTAACTTGTTCCCTCTTTCTCCTTCTTCTGATGTCCAGCCTCTTTGCCTTTCTGGATAGGAATTGAGCATTTTAGCAAGAGTCCTCCCTCTTGATTAGTTTCTTTAGGTGTACAGATTTTAGTAGGTTTATCCTATATTATATGTCTATATGAGTGAGTATATACCGTGTGCATCTTTCTGCTTCTGGGATAGCTCACTCAGGATGATCTTTTCCAGATCCCACCATTTACCTGCAAATTTCATGATTTCCTTGTTTTTTATTGCTGAGTAATATTTCATTGTGTAGATATACCACAATTTGTGCATCCATTCCTCCACTGAGGGACATCTGGGCTGTTTCCAGCTTCTGGCTACTACAAATAAGGCTGCTACAAACATGGTTGAGCAAATGTCCTTATTGTGTACCTGAGAATCTTTTGGATATATGCCTAGGAGTGGTATAGCTGGATCTTGAAGAAGCGCTATTCCTAGTTATCTGAAAAAGCGCCAGATTGCTTTCCAGAGTGATTGTATAAGTTTGCATTCCCACCAGCAGTGGAGGAGGGTTCCCCTTTCTCCACAACCTCTCCAGCATGTGTTGTTCTTACACACCTTGATATTGCTTCCTTTGTGACAAGAAGTGTAAGGGTAATTAAAATTGCAAACAAGAAAAGGAACATTGAGGAGGTGACTAAGAGACTGAAGCCATGTCTCAAGTTCACGATCCAAATTTTTTTTTTTTTTTTTTTTGTGCACAGTGCTGTGGGTTGACTACCAGGCCATGAGCACCCACCCAGCACTCAGGATGTACAAAAAAATGGGAGTCGGCCATGGGAATGACCCATGGTGGCTCTGCAGAAAACATTGTAAGAGTGGCTTTGAAACATTTGCAATATGGTTCCTGGGCAAAGACTGATCTCCCGATGTCACTGAATCCAGGACTGTTGGTGTGTCTGAAGACACAGCCAGCAGGAGGGTTTTGTGTGTAACATGAGATAAAAAGCTAACAAAGCTGAGACTGCAGTCCACTGGTGTTTTCCATGAACTACATTTGCTCTTCCCAACTTCCAAACTACATTCCAGCATTTTCTCCAGATCTAGAAAGAACTTGAAACTAAAAGCCTATTTTTAAAAGACTTGTTTGTTTCATGTGTATTTTAGTACACAGTATGTACACAGTGCCTACAGAAGAGGGCATAGGATCCTCTGGAACTGGAGGTACAGAAGGTTGGGAGCTAGCTGCCGTGTGGGTGCTGGGAACCCAGCCAGGGTCCTCTGCAAGAGCAACAAGTGCTCTTTTTAAATGAATTGCTCTTTCTATGTAATCCTCCCTTTGGGTGGGCAGAGAGCTGTGTATTGGCAGTATCATACCTCAAAAGCATTTGGGGAAGTAGTTGAAGGCACCAGCCATGAGCATGTAGAGACAGTGTTCAATTCTTCCCCTCACTAAGTTAAATGATTCCACCAGCCTCCAAATATAGGCAGTTTCCCCACCTGAAAAGCAGGGATTAGAATAAAACTACTGTAGGGATTACTACAAAGATTAAATGCGTTACTAAAAGTAAAATATTTTCAGTAGCACACGCCTGTAATCCCAGCACTCAGGGAGGCAGAGGCAGGTAGATCTTTGTGAGTTGGAGGCCAACCTGGTCTACAAAGAGAATCCAGGACAGCCAAGGATACAAAGAGAAAGCTTGTCTTGAAAAAAAAAAAAAAGTAAAATATTTTAATTGTACCTGGCATTACATCACATAATTTTTTGTGCGCTAAAAAGTTCATCAGCTGGTGAGATGTCTTGGTTGATAAAGGTGTTCGCTACCAAGCCTGACCGCCCTGAGTTCAGACCCTGGGCACACATGGTTAAAAGAGAGAACTGACTTCCTTTGAGCTGCACTTATGCACCTTGGTACATAAACACACACACACACACACACACACACACACACGCATACTATTTATATTTATGTATATGTATTTACATATAACGTTCTAAAATCCCACAGTTTGGCACATGTTTCCCAAACCGAACCTACTGAGGCATTTTCGCATACCCACTCAGCATCCACCTACTGCTGAGGTGACTGCTGCTTGCCAGGCCTTGTGCTAGTCAGAACGATAAGGAAGTGAACAACCTTATCACCGTGGACCAAGCGGTCCACTGCACATTCTGTAGTGTGCACAAGCGGCTTCTTCTTCCACGCTCTCTCCTCAAAGCATGGGACAAACGGAACCTGTCATTTTTTGAAACAGTAAATGCAATCCACAGGCTGGACCCCCAAAGACAACGCCAGCAAAAGGAGCCACAGGGCTTCACACCTGACCAGGCATTTGTGGCATGCACCACATTCCGGAAGTTAGTCCTGGGACCTTTTGAATGTCCTGTGTTACATACATCAATGTCCGGTCAAGTTCATAGGACCGTGTCCCTATTCAACTAAAATCATTCACACAGCATTGAGAGAAACAGAGGATGATGGAAAGATCCAGAAAGTGCAAAGCTGGGCTCTGTAATTCAAACCTGTAATTCAGGGGGATCATATCAGGACCGGCATTGGTCACATGATTACAGGGCAGCTGTCTCAAACAATGTCAACATCAATACTACACAGGACACTTCTCCTCCTCCACCTTCTGCTCTTGAGTTTCGTAGAAGAAAGAGAAGGCCTCCTCATAGCATATGGATTTGTGAGTTGTTTTGTTTTGTTTCACCTTTGGGGAAGCAAACAGAGAGAGATGTCCAAGACTATGGCAATGCCAACTGCCCAATAAAAACTCATGAGATCAGCAGGCCCCTATGGCTCAATGCTTAACTTTTGAAGGTCTCTCTGGGGTTCCCAAGAGAAAACTGCAGTAGGCTCACACAGTGCAAGGCTCTGTGTACCTTGCACATGCCTTCATGCTATCATTCAGTAATCGCAACACTGTCTTCCAGTTGTAGCAACACACTAAAGCCTGAGGTTACAAAGCTGTTGCTGGGGTTTTGTGTTGTTTTGTTTTTTTCAATTCAGAGCAAAAATAAAAATCCACCCCAAAAACTCATAAGGGTCGGTCAGAAAAGAATCAAGGTTTCTAACAAAATAAATGCACAGTTTGGGCTTGCTTTTCTATGGGGGATATCTGTCTCATATATCATGTGTCAATTGACCAGAGTTCAAGGGCTAATTTCTCAGGCACTGATAGAGAGCAGGAGAATTAGAAGGTGGTAGGCAAGCCACCGACCTTTCCCATCAGTGTCCCCAAAGGAACACTAGTCAAATTATCCTTAAAATTGTTGCAACAACTGAGAATAAATAAACACTCTCAGCCTGGGAACCCGGCCTGACATCAGGCACCTTTCTGCCTTCTACAGTGTGGTGAAACCCTTGGGTGAGTAACTCAGCCCCTCACCTGGTTTTGATCTGCCCTTCTGGGAGCTGCTCCCCTTCCCCATGAGCAAAACTCCTAAGGTCCTAGCTGCATAGACTCCTCTAGGGGCCTCGGACTCATATTGTCACAGACAGCCATAAAATTTTTATAGCTGCCAGGATCCATTGATCAGCGAGTCAACCGTCCATGCAGTAAAAGTGTTGTGTGTGAGAATTCAGAAGCCAGGGCACAGCAGGTCACACTTGCTGCTTGGCTGCTGGGATAGTTTCCTGGTGTCACAGCGTCCCACCTGTTCACTGGCCTCCCTCTAAACAGACAGTAAATACACGTCCCAAATAATTAGAGGAAGGCAGTTCTTTTTAATTTAAGTTAAAATAGAAAAAAATGCAGGTGACAGATCATGTTTGCTTGAGGGCTTAAAGTATCTGGACATAATCCTCCAGCCACCCAAGGAGGATGGAAACTGGGTGGAGAGGGGGCAGGGACAGGGAAAGAAGAGCAGGTTCTGCTGTGGGAGCAAAGGGTCTCCTTTTCAGGGCAGGATCACTCTGTTTTCACAGTTGTGTTGTAAAAACAGCAGATAATATCCCAAAGGGCCTAGGAGCAGCCCTGTGTGGCTTATCTAAGGAGCCGCTCCCTGGCTCACACCCCGTCTAGACCAAGCTGGGCATTATCAGCAACCTCTAGATTAATCAAGAGCCTATTCTCACAGGCACCAGACCTAACTAACCTGGTGCTCCGGAAAATTCAGGAGAAAACAGACTGCTTTCCACCCCAGATAGCTCTGAGAAGGGGACTTCTCAGGCCTGACACCCTCAGTCCTAAGAGACATACCCTCTCTTGCTCCTTATTAACCGTGTCCCTGAGTCTGACTGAAAAGAAGAAGCCTCTAGGCCCTGCTCTCCTAAAATGCCCCAGTCAGAAGCCAAGGTCTACATGAAATTCCCAGTGAGGCCTAGCAGAATCCTACTGTGGCCACCACCACCGCGTGCCTCTTATTTAACACCCTAAGGGCACGCTTCCCCTTGCTCGGCATCAACAAAACACACCCCACTCGTTTATAGGTACGTGTGTAGTCAGTGCCACAAGACTGAAAAATGGTTGAGATCTGTTCCAGCCAACAGAACATGGCAATCTGGGAAGGACACCGTCCCGTGAGAGCTGCGGCTATCTAGAAACATCTTGCTCTACTCTGAACAGACTGTTGTGATGAGCCCTGTCTCAACTATGACGCAACAATACAGGGAGATTGAGCATGAAAACATGTGTGTCCTGGGTTCATTCACCAAACACTCAAGTATCTACCTCACCCGCCATTGCCACTGCTCAGTGTGCCTACCGACTCATTTAAACATGTCGTGTCTAAATACGAAAGGAGATCAGCGAAAGGCAGAGCAAAGGCATGAAAGCTGCGAGTTGTATGCGCACAAGCATTCTCAGGGCAGTAAATGAAGACTGCAGCTCAGCGCACACCAGGCTCGGCAACCCAGGTCCCCACAGGAGACTGAGTTCTAGCATCAGCAGCCCCAAAAGGGAGAAATGGCACCTGGGCTGATGCTACAATTCCTCATTACAAGTTCTATCCCTGGGAGATGGCACAAGGATGGATGAGCCTCTCACTTTGTCGTTGCTTCAGTCTTCCCGTCCATAAAATGGAAACAGTAGCATCCTCTGTGGGTCGTGCCCTGAGATAGTCATTGTCAGGAGCCAACTAAACAGACTAGAAAATCCTCAGAGAATGTCATATTGAAATCAACACCAAGGGTCAGAACCTCCTTCCTCTCTGTGTGTGAAGGGGGCGCTCCTTATCAGCCATGGCAAGGAAGATGAGCAAATGTTTTCATTCCACAAAGGCCCCACTAGTCAGGATATGGCAGTGTGCATCCGTAATCTCAGCGCTTAGAAGGGTGAGGCAGGAGGATGCTGATCTTGAGCCCAGCCTAGGCTACGTAGCAAAGCCTCAAAAACATGCTATTATTTAAAGAAAGAGCTGGGTAGGCACCAGCTACATGCTTATACTCCTACCCGGGGATCCAGATAGAATCTCAGACGGAATCTTCATCAGCTGAATCCTCACGTTTCACAAGGCCACAAAGGAGGCTGGCAACTGGCATGTGGAGAAGTGGCTTTCACTCCCCAGGGGCACAGCATGGCCTCTCTCCTCCAAGTCGTGGGGGACCTGAGGTGAAGTGCTGGCATTCCGGGCAGTGTTTATTAACCCTGTGCCGCCAAGAGCCTGACCCCAGCCCCTTCAGGGAAAAGATGTAGATTCAGATACTGGAACTAAAAGGGTCCTGAATAATTCATACAAAATAATCCAGTTTGGTGAGGTCTGGAGAGAGGGAACCTGGATCTTTACTCCCCTCAGAAATTCAGAAAATATTCAGAGACAGAAAAGATGACCATGGATCAGTGGCAGGCCCCTGCTTGTCCAGAGTATGCAGAGATGAAATGCCTACACGTTAAAGGATTCCGATGTAACCATTCAGGTGCACCCCATGACACACAGGTGAATTTGCCCTCCTAGGTATAAGACTAAATAGAACCCTTGCTCTCAGCACAGTGCTTCTGAATTTTCTGAACGGGTGAACATTGTGTTTTCAGCCTGAAAAGCCAAAGGATGATCATTATCTATCCCTGATACAGACTCAAGACTGTGTCAGAGAAGAAAAGCCATTTCTGTGCTCTCAGCCAAAGGTCCCATTATGGGGAGGACCGTGGAACCTCATGGCAAGAAGTCCATCTACATGATTATTGGTCATTTCCATTTCCTCTCTGAGGGTTACAGAAGCTGCAGGCCTCATTCAGTCTTCCAGGATGTTCACACTTGTTTCAACTGCCTGGGTTCCTACCACAGACTGAATCCTGCTTCGCCACTTCGGGTATTTCTTTTTTCCATGGAAGCAGATGGCTGTTTGAGGTGTGTTCACTGCCACCTTGTGGTGCAGGGAGAAAACAAAACAAAACAAAGCAACAGCAACAAAAAAGACAAAACCCACTTTCTCTGTAAAGGGCTCGATTTGGGGGTCAGTCTTAGAAATCATTTTTTCTCTTCTCTGTGGAGGAGTCTTTGTGCTGACTTTGTTACAGGCTCAACTGTCTGAAGGGAGTGTGTGGGGGAGGTCGGGGATATTCTGCTGGCCTCCTGGACTGCCATGGTCTCTGAACCTGGGTTTTAACAACAAAAACTTCCCTCCCAGTATCTCTCACCGTCACTGTTGGTGCCAGGATTGAGCCACAATCCCAGATAACTGTATTTACAAGAAAGCTACTGCCCATAATCTCTCCAAAAAAAAAAAAAAACAATCATGTTATCCATATATGTTTTGCAAAGAGGTCTGCATACACTGGGTTAGCCATGTTTGAATTTTGACCTTAGCTTAGAAGATTAGGCTGGCCTAATGTGATGTTTAGAACCACCTGACCTACTATGCCACATAGCTTACTTTCAAGGCTGTGTTTCTCCGGTACCCACTGTATTTTCTGTAGCGAAGGTAGTTCTAGAGCCCTGTGTTTATCTAAGAAGAACGAACTTCAGATACATATAATTGGTTTTTTTTCCCTCATGGTGAGCTATCTCATTGTGGGAAATTTAATTCTGATAAATACATGTCTTCAAACTTAAAGATTTAGTATAATCGACGTGTGTGTGTGTGTGTGTGTGTGTGTGTGTGTGTGTGTGTGTGTGTACTCATGTTATGTGGCTCTACAGTGTCTTGTCTCTGTGGTCACTAAAGCCGACTGATATGGATAGCAATCACAAGCCACAAAAACATACCCAGGAGCCAAAATCTTCCTCGATCTAACATTAACTCTAGCCAGGGTTGTGATGCTTATGTGGCCCCAGAGGCTCTGAGGGAGAGCCTGCTCATTTGACAGGAATGCTGAGGGATCTGGATTTAAAAAAAAAAAAAAAAAAGTATGAACAGTTGAGAAAGACACAAAATGTGAAACCAGGAAGGACTCTAAGGTGACGCCAGCCTTTCCCCAGAGCAGGTGAGGGACACTGGCTGGGCCAGTTGCCATTTTTCAGAACATTCTCAAAGCTAGACAGGGACACACAGGGTCAGGTCCGCAGGAATAGAGGTAACATGGAGCAAATGAAGTCAAGGAGAGTCTCAAATCAGAAAATAACGTGTTATTGGTGCTAGAAATACTTGTTCCCTAAAAGGCTGCTAGAACATGGATGAGACCTGGGTGAGGGGGAGAGACAGCCAGCCAGCCAATGTTTATTCAGAATGCTGTGGTTGTCGTTGTCAGTAACTGTCAGCCCCTCCAGGCCACAGGGGAACATGGCTTGTACTCCTGGCTGCTGGTGGTTGGGTGAGACCCTGTGACAAGTTCTAGGGAATAGGTGGAAGTGACTTGTGCCACTACCAGGGCAGATTTGATTAGTGATGTAAGGGTCCAAGCTCTCCACGGCCTGCATATCAAGGCAGTAAGTAGCCAGTCAGGGGGTCTCAGAGAACCCTAGGAGGCAGCACTATGAGGGCATATCTCTTTGGCCTGGCCACACTGGGCATGGACTATCAGTGAGGACCAAACCATTGTAGTTGAGGCCAGAAACACCTGGGTGATATGTGTTACTGCAGCATGACAGAGCCAATCCTGACTAAAGCACATCAGCTTGAAGAGGAAGTTATGGTTGTCTTTTTGAAGTCTGTAGAAGGATATGGTCCTTAGGTTGAGGCAACAAAGGCCTCAGGAAGGTAGACGGAGTTCTGGCTAACACGGCAAATGTCTTAGAACTCCAAGAAGCATTCTGATCATCTCAGGGAAGATCACTGCTACCTCTGGGCAACCGTTACTTTATTTTAGGAAAAACACCAAAATGTACCCTGTGTTGCATGAAAATAAAGCAAGAATGTTCTCGGCAGTGCTTATGGGGAGGAGGGAGCCTCTAATTAAATCCATCTCTCAGGGAGGAAGTGGAGCCTGGGTCTAGAAATGAGGATTGCTTCACAGAGCTGAATCAGAGCAGTGATTCACAGGTCTCCCACTCTTCTGAGGGAGGAAAACATATTCCTTCCTCTCCTATGTCAGTTAGTCCTTAGAAATGGAGGTGAGCTGACCATGGCTTCTGACAGGAGTGGAGGTGAGCTGAATGTGGTTGTCCAAGGGCAGCCAGAAGTGCCCTTCTGCATCGTTGGGCCTGGAATTGAACCCTATGTTCACTTTCTCTGCTTCCCTTCCCTTCTGGTCCCTGGACAAGGGGCCAGCAAAAGCTGTAGCATGGCTTCATGTTGGGGCAAGGGAACAAAGAGAAGAAAAACTCCCAGCAGAGGCACAGTAGTAAAAGGGCCCTGCAGAGCCTGCCTGTTGGGGCCAGAAAGGCTCTGACGCCATCAGCCAGAGCAAGACCCGTCATTGTTGGGAAGACAACAGGACCATGCACCAAAAAGGTGACAAAGATCCCAGAGAACTCCATCCAACCAGGTCCATACCCTGGGTGAGGATTCTGAGTTAGTGGGTAGGAACCACACCTGCCTAATGTGCTGGCAATTCTGGACGAATCCAATTGTTCTTTCGGGAGTGTACATCATGAAACAATTCTCTAATGCTCCCTGAGGACTCACTAGGCACCCTGAGCAAGCATCCATTCTTCAAATCCATGTGTGTTCTCCCTTAGTGCCACCAGCTTAAGGAGCACTGAAGATGGTGCCAGAGATGATGCTGATAACGCCCCCTCCTGAGAAAGCTGCTCAGTTGCTGCGTTTTAAGAAACAGACAAGCAGTCTGGCTGTAGTTGTGCCTTGGGTCTAGTTTGCCCCAAAGGCTCGCATGATGGGTGCTTCACCCCCAAGGCTGTGTGGGGGGTAAGATGGTTGGGTCTTTAAGAGGTGCAGCTCCATGGGAGATCTTAGGGCTCAGGGATTCAGTCCATCGTTGGCACTGGATCGATGCTGTCTCCTAAGACAGGGTCAGCTCTCGTGAGACTAGATTAATGCCCCTGAGCACAAGCTGTGGTAAGAAAGTCTGCTACCTCCCTGAGCCTCTATACCACATGCTGCGCACCTATGACACACACATTCCTGCCGATGTTATCACCCCTGTGCGAAGACCCTCAGGAGATCCAAGCAAATGCCCATGCCATGCTCTTGAGCCTCCGGAACTTTGAATTAAATAAATAAAGTTCTTCTCTATACAGTGCCAGGAAGCTTTAGGTATTTTGTCATAGTAACACAAAGCAAACTGTCAGTTAATTATTATACACTAATTACACATTACAGTTTTTACATATAGTCTACAGTCTATGAAGAAAATGTGACACTTGTGAGACTGAAGAAGGGGTATTAAATGGATTAGACAGGGCCCCTCTGAGATACTTATCCACTTTTCAATCCTTCTTTCCTTCTTTCTTTCCTTCTTTCTTTCTTTCTTTTCTTTCTTCTGACAGGATGTAACTGTATAGGTTCAGCTAGCCTCACGCTCAGGATCCTCCTGCCTCACCCACTAGAGCAGTGACTGTGACACCGTTAATACAGTTCCTCATGTGTGATGACCCCCAACCATGGGAATATTTTGTTACTATCTCATACCTGTAATTTCGCTACTGTTGTGAATCATAACGTAAATTCCTGTGCTTTCCAACAGTCTTAGGCAACCCCTGTGATAGAGTCATTCAACCCCCACAGGGGCAGTGAGCCAGATTGCTAACAGCTGCTCTAGGAGCTGACCCTTGAGCTGAGATGGGAGAGATGTCAAGGCCAAAGATGCAAGGGGTTCCAGGACACTCACACGTGCTCTAAGACTTGAACATGAGGTCAGAGGGTGGCTTTGAACTTCACGTTAGCAGCAGGGGACGGTCTTTGAAGAGATTTAAGGGAAGGCAAATGTGACTTCGTTGACATTTTGTCAGGACGATTGGAAAATTATACTCACGAACATGAATTTTGCATTTCAAGCTTTGACTTTGTTCCTGGAGTTCTGGGCACCCTGCATGGTCTCTCTGAGTCCTCACCACCATCCCTGGAAGTAACATCAGCCCATTTCACCCATAATGGCATCGGCCTAGAGTGACACCGCTGGCGAGGTGGAAGATGTCACTCAGTGTCCACACGACTACGCCACCCGACCATGAAGGGAGAGCCCCAAGGTGCCTCAGCGGCCATGATGGTTCATGAAACCCGCCACTGACAGATCATATGCGGCGGTACTCAGGTTTTGAATATATACTCGTAAGAGAGTGGATTCATTCTATCTCGGAGTCATTTCATGTCTTCACAAGCAATGAATGCTGAAAGTATTTGCCACATTGAGCTGTCCGACTTTAAAAGGAGCTTGAGTTTCGTGACCACTGCTAGGAAGCTTCTGGAACTACAGTGAAGTCTGGAACTGCAGCGAAGTCAGCATCTGGGATGAGAGAGCAGAAGTTTCACCACAAACACTCTTGCCCTCACCTCCCTCCTTCAGCATCTATAAACTCCCTATCCTCACGCAGCTCCCAGAAAGGCACGGTACAGCATGTGGGTTCACCCCGCACAGACCTCGAGAAGATCAGAACTAAGACAAGTCTGAAATGCTTCAGACAGGCCCTGCCCATACAGCTGTCAGGGGAGGTCAGCATTGCATTCCTCAGTCTCTCCCCAACTTAGTTTTTGAGACAAGGTCTTGCCCTGAGCTCCAAGAATCTAGCTGTCTCCACTTAGCCAGAACTGAGATGACGAACACGTGCTGAGGGCTAGAGCGATGGCTCAGCAGTTAAGAGCACTGGCCGCTCTTCCAGAGAACCTGGGTTTAGGTTCCAGGTACTCCTATGCCCGAGTCACATCTGTAACTCCAGTTGCAGGGGATCCAATGCCCTCTTCTGGCCTCCATGAGCACTGCATGCACATGGCACACAGACAAAACACCCACACAGAAACACCTGCTGCCACACTCAGCAGCGGGTACTAGAGACTCAAACTGGAGTCCTTGTGCTTGCATGGTAGTTGCTTTACCAACTGAGCCATCTCTCCAGCTCCCAATAAGCCTGTGAGACAACTGAGGTGCCATTTAGCTTTCCATTTTATGGGATGCAACGGAGTCAAGGCTCCTAGTCTCAGCTCCAATTGGCTGCACCAATTAAATGAAGGCAAGACCAGGTTTTCCACTCTCCAGGATGTTTAGGGCGTGGCACCAGCAGATGGGCTCTCTGTCTTCCCAGCGCGCTCTGTAATGCCTGCCCTCCGCTTGACCCAGAACATAACGCTATCTATGGCTACACCTGCCAGGCTAAAGGATTGCGGACCTAAACACACTCTTCTTCTATTGTCTGTTTTTACTCTGCTGCCTTTGCTGTATTGTCTTCCTCATGACTGCTAATGTCATTAGATTATCTGTGCCATTGTCCTTATTAAGTTCAGTAACACCTACAAAGCCTAAGATGGTCTGTCCCCCATTTCATCAGTAAACAGCCTAAGGTAAGGCAGCAAGTCAGCACCTTAGCTGAAGTTCAAGGTCAGGTCTGCTTTGATAGCCTATGTATGTATTTAAGCCCTTTTTCTCTGTGCCCAGAAATTGCAGTCATCTGGTTGGGACTTCAGAGGTCACCTTCTTCTTAATTTATAAAAAAAATTTCATTTGAAAATGGTGGCTTGTCGGTGTCACCCTCAAAGACAAGAGCATCAGAGATGATTGCATTATGAAATCACAGACCTGGGAGTGGCCTTGCAACTGGACAATGACGTGTTGAACTCAGTCCTATACTGAGGCACACACAACACGGCACTGAAAATGAGCTCAGCGCCTCAGTGCCAATAGGACTGCAGCTAAGTGAGTGTTGTCCCCTTGTGCTGATGTGACCCTGCCCACTAGGTCTGTTGTGCTTCCAGTGGTCTTCACTCACTCACCAGACTTCCAAGGGCTTACAAAGGCTCTTTGGAAGGTCTCATTAAACACTTCCTTTAAGTTGTGTCTTAGTTGTTTCAAAAACTAAATCAGACTTCTAATTATGAAGATGGCCTATCAACAAAGAATATTCAGTAGAAATGTTTAAAATGAGTGTTGAAATCTGTTCAAAATAAGGCTATAACACTGTAGTTGTTTGAATAAGAAAGCCACCCCCTACCCTACTCCTAGGATCACATATTTGAAGTCTTAGTCATCAGGGAGTGGACTGTTTGAGAAGGATTGGGAGGTGTAGCCTTGGTGGAGAAGTGTGTCACTGGGGATAGGCTCTGAGGTCTCAGATGCTCAAGCCAAGCTCAGTGTCTCTCTCTTCCTGCTGTCTGCAGATCCAAATGTAGAACTCTGACTCTCTCCAGCACCATGCCTATTTGCATGCTGCCATGCTCCCATCATGGTGATAATGAACTAAACCTTTGAAACTATAAGCCAGCCCCAGTTAAATGCTTCTTTCATAAGAATTGCCATGGTCATGGTGCCTCTTCACAGCAATAGAACACTGACTGAGAATCACAGAGATGGCTGGTGGGGAGAACTTGCCTCTGTGCCTCTTGGCCTGTGTTTGATCCCTGGAACACACAGTGGAAGGAGAGAACCAACTCCTGGTAGCTGTTGTCTGATGTTTCCCCATATGCACACAAGTGAATAATTATAAAAGAGAAAGGAAGAAGCCAATACCGGTTGGTTTGTTGAGGTGGGGAATCACGACGTCGCTCTTACGAGTCCTGAACTTGTGTGCTTACATGCTCCTACCTTACCCTTCCAGCTTTGTTTTCTCTTGTTTTAACTCTACAGCAGTACAGGTTTAGCCCAGGAAAATGGTGTGTGTGTGTGTGTGTGTGTGTGTTTCAACAATAAGGAACATGGCTGGCAAGTTTTCTATCATTGAGATACACCTCAACCTCTCCTACATCTTGGAAAATACACATGGTCTTCCAAAGTCAATATACCTTTTTGAGCTTGGTTGAGGAATGATTGGCAATAATAATTGTATCACAGCACACATTTGCCACTTGTGCTCATGAGCTTACATCCAAGTGTCCCCACTCACTGTCCACTCAGATGGAGTCACCCTTACTCATTTTATAAACCAGTGATTTGCTCACTGGATATTTGCAATCAAACCTAATGGTTACTATCATTCTATCCCTACTGAACAGGAAAAACCTACCCTGTAAATAAATAAATAAACAAACAAAGACAGGTTGTTATCATTCATTTTATACTCGATACTTAAGAGAAAATGCTAATATAATAAGCATACTGTATTAGCTACCTCAATTTTATATCATAAATATGTATAAAGAGTAACAGAATTCGTGGTCTATAATTGTCTATATTTTCCTCAAATGTTGCTGCTGTTTGAATGTAGAATAGAAGAAGTGTGTCCCTGGTGGTGGTCAATGTCACCTTGACACTCAGTAGCCCTGACCCACTTCCTGTCACTCTCTGCTTCCTGGGTGTGTATTTAATGTGACCAGCTAGCCTCGAGTGCCTGCCACCATGCTTTCCCTACTTGTTGTCATCCCTGGGCTTAAGGTTAAAGGCTATCCCCCAACTAGCTAGACTCAGCCACCAGTCACCCAGAAGTCAATTGAAAGGGCCAAATTAATAGTGAAAAGTTAAAAAGAGAGTTTTAGTCAATGTGACCACACTGGAAAAAGGAACAATGGGACCAAGCGATCCTAAAAATCCATGTGCAGGGTCTGAACTGAAATAATTCAGGTGGGGGGGGGGGATCTGCTGGAAATTTTTATGTCAACCTGACACGTGCTAGAATCATCTGAGAGGACAGAGCCTCAGTTGAGATAATTTCTTCAGATGAGGCTGTAGGGCAACCCTGTAAAACATTTTCCTAATTAGGATTGATTGGGAAGGGACCAGGTCATTGTGGGTGGTGCCATTCCTGGGCATGGGGTCCTGGGTTCTATAAGAAAGCACAATGAGCCAGCCATGAAGAGCAAGCCAGTAAGCAACACCCCTCCATGGCCTCTGCATCAGCTCCTGCCTCCAGGTTCCTGGTCTGTTTTAAGATTATGCCCTGACTTCCTTTGATAATGAACAGTGATTTGGAAGCATAAGCCAAATAAACGCTTTCTGCCCCAAGTTGCTTTGTCATAGTGGGTCACCACAGCAATGATAACTCTAACTAGGACAGCATATTGAGGAGGGATACTGAGAAGATAAATGGGAATTAAGGGGTTGTTAGAAAAGCCATTGAAACCATGTTACTTCTCTGTCTGGAGGCAACAACATAGCTTAAGGAAGGAAGTAGGGGTCCTCTTGGCAGAGGTGGGATGTTTCTTCCTACATATAGCTCATTAGGGATGGGGCTAGATGCACAGCAGGAGCCTCCAGCCAATGCTGATTTCCAGGCAAGAGGCAGGGACAGGTGCAGAGAGTGCCACCAACACCGCCTTTGATGTAAACTCGCTTCTCTACGTGAGTAATGTGGGCCCCAAGAATTAGATATTCACAGAGAGTGTCTCAGCAGGGTGCCTTTCATGTCTGAGAAGTGGGAAAGGCTGCTGCAAAGTGCCAACCCCAGCAGCGGCGAAATCCAAAAGTCATGTTCTCATACTGACCTATGGATGGAGCTTAAACAGAAGGCAGGAAGTTCTCATATCCGAGCAGTCCACCAAAGCTCAGCCCTGTGCACGCCTGTGTCAGCTTCAGGTCTCCCATGCACAGATGGGCTGATAAGTTAAACACATTTCTCCCAGGGACAAGTTCCTCTGGCAGCCCTTAGGGCTTCAGCCTCTTCTCAGAGGCCACTCCCAGGAGATCCCATTTTCTTTGCAGTGTTCTCTGTTTCAATAGTCTGATAGCCAAAAGTGGGGATACAAGACAGGCCAGGTACAATGTCTTCCTTGCTGTGGTGGACTGTACCCCCTGGAACTGTGAGCCAAAATAAACCCTTTCACCCCAAAGGTGCTTTTTTTTTTTTTGTATGTTTTATCACAGCAACAGCAATGTAAGAAAGACAAGCTTCTGCCTTAAAAATCTTTTCAGTCTATGAACTTTATTAAATAATGGTAAGGCATCCTCTTTTTAGCCCCACCCCACCCCCTTTCAGTTTGTTCAGGGATGTCAGAGACATAAGCGTGAGATTTCACTGAATTCCCACAAGAAACATACCTGTATAACTGGTAGCAGGGTCATGAGACCCAATATCACAAGCCCTCAGCCCCTTCATGCTTTCTCCAAGCTACAGCCTGCCCTGGGAATCCCCCCCCCCGGGCTGAGAAAGGCCAGGTTTTATTTTGCCTCCTGTCAAGCTTCATGTAAATGAGACACTCTTCATTAACCTGCCTTCCTGTTCCTAGAGTTCATCTCTACCTTGCAGAGTTGCCATTTGTTTTCATGGTTGTATTATATTCCACTGTATAAATAAAATACAAGTTCTTTCCTCATTATATTCTTTCATAACATACTAAAAATAAAATATTACATGTTGTTTTACTGAAATTCCAATTAATCCATATTCTGTCTGAGTGCCCTCACCCTGGCAACATTTTAGTTAGTCTGCAGAAGGGCCTACTCGGATTTTTTTTTTTTTTTTAAGAGCAAAAATCATGTTCTCTGATACATTTGTAAATGTTGTACCTACAAAATAAAAAGGAAGATTTTTTACAGCCATTTGCTTAATCTGAACAATGTGAACAGGAAAACTGGTTTATTCTAGAAGGCCTCCTCCCCTGGGAGGGGACAGGTCCACTTTACAAAATGAATTATGTCTTTCTGCATTTATGAAATCATCTGGAACATGGACACGCCTTCCCTTTATTTTTGATGTGTAAATGACCTCAATTGTGTTAATCGTTTGCTTACAAACACAGCAGTTGTAACAATGTTTAGTGTTTCTAGAAAGTCCTTTTATTCTTCAAAGTATATTACAAATTACAAATTAATTGAGTCTAGCTCTACCCCAGGGAAGAAAGCATTACTTATTTCTAAAGCTCAGACTCCCTGAAGCCAAGTGTGAGCCAACTGGCTGCCAGCCATGGGGTGACTTTCAGTCTGCAGGTCTGGGCTCCAGCTCCAGCCCCAGCAACATCAAAGAGACATTCAGTGTCTTCTCCCAGGACTGTTCTCCTTTCCATCCAAAACTACAGAGGGTGAAGGAGGGGTCAGGGATCAGGGAAATGCTAAACTATCAACAAAAATGCTAATCTCCGTTTTGTCAGGAAGATCTCCACCTCAGCTGGGCTCTGGTTTTTCTGGTTATAAAAATGGCCTTTATTTTTAAAAGCCTCAAGGATCAGGCAACTGACAGCCATGGGAAAATGCTAGATTACATGCAATGAGGTCTGGATGAAATTCTGAGACTACAGTCTCTCCCTGAGATGGCTTGCTGAGGATGTTCAGAACTGGAATCATCCTGCTGCTGTCTTCTAAAGCAGCCTGTAGTTGTCCTTTCCTTTTTTTTTTTTTTTCTAGCCCCAAAAATGCTGCCATGGTAGAGGAAGTAGACACGATGAAAGCAACTTAGATGCACAGTGAAACCCATTGTTTTATACAATTGATATGTGCTCCTAAAAATAAATGCTGAAAACTGAAATGCTAGCATGGAAGAATGCTTGCCCTAAATGGCTACTACACAATCTAGGACAGAAACTGAGATCTGGCATCCCACTGGGGAACAGCTGTAAGGGCTCTCGGGAAATCTTTTACTCTGACACATTTTTCTTCAAATATTAAACAATGTTTTGTGAAGCCTTTCTCAACAATCATTGTTTAAAGGAACAAAAATTTTGTTTGTTCTCAGAGCAACCTTCCCCCGGTTTCCTCTTAGCAACTCCAGAAATCTCTCCACTCTCCATCAGATTGCTCACATCTTTTAATCTATGCCCCTACCCTTCCTTTTTTTTTTTTTTAACATTGGACTACAGTCTAAAAAAAAAAAAAAAAAAAAAAAAAGAACAAACAACACCAGAATGAAGCTGGTACCAATAGTCTCACCAGAGACACTAACTTCCACAATCTTCTACAGAGGGGCAGAAGGCCTGAGTGGCAAGGCCCTTCTGCACAGCCCCTGGGAGTTCCTGCCCAGTGATTGGTGCCCACTTCGGAGGCTGCAGCCTGGGGCTTATACCCAGGAGAGTGCCCCAGAGTTGAGGCTAGACATTGTGCCCCCAGGCTCCATGGACCTGCCAGAAGCCTTCCAAAGATTCTTGGTCCCTGCTATAGGTGGGTACCAAGACAAAGAAAGCAAAGATCCAAAGACTTGGATCCACCAAGTAGGACAGCCTGTAGGGACAGCAGGCCCCAGGGCTTCCACTGAGTGAATCTCCCTCTGTATGTGCCAACTCTCCAGTCACTGAGAAAACCACTCTCCTGGGTCCCAGCAGCCAGACAACGGGGGCAGGACTGCTCCTCATCACTTAATATGATACACGGGGTCTGCTTGGTCTGTGGGAGTGGTGGCCTGTGGCAGGGCCAGGCGCTAAGCCAGCTTGAATGGCATAAAGCACCACCAGGACCACAAGCAGCCGAGCTACAGCCGTGCGGGCCTCCGACAGAAGCTGCAGAGTGTGGGAGCACATTCCTGCAGTCCCGGAACTAACCAGGGTTTTGCAGCCAACCAGTGCAATGTGCAAAGGGGAGGCAGGAAAGAACAGCTGGACCCAGAAAAATCATAAAGGAGGAGGATAGAAATATGAGCCAATCAAAGGGAAGGGTGCAACTTTTTGTGTAAAGGGATTTCCTGATCCACTGTGAGGCGGGATAAGATAACAACCCCAGAAGCATCTGCCATCTGTTGTTAATACCTGTTTAGCAACCCTCATCCAGAAGGTTTGAAACCAGAAATGTTTCAGATTCCAGATTTGCTTGGATTTTGGAGTATTTGTATACATAATGAGCTGTCTTGGGAACGGGATCCAGGCTGAGCCAGGAAAATCACTTATGTTTCATTTGCAATTTATGCACAGAGCCTTGAGGTAATTTGGTGCAATATTTTCAGGGCACCTGTGTTTTAGCTGAGACTAGTCACACGCGGTCTCTGCTGTGAGGTTTCACTGCAGTATCATGCTGCTTCTCAAAGGGTCTTGAGTTTTAGACTTTCACATTAGGAATACTCCTGTAACCCACATCCCAGTTTTCATCTGCGTGCTCAATTATTCTTAACTTGTCCTTTGTTTGCTATCAGAAGACTTCTGTTAAGGAACTCCTCAAGAATTTTTTGTTCATTTATGAACTGGAGAAATAGACCAATTTCAACTGCATTTCAGTAAGCATCAGTTTAACAAACTTCGCTAGCTCTGACTGGACAAAGAGAATGCTGGGCATTTTGCTTGTTTGACCAGAAGTTTTAAATGATGGTCCAGGTACAGGAGCAGCACTTAGAGGTGAGGGAAAATAAATGTTTTTGTGGAAGACAGATCTGTGAGACAGTTACTGCTTATCTATTTGATAGCACAGGTAGCCCAGGACAGCTGAGACAATCACCAATGAGTAACAATTAGAATTGACAGCAAAATCATGAAAACGAAGAAAAACGGTGCAGAAAAAGATAGATGAGGACATTAAGTGCTGATTTGAGAATATGGTTCGGTCTTCTGGAATGTTTCCTAGGGACCGCATGCAACAGGACCAAAGCCAGCACACATGCAGGTAATTCTAGTAGACAACTATAGGAATAGGCGGATCTCACTGGGACAAACAGGACGACAAATGTATTTGTCTGCAGTCAAGAACTGTACTAACTTGAATGTGAACTGGAAGAGCAGGAAGCACAGAGAGCAGCAGGTTTCTCTTCACTCTCCACTGCCTCTTTACATGTGTTCTGTAGGGACATTTCTTCCTGTAACCTCAGGGGAAAATTTAGTTCACCCTTTAATTTTCTGGTCCCTTTCGGTGGGCATTTCAAGTCATCAGATCAAAATATCCAGGGTCATGTAATGCTTAAAGCTTTTATCTTGACTGCTTTGTTTTCCTGAGAGCATCTCTATGTCCATCACACTCCTGATTCTCCTGGCTTTGATCTCCCGAGCTCCAGGACACAGTACTCCTGGCTCTTTGTTTTACACTTTGGGGAATGTAAGTCATTCCTAAATCAGGTCTGCAGAAGATGTTGAAGGGGCAGGTGCAGCTGGCACAATCCCTGTACTCCATCTGCTGGCCAAGGCTCCTTGACTCTTCCAGGCTTGGAGCAATGGAAGGAAAAAATGGATTCAAACAAGCATCCTTCCTGAACCACTAGCTATTGATCTAGACCTTGACCCTGTGGTAGACTTGATAGCTATCTAAAACTCTTCCTCCCTTCCTCTTTTCTCTTCCTCCCTCTTCTCTCTCTCTCTCTCTATCTCTATCTCATGTTCTTACACTCTTGTCAAATACCCTCTCCTTATACTGTAGTTCTTTTGATAGCTAGTTGCCTTGTCCTGCATAAGAGGTTTCCAGGGGTCTCCTCTAGTCCTTCATTTAGGAGCCTTTGCCTTCCATATGGCCTCCTGGATGCTCAGAAATCCACTCCAGCTATGGCCTTCCCTTTAGAGTTGCCTGCACATGGTCAACAGGAAATGCTTCTGCATCCTGCACTCCTGAAAATTCTTTGATACGGGCTGTCTCCAGAGCAGAAGTTCTCTTGAATGCCAGTATACAGTGGACCCCATCTGTTCCACATTTGGATTCACAGTGGAGTTAAACACAAGTTTACTACATCCACTAAACCACTCAGGGTATACAGTAGGCACTCCAGTGTGTCCTTTTCAAGTGTACTGGGCATGAGGTCAGGGGCAGGTTTTCATGGCACCCTCTTGCAGCTGGGAAAGAACTTAGCACAAAAGCTCAAAAGTCTGATTCTGTGATAACATTGATGTGAGTAAGAAGGACAGATGAGTAATAAAATCAAGGCTTGCCAATATTCCTCAAAAATGCTCCATCTGGTTTCCATCTTTCCTGCGGATGGATGGCTAAATAGATAAATGGTAAATAGGTGAAAGAGATGGCAGATAGATAGATAGATAGATAGATAGATAGATAGATAGATAGATGGATGACAGGGAGATAGATGATAGGTGAACAAATTATTAATAGATGATAGGTAGATTGATAGATTATAGGTAGATAAAGTGACAGACAGACAGACAGACACTGTCCATCCTGTACAACATAGACAATACAAGGCAGTGTTTAGCTAGGATTTCCAATTCAATGCACTTTGTGAACTAAGTTCTTCAAAACATTCTGTTGAGGCTGACGTTGGCTGTGGTTGTATCAGCTGTTGGCTATGGACAGAGGAAACGATGGTGTGATGAATACTAAAACAAGGTCCCACGTGCCATTAGAACACCAACATAGGTCCATGTGGGGTGAAAGAAGAAACGGATTAACATCTCAAAACACTGCCAAGGATAATCTGCCACCGACAGGACCCAGTGATCACATCAAACACTGTTGAGAGGGTCCCTAGGACAGTCTGCTACCTCTGACATTGTAAATCCCCCAAATGCCTTTCCAGCCCTTCTCTTTGCAAATACTGAACACAAATTCACAGACCCAGAGGCTTTTGGCACAGGTAAACAAGGCTCTCAAGTCAGTCACCGTGGGCAAACCCAAGGATTAGCATCACCAACAACCACAAACGCCAGTGAAGGCAGAGGTTCTTACAGTCTTGGCAACCCTCCTGAAGGCCAGACAGAAGTGCTGCTGTTCTGAGCTCCCAGCTTGCGCTACCGGTGGCAAGGCTCCCTAAACCAATGGTGGCTGCACACTTTATCACGCCTCCTGAGGCAGGATGGGACATTAAATTCGGAATGGGTAATAATTATCCTAGGAGGGCATAAAACCGTAAGCTTTCTGGGTAAGTTTGCCTCCAGATTCCACAACAAAAGAGAGTCAGCCTCATCGCCGGTGGGACTGAGCCCCAGCCTGAGCATGCATCTGCTCTTGTGGCTGGTCAGTTCAGCGTCACCACTTCCGCTGCAGTTCGTCGCTGACAGCGTGCCTGCAAGGGTCAGATCAGACCCAAAAAGAGTCTCAGCTAAGCCTCTGACGCGTCCCAGGATTAGAATCAAGGTAGCAAAGAACAATACACTTCCCAGTGTTCCTAAATTGCCTCTGACAGTCTCAGAAACACACAGCGATGGGTCTTAAGTCTTCCACACACATGGAAATTTTCTTCCCAAAGAAAAGCGAAGTCAGGTCCAGAAAGAATCGCATCCATGGGAGAAAAGCACAGGCAAGAATGCTCCAACACCTTCAACTCATAGTCGTCCCAAGACAAAACACACACGAAAATTTCGGTGTGAATATCCACACATGATCAAATGTGATCACACATGATGACAGGGTTCCCACGTCTTTAGAAAACATAAGCTCTTTCTGATACAATGAATTCTTAGTACAGGACAAAAGGACAAATAAGCACCTGACTACAGCACAGGTGAGGGACAGAAGCCATGTCATGAAGTGCAGCCCCAGTGAAGGAGGGAAGCAGCAAGCTTTGATGTTAATTAAATGACTAACAAGGCCATTAATTAAATGGCTAACTTAAATTAAGTGACTATCGTTAATTAAATGACAAGCTCACTCAGGGTCTGAGACAGCAGACATTGACAAGCTCACTTCTCCTGTAAACCCTGCCTGTCCTTCCTTTTCCCAAAAGGGGCGATATCTGCTCTTATCACTAGAAAAGAGAGCGCCACCAGTCCCCTCTTAGACAGCCAGTTCTGTCTGTTACAAAACCGTCTTCGCGGGAAACGCAACCTCAGCTCCTGTAGAACCAGCTCAGCCCCAGGATGCCTCTCCTTGAGGAGCTGCAAAGGCCATCCTCAGATGGTCACAGGGTTCTGACAATGCCTAAACCAATACAATGCATAAGCTATTTCCAGTCATGGCTAGGTCTCTTTAAGCAGTAGCGAGAGGCTTTAGCTGTGTGCTAATTAATGTTTCCTTTACCTCTGAGAATGTCTGGTTGGGGAAAGCTGAAGCAGGGCCTCATCACCACCACATCACACCAGTGCCTCTCCAGAGGTCTGCTCCACCTGGGCCCTCACCTAAAAAGAGAGAGAAAGGGACAGGCAGGAGGCAGAAGAAGAGAAAGAAGAAAGAAATGCTGTTGGAATATTTCTGTTTTGAAAGTAAATACTATACATATCATCTGATCCTGATAAGCCCACCATCATTTCTTTTTGTGGTGAAAATTACACAGACATCAAGACTTGATTGAGCATATTAAACTTTAGGATTTTGACTGAGGGCTCAGAACAGAAAACATGTTGTCTGTTGAAAAGAAAAACAAAGGCCTGCAAATTACTGCCATGCCTGACTACCTGACTTCAATCCTGGGATCCATGTGGTGAAAGGAAAAATAGACTTCAAAAAGTTGTCCTCTGATTTCCACACATGCACTGTGGCACATACAAACACACACATACACATGCACACACGCGAAAACACACACACACACCAATTTTTAACTAAAATAACAGACATCTATGTTAGTACAATCCCAGCACTAAGGGCTCTTAGGCAGAAGGATTGCCATGGCCAGCCTGGGCTACATAGTGAGTTCCAGGCTACCCTGTCTCAAGAGTGTAAATAAAGGATCATAGCTTGCTAATATCAATCCAATGACACTGATGGAGTTATAAACTATGTCTATGGAGTGATATGTAGCTTACAGGACAACCTAGTCACTAGGTCTTACCAACTTTCAGCAAATAGTTATTAAAGAATAAAAAATTCACTTCATTGCTTAGTATCACCCTCTCTCTCTCTCTCTTTCTCTCTCTCTCCCCTCAAATTCTGCAGTTGCTTATACATTTCTGCCATTACAAGTCACAATGTGCTGATTGTGTGACTGGCCCCGTTTGTAACAGATCTTAGAGATGAGGACAGATCCCCTCTGGCAGTTCCACATGCTTCTGAGAAACACTGTTTGTTTATACCTCCCACGGGCTGCTGTTGCCATCTCCCCCTTCGAAGGTGACAGATCAGAGGCCTAGAGGGCTGAGACACTGGCAGAACACTGTTTGGAAGGTGCATGGCCAATGCTGAGAAACCAAAATTTTTCTCATTTTCCTCTTGTTTTATTGTTTCTCAATTATAATAGGTTTGAACTTAACTTAACAGGGTTTTGAAGCATCTTCCTTAGCAAACCCAGAAACCAAGCAATCTCTATCCATTGAAGTATTCTAGGGAAAAGATACAAACCCAGAAACCACAGATATCACCCTTACCGAAAATCAGGTAGCAGATTCTGGGACAAGAGAAAAGACCATCAGATGCAAACAAAAGGTCCTACTTTGCTCTCCATTGGCCAGAGTTATAACAATTATTAGACAATTACATACAAAACTACACAGCCTCCCAGACCACCTGCTTCTCCTTTTTTTTTTTAACAAGAGTCAGTCCTTCATGGTGGGGGCAGGGAGCCAGCATTATCTCACTTATACAGTTGAATCAGGCCATGGAAATTCCCAAGATCTTAACCCCCGCATCACTGGTTCTCCCCACATATGGCAGCCATTGAGCAGTAACAGGGCTGAGAACCAGGAAGGCAACCCTGAGGGCTCTTTCAGGCTGCATCCCAAGATTTAGGACTCAGAGGTCACAGCAAGCCATAAAACCTGAGCATCCAGGAGTCAGAAATGATGGCTCTGGGGTGGTTCTCACAGCACCCCCAAACTCTCAGCATCCCTGTTCCTATTCTGTCCTGGAAAGAAGTGGGCTCCTGTCCCTGAACCAAGCTGCTTGAACAGGCTGTGTTCCACTACGATGTTCTTGCACAGAGGAACTCTCAGAGGAGAGCGGGTGAAAAGCCTCCCACATCTGGATGGCACATCTTCAAGATGCAGTACAAGGGAACGTTCCCTGGGAGACATAAACATATTTATGATCTGTCAGTCACAGGGGGTAAAGCAAGCTAGGGAAAATCTGAGTCCCCTTTGTAAATTCAACTGCTTAAATATGTTGTATCTGGGGAGAGAGGAAACAGCACAGAAATACATACTCATAAACCTTCTGGAACATTCCAGGGCTGTTTTCTAGAGAAAAAGAGTACAGATGGGCCTGAAAAAACAATGGATTCTAGTTTCACTTTTTAAAGCAGGCCTGGCCTCTTTTGTTTTTTCAGCTCTGTCTAAATTCCTCTTTGGGTCTGGAGTTGCAGGACAAATACCAAATGTTTGTGGCAGAGTGAAGCAACTCTCCATGGAGGCGTTTCTTCCTGTTTCTTATTTAAGGCACTAGTAATTAATCTGAGCTGTCTTCCTCAGACATGGAGAAGGCAGGTTCTAAACTGCTTCCCCTCCCCACCCTTTAAGGAGAAATGGGAAGCATTTTTCCCCCTTTTGAGTTGCATGTACTGATAAATGTTGTTCAGCTTTAGGCTGTCTGGGCTCTGAGGTTCCGAGTGGCAGGAAGTAATTTGCTGATGATTTATCCTTGGAGAACAAAGATTGGAAGACAATAGTGATTTTGTTAATAATATAAAGAGAAATTTTCTGAATATAAATCACATTGGCGTGTGTTTCTAGGTTAAGAGTCCATAAGGTTCCAATTTAGAGTAGAAAAGAAATCACACAGCAACCTCATGTTGATATGAAACTAGTTGAATTTTATTCAATAAAAGCATCAGCCATCAGTTGACTAAACCAAAAATGTTGTTAAAGCAAATAGTGAGGTATTTTGAAGAGAAAAATACAAGGGGGAAAAACAAAACCCAAGATCTCTCCTGTAGCACACAAGTCATGCTAATTTATAGGCAGTTTGACATTTAATAGCACATTTCTAATGATCTTTATTAAAATCTCCCTCCAGCCAAAGGGTTATAGGTAACACATTCTTTCTTTTTTAGCCAAAGAAGGAAAAAAAAAAAAAGGTCTGGTATCCATACTCCTTCCAATTATTTCCCTAAAAAAATCATTTAAGGACAACTGAAGTAAAGGGCTGAGCTCATTCCTTTCTTAGCCTAACGGAGTACATCAGGAGTGGATTAGACGTCAGAGATGAATAAAGTCTGGGCTGCCCTGAAGGAGTTCACAGAGCAATGGGGGACAGTGGCCTGGAAGTGCTGAGAACACTACAGCCAAGTGTTGTCACCAGGACCAAAAGCTCCACACATAGCTCCAGACCGGCTTTATGGTTCCCAGGAATAAGGAAGCTCGTAGACACAGGAATCCACTACCAGGGCTGAACACAGGAATCCACTATCCTGTTACGGTCATCCTCACTTCCAACACCACACACAGCTTGTCATCCATCCACACACCAAGAACACCCAAGGCTCCATGTTTGTAACTCACACAGCTATTGGGCCGGGAAAGCAGTTCCTGAGACCTTCCTGGCTCCAGCTCCTGTGGAGATTAACCTAAACCCAGTGCCTGAGAAGTTCTCACCTCGGCATGTCTAGTCGTTCTCTGTGGCTGATGATAGATACCACCGACTAGGTAAGTTATAAAGAAAGGAGGCACATAGTTCTGCTCCAGGGTCAAAGGTTGCAGCGTGGCCAACAGTGACACAGTGAGAGACAGGGAGAGTATGTGTGTGTGTCTTTGGGTCTCTCTGTCTTCAGAGAGAACCCACCAGGATTCAATCAATTCAAAGCTTCACTTTGCTCTTACCTGGCCTCAACCGCTTTCCAAAGTTCCCAACATGGAGACCACAGTGGCATCAAGTTTCTACCCTCTTTGTTGCTGATAAGAAGGACTGAACATCAGCAAGATGGGGCAAATTTATTCAAAACAGAGCATAAGATTCACTAAACTTCACTAACCCTTTTAATCTCTTCAGTGAATTCTCAGTGTAATTTGCTTTTAGAAAATGATCTCTTTACTCAACCATAAAGTGAATTATAATAATTACATAGTTTTAGGACTTAAGACCCCACTTTAGTATGAGAGCTACAACAAGAACTTCCACACATTTTAAAGCACCTGAGACAGCTTTCACCTTCTTCTACTCAAGAAGTGCAATGACTTACTCACTTCAGTGTGTCTGAAAGCCCACTGGAGTCACACAGACCTGGGTAAAAATGTCGCTGTAGACATCATCTGGTCTACTGCAGACGTCTAGAAGCTGATGGGCTAATTTTGGTCACTTGAATATGAAATGGCTAAGCATCTAATTCTCATGTTTTAGTGAAGCAAACCTTTCTTAGATGGATTCCTCACCATCACACAGTAACCCAACTTATAGGAAAAATGATATCTGTGATCTCATCCTTGGTGTCTAATCTCAGAAACATGGTACCATCTACTTGAGGCCTCCCCCCCAGCACCTTCACCGTGCACTCTTAAATGTATAGAGTTATACATTTAAGAGTTATATGGTCTGCTTCTCTGCTGCCGTGATACACACCAGGACCAAAGGCAGCTTGGGAAAGGAAATGGCTTGTTTGACTTATGAGCTACAACCCATCACTGATGGAAGGCCAAGACAGGAACTCAAGCAGGAACCCGGAGGCAGGAACTGAAGCAGAGACTGCAGTGGATGCTGTTTGCTGGCTTGGTTTAGGATACATCCAGGACCACCTGCTGGGAGGGAGTTGTACCATCCACAGTGGGCAGGGCCGTCCTCCATCCGTTAACAACCAAGAAAGTGCTGCACAGATCCTACTTCCCAGGCATCTGTAGTTTGTGTCAAGTTCCCAGCTCTAGCCTGGACAGAGGGTGACCTTCCCCTGAGCGGGATAACAGACAGTAAATAGATTTCTCTTCATTTGCTTTATTAAGAGTTTTTCAGAGTTGGGGTTCTTAAATGCTGTGAGAGTTCTCAGTCGCTGTGGTTTGGACCCAGGCTCTCCCAAAGGTTCATGTGTTGAGCTCATCTCTCAGTGAGCCAAGAGAAGTTTCGGGTCCCTGCAGACATTTTCACCAAAGAGAACCTCAGGAACCCTGGTCTCTTCCTATTCGTGGTTCATTCCAGGCCATGAAGTTAGTGAGCTCCCTCCAGGACACACTCCTTCCATCCTGACTGTCTCACCACAGGCCCTAAATCAACAACCAGGGACTGAAACCCCCAAAGCTTCCAACCAGAATTAATCTTCAACTGCGGATATGTGGTGACAGGGTGAAAAACTGTCTAAACCTGATATGCAACCCAAAGAACTACCAGTGATGGCTTTAAACTAGCTTTTGTTTTGAGACACAGTTTGTTTTTATAGCCCTGGCTGTCCTTGGACTTGCTCTGTAGACCAGGCGAGACTAGAACTCAGAGATCCACCTGCCTCTGTCTCCCAAGTGCTGGGATCAAAGGTGTGCACCACCATCCCACCAACCATTTTTTTTAAGATTCATTTTTTATTTAGGTGTATGCCTGTGTGAGGTTGTGTGCACCATGGGCATGCTTGGTGCCCAACAAACCAGGTTTTACAAATGGCTTCAAGTTGTCTCCTGTGGAACAGGGACTGTTCAAGGGAACTGAACTTGGGTCCTCTGACAGAGCAGTATTTATTCTTAGCTGCTGAGCCATCTCTCCAGCCAAGCAATATTTAAAATGGTGACACAAAGTGATTTTCTTGCTCTATGCAAAGAGAAGAAACACACTGTGGTGGATTGGATAAGAATGGCCCTCGTAGGCTCATATCCTTAAGTGCTGAGTCATCAGAGAGTAACACTCACTATTTGAAAGAATTAGAGGTGTGACCCTCTTGGAGGAACTGTGTCACTGGGGGTGGGCTTTGAGGTTTCAAAAGCCCAGGCCAGGCTCAGTTCTCTCTCTCTCTCTCCCTGCTGCCTGTAGATCAGGATGTAAAACTCTCAGCTACTTCTCAAGTACCATTTCTCCTATGTACCACCATGCTACCAAGCATGATGACAATGGACTAAGCCTCTGAAACTGTAAGTAAGCCCTCAACTAAGCACTTTCTTAGATCAGAGTTGCGTGATTCTAACATCTCTTCACAGCAATGGAGCTCTGACTAAGACACACACATACCTGCTCCTAGTCACTTGCTGCTTCTGCAGAGACCTGATTCAGTTTCCATCATCCACAAGAATGGCAGCCACCTGTGACTCTAGTGCCAAGGGATCCAAAGGTCTCTTCAAGCCTTCATGGTCATCCATGCATGTGGTGCACATACATGCACTCAGATACACACTCATATAGATAAAGCAGATAAATAAACCTTGTAAAAACAAACAAAAAAGAATTTGTTCCCAATTGTATTGTTTTATCAAAATATGCTCAGATTAATTAATCTGGCTCTCATGGACTTCTGAAAACGACTATAGTTGTGTTTAGCCATAAGACAAGACATCGAAACAACAGCTCAAACTCCGTCAGGGAGAGTGCAGCTGCCTTAGTACCTAAAGGGCACCTATGTAGTTATTCCACATTTCCAGAGGCATGCAAAAAGAATCCAGGAATCCAGAACATTCCAATTGTGGAGGCAAAAACACAGAGATACATGTTTGGACTTTATACTTCATTTTAATTGTATCTTACTCCAGTGTGCCTTGGGAAATAGAAATTGCACTTTCTAAAGGAGTGTTATGAAAATAAAGAAAAGTAGAATTTCCAAATTTTCATTTTACATAGAAAGCACTGATAGCTCAGCAGCCTTCACAAGGCATGTTCATGATATTCTTGTCTGCAAACGTAGTTCAAAGCCAGGCATCATGGCACACGACTGCAATCCTAGCACTCAGGAGGCTGCAACACGATGAGCCTGGGCTATGTAGTGAAAGCTAGGCTGGACCACAAATAAACCTCGCTGCTGGGTGTCACAAGACCCCATCTCAAAACCAACAAATTCTGGGGCATGAAAAGCTCTTTTTTGTTTGTTTATTTATTTTATTTTGTTACTGGCCTATTTTTGAGGCAGGAACTCACCATATAGCCCTGGCTGTCCTGGAAGTCACTAGGTAGACCAGGGTGGCCTTGAACTCATGGAGACCCACCTGCCTCTGCCCCTGGAGTGCTAGAATTAAAGGTATGTGCCATCATGACTAGGTTATAAAAGAAAATCTTACAAAGCACCATGAAAGTAAAATTTGAAATCAGTACTATATATAAGCGTGGATGGCTATGCAAATTGATCACACGTTCACACGCACTAAATCCTTTTATCAGCAAGAATATGCACATAAGCAGCTGCAGAGAAGGCTCGGCCATTAAGAACAATCGCTGCTCTTTAAGAGAACCTGAGTTCTGTAATCCCAGCACTCAGGGAGGTAGAGGCAGAGGGATCTCTGTGAGTTCAAGGCCAGCCCGGTCTACAGAGGGCAGGACAGCCAAGGCTACACAGAGAAACCCTGTCTCAAAAAACCAAACAGGGAGAGAGAGAGAGAGACTCTGAGTTCAGCTTCTAGGACCCAAGTCATGTGGTTCACAACTACCTGTAACTCCAGCGGCGGGAGACTCTGGAACTCTCTACCGGCCTCTACAGACATCTGCACACAGGTGGCAAACATGTTAATAATAAAAGCAAAATTTTTTAATGTACATAAAACTCTCACTCTGTTATAAATTCTATTTATTTAAAAGGAAAATATAATTGAGTCCCATTTTCTCCTCATTCCTGGCAATGAGATGCCCACAGTAACACTTCCCTTACCACCTCTGCAGCCCCGGGCACCAGAAGGGAGACTTCCAAGAGCACTGCCTTCTAAGATTCACTTTTTGGACAAGAAAGTTTTCCCAGAAAAATCGAGGTAACCCTGAGGCACAATAACAGGCCCTTTTCTCACAGCTGACTGGGGAACCTAGAAAGTGACCAGGTTTGAATCACAAATTTAACTCCCTTCCCTTCACAGGGGAGAGCAGGAATGCTTTCTGCTGCATCGTGAGAAGCCTGGGATGCAGACCCATCTGCTGTGCCACCAGCAGGAAGACACGTTCTCCCAAATCCAGTCTGAAAAGAAGTTTGAAGCTTACCTCCAACTCTGTCTTGGGGGCACGGCGGGACAGGATTTCGTCAGATTACTGAAAAAGCAGAGCTGAGTATCTGTTCAAAAATCATACTGTTCTATCTCTTTAAAAACAGAAAGAAAGAGGGGCAGGGGAAGCCATGCTGATTTTGCAGCAGGAAGCCAGCCCACATGACAAATTAGTCAAGATGAAATGTGGTGGTTTGGCATTTCTGGAAATTCAATTCTCGGGTTTTGAAAAAAAAAATCTGAGGAAAACAAGACATCTTATTGTTAAAGTGGAATAAGTTAGCATAAGGCAGCAGCCTGCTTTTAAGGAAGGCTGGTTTGCAAACAGGAAGGAATATTTCAAAACAGAAAGGTTGTCTATGAAACAGCCGTTTGAAATAACTACCAGGAGATCACTCAGGGAGAGAGCCAGCAACAAGCTAGGCCTGTGCTTTCTTTTCTCAAAAGTCAGGAGAAAGGGACAAGCGATTCCTCAGAGCAGAATTCGAGGCAGTGTCAGAACATAAGCAGGGCCAGGAGCTCAGGGGAAACTCAAAGAAAGAACCCAGAATGGAAGTACCAAGGTTGGGACCAGAAGAGGCACAACTACCGAACAGCACCAAGAGCAGGCACGCTTTAGGTCAGAGAGGATGGAAAACAACCATAGCGAGGGCTGTGGAACTGCTAACACGGAGCTCTGGGGGTTTTCCCAGCAGGCACCAAACAACAGAAGAAATGGCTTCGAAGCCATGAAGGCTCTGAGGTTCTAGTCAGGGTTGCATTATGAGCATCGTAAACAGTGTGGGGGAAGACTGTGGGACATATGCATGTGTGGAGTACAGGAGGGTGCTCAGGTGTGTGTGCGCATGTGTGTAAAGGCCAGAAGTCAGCTTCGGGCATTGTTTCTCTAGCGACCTCATCCTGCTTTTTGTTTGTTTGTTTATATGTGCATGGGTATACATGCCATGCCATGCAAGTAGAAGCCAAAGGGCAATTTGTGGGAGTCTGTTCTCTCTTTCCACCACGCGGGACAGGGGCTCAAACTGAAGCCATCGGGTTTAGTACCAAGCACCTTTATCTGCTGCATTAGTTACTTTTCTGCTGCTGTGGTAATACACCATGACCAAGGCAACTTACGAAAGAAGATTTGCTTGAGCTTACGGCTTCAGAGGGAGAGGAGTGATGGCAAAGTGGAGGCACGGAGGCCAGAGCAGGAAGCCAAGAGCTCACGTCTCCCAACTTCAAGCACAAAGCAAGGAGAGCAAACCTGGAACAGCGTCATGCTTTGAGAGCTCAAAACCCACACCCAGCCAGCGGTATGCTTTCCCCAGCAAGGCCACAGCTCCTAGATCTCCCCAAAGAGTCCCTCAGACCGAGAACCGAGTGTCCAAATGGCAGAGTCTGTGGGGTGCACTGTCACTCAAACCGTCACACAAGTGACGTCTCTTCGGCCCCCATCTTGTTTTATAGACACAGTGTCTCACTGAATAGAAAGGTTTACATTCAGAAAACTGGCTGGCCCCTGAGTCCCAGGGATCCTCTAATCACGAGCATGCCCCACCATGCACATATTTGTACAAGGGTGCTAAGGATCAAACTCGTGTTCTTGTGCTTGGGCAGGTGGCGCTTTGCTGGTCAGATCCTGATTAGGTACCGGATCCTAAAACTTAATCGGCAGGTTGTACTTTCTCCATAAACCAGTTCCATTGTTTTGGGTATAAAGGCAAAGTAAGACCGATTTCTCACTATTGACTCCAGTGACATCAGGACACAGATAATGCCATGCACAAACACTTAGGAAGAGCCCCACCATTTGTGCCATGGGGAAAGTATAAACTGAAAAGGAGACAGCTCAACCATGTCCAGTGGCTGCACCACCAAAGGCTATTGAGCCATTGCCAGGACTCAGGACCAGAAGGACTTCCCACGGCCACCATCAAGGTGGCCGGAGATTGCAGATTCAAATGGTGGCTTACAACTGTTGACCTGCCTATCAGTGGGTCTGATACTTACCATCCTTCTCAGGATGCCACAGGAGCCAAATGAGAGAATCAAATAAGGCAAGACTCGATGGATGTAGGAGGTTGGTAAGCCACCAACAAGTCTCCAGGGCGGAGCTGAGTGAGGAGACTGCAAAACCTAAGATTCTAGAATGCGGGGGAAGCATCCCATGAATAAAGCAGAGAAGAACAGGGGGTGGGGAGAATGGAGGTGCTTCTGTGAAGTTTTTCAAAACTGTCATGCGCAAAATCTCCTGGAATGTAAAGAATAAGGAATAAACTTCAGCAAAGACAGAGCAAAAAAGATGGAGCACACAATAGCCAAATAAGAAACAAAATGAGTCCTCAAAATCCATGTTTTTAAGACAATACTGACAGAGTCACAGAGTTACACTGGGTCTTTCAGAGTAGCCCTTCTGAGAATATAGACATGTGTGTACAGACATACACACACACACACATAGCACCACATGCTAGAGAGATGGATCTGTGTTTAAGAACATGGGATAATCTTCCAGAGGGCCCAGGTTCAATTCCCAGTACCCACAGGGTGCCCCACAACTGCCTGTAGCTCTAATCCCAGGGGATCCAGTGCCCTCTCCTGGCCACATGGTACATACACATACCTGCAGCATCCACATAAAATAAAATAATACACATAGCAAAATAAAATTTTCATAAAAGATCACACATCTTTTTAACATGGGTCTGGGTAAGCTCTTTCCAAAATAATATTCAACTTTTTATTCTCCACATGAACACACATAGGAACACATGGATGCAACAGAAGTGTGTGTGTTTGCTCACATGGCCACGGAGAATCTAGTGTCCTAGTGTCTGGGTAACAGAATCCATGCTTACCGCACGGTGCAGGGCGAGCTCAGTCCGCAGCTGCTGTTGGCTCTCTGTCACGCGTGGAGGGGTCAGACAGAGACAAGGGGTCAGACAGAGACCGTTCGCTATAAATACGCAAGGACTAGAAGACAGGAATTTCTCAGGGCCAGAGAGACGAAGCAGTGGTTAAGAGCGCTTGTCATTGTTCCAAGGGACCCAGATTCAGTTCCCAGCACCCACATGGTGACTCACAGCTGTAAGTAACTCCAATTCCAGGGAGCCCCAAACCCTCTTCTGGCCTCCATGGACAGCAACCGTACAACATATGCATCTGTATGCCAGACACAGAAAATAAACTGAGGTTGAAAATAAACACAGGGATTTCTTATTCCACGCTTCTTTATCAAAGATCTTAAATATTTGTTAATTTTGTGTTTAAAGACTACCCTCATATAGACAGGTGGTTCTGAAAAATAACTTCTCCATTCCCAGAGTGGAAAATGAGCCACACTAAGTAAATGGGTTCACGGAATGAATCACGATGTATTTTAATTGATTCTCTCTGCCCCAGCCTCATCCCAGAGTTTAAGGGTATACACCTCAAACTTTTACCTTTTAACTCGTAAAATAAACCCTGTGAGGACTAGACAGAAAGAGAACATATTGCTGAGGTGAGTATGAAACAGATGTCATCTTGGTTGTCTCCGATACTGTATGAAACAGCCCACACCCGGCTGCTTAAACTGCAAGGCTGTTTTCCACAGTCCTGGGGCTAGGAAGGTGATCAAGATGCCCATGTGCTCCGTTCCAAGTTTGCCAACAGCCAGCCACCTTCTTACTGTAAGTTCACCAGACTGTTCTCCAGCATGTACAGGCAGAGTAAGAGACAGACAGACAGGCATGCAGGTAGGCAGGCAGGCAGGCAGGTAAATAGACAGGCAAACAGACAGACAGGAAGGCAGGCAGGCAGAGATTGTGCTTTAAAGGCAACCAGTCTCATCCAGCTCTCCTGACCTCCTCATACCCTGGTTACTTCCTAGAGGCTCCAACCCCAAACACTGTCACATTGAGTGTTAGGGCATTCAGGCATGATTTTTGGCAGTCAGAAGCACTCAGTCCTATCAGGCAGTAATTTTTAAATGAAAAACTAGTGTTCCAACTAAGAATCATTCTATCAGCTTGAAAATGCTTCTTCAGCCCATTCTCTCAGGCGCCACAGCAAACCACTTCTCAGACTCCACACAGAAAGGATTGGATGTCCGCTCAGCCCTTCTTAAAAGCATCCTTTTGTTCTACACAGGAGCAAAGATGGTTACAAACTGCACCAGACAAAGCCAGTAAGCATTCATTTAGTTCCCACAGTGGACTGAGGGCTCAGAAGATTACAACGTGGAATTCAAACCAATCGTTTTTACTTTGGTGGTTGTTCATCTTTTTCCCCCACGGACTCGGTTATGTTTCTTGATGTGACAAAACACACAGCGAGAAGCAGCTTTAGGGAGGCAACAGAGTCCATCGCAGCAGGAAGGCGTGGGGCAGGGGTGGGCCAGTCCACAGCTACAAGCAGGAAGCTGAGGAAGGGATCACCTACGCTTTCTCCCTTTTCCCTTTTTATTTACTCTGGAGCCATCATGTGGTGTGGTGCACCCACATTCACATTCCTTTCTCAGCTGAGCCATGCTGGGAACACCCTCAAAATATGCCCAGACCTGTGCCTCCTAGGTAATTCCAAATCTGTTCATGTTGACCATCAACCCTCTCTAATTCCAGCTAACCTCAGCTTTAAAAAAGAAAAAAAAAAAAATAGGTGTCATGTGAGAGTGAATAAAACCCAAAATGTTTTGTTTGGGCATGTCTAAATGGAGACAAATATACTCTGAGCAAACTCCTGGCCCCCGCTGCCAACCTCAAGCCCCCAAGGGATCTGTGTAACACACCCAGTCATCCGGTTCATCTTCAGAAAAGCATCCTGGACTCAGGCTGCTCTGTGTATTCGCTGTGCCTTGAATGGAGGCTCACTCCATCCCAACCCACAGTGCCAAGATGTGTTTCCTTCTTGGGCGCAAATATTACCATGTGGGCAAGGCATTGCACAATTGCCTCAAGAATGTAAGACTATTTCTTCTAATATATGTGTGTGTACATGTGTGTGTGTGTGTGTGTGTGTGTGTGTGTGTGTGTGAATTCAACACTACAAATCGATGTTGCTCAACCGTGTTGATAAGAAAAGCTTGTTGGTTCAGCCATCTAGTCCATAAATACTCACGACAGTGGCATATCAGTTACTGTGACAAAACACTTGACAAACAGCAACTTAAGGAAGGAACTGCTTTCTCGGCAGATGGCTGTAGCAGGCACATTGGTTCTAGATGTGGCAGCAGGAGAGCAAGAAGCTGTCTGCCTCCTGTCCTCGTTAGGAAACAGGGAGATGGATGCTGGCTCCCTGCTTGCTTTTGCCTTTCTGCTCCATCCAGGGACCCAGCCCTTGAGGTGCTAAAGCCAACATCCAGGACAGGAGTCCAGCTGCAGCTGCCTTCTCTGGAAGCATCCTCACAGTCATGCCCTGAAGTCCCTTTCCATGTTCCCAGGTAAAGCTGAAATGAAGATTAAGCACCGCAAGTGGCATGCTTTGAACTCTTTCCTTCTTGCTTTTGTGTGTCTAACTAAGGGGTTTAGTTCTGTGGTTACCACAAGGTTTACATAAAGCATCCTACACTGATAGCAGGCTGGCTCAGACCTGAGTTGAACCTGCATAAATATATGTCTCCTATGTCCCCACTCCTCCCTTATTTGCTTTGAGGTTTGTTATTGTTTAGGTTTGTTTGGGTTGGGTTTTTTGAGACAGGGTCTCATGTAGCTCAGGTTGGCCTCAAATTGTTTGGCTAAGGGTGACCCTAAATTCTTGCTCCCCCCAGCCTCCACATCTCAGAGATTGTTTGGATAAGTGGTTGCCACCATACCCAGCTTGGGGTTTTGTTTTGCTCTGTGTATGTGTGTGTAAGTCTCTCTATGTAGCATAACCCAGCCTCAGATTTGTAATCCTTCAGCCAAAGGCTAGATGATAAGCTAATTACACATTGTACATCTTTTATGACCCTTAGCCTCTGTAGCTATAATTGTTTTAAGTTGTTTTGTCTTTGTCTTTTCTCCCTCTCTCTCTCTCTCTTTCTCTCTCTCTCTCTCTCTTTCAGTTCTGAGATTCAAACCTAAAACTTGCACATGCTGGACTAGCACTCCACCATTAAGCTCCACCATCCACCCACTCTTTTATTTAAAAAAACTTATATACATATATATATATTGAGACCCATCTAATTAAGTTTTCACATATGCCCCACATGTGAACCTGTTAAAAAAAATAATAAATAAATAACCGCATGGCCTCAAACTCAATCTGCCATCAGACAGGCCTTCAGCTTGCAGTCCTCCTGCCTCAGCCTCCAGGAGCTGTGATGATAGCCTGTACCACTATACCCAGAATGTCTTTCTAGCAAAGACATGGTTTATCTTCACATCACCATTAAAATGCATGGTTCTGAGTGTGACCACATACTATTTCGCCACCGAGTTTTATGTGCCTGTTTCCACACTGCTACCTAACAGCCAGCCTTTCAAGGTGCTCCATTCACAGAACAGGTAATACATGGCTGCTCTGATGCCCTTCCTGCGGCATCACTTCCATCACAGCACAGTGTATGGAAGGAAGTCAGTAGCCTAAATCTGCCAGAGCTGTAAGAGCCTTTAACTTGCAAAATAAGTTTAAATCTAGTCATTCACTAGTAAATTAGAAAAGAAATTCACAATAAGATTTGTATATCTGTGTGTGTGTGTGTATATGTATATGATAATCTTATTTTTACATAAACGCAAATAACCCCAAAGTTACACAATTCATGTGGTGACCTGTGTGTTACTAACTCTATGTATGTGAGCACAGAAAGTAACAAGTAGAACAATTTGTTCTGGAACACTAACATTTAGCTACTGCAAATAGAATTGTGAGAATCGCTTTTTCATTGCTTCGTCATTTATAACAATCACATATTATTGTTGTTAAAAAAAAAAAAAGTAAAGGCGTGTAGCAATCTAGTTTCATTACTATGATGAGATAACCAAAGCACATTAGCAACATAAGGAAAAGAGGGTTTATCAGCTCACAGACCTGACGTGACTCTGGTAAGGACACATGGAAGATGGAAAAGAATGTATCTCACCTGAAAGTGGGGCTGGCAGAGATACCAGCGTCAGTCACACTATCCCTCCTGGGCCCATAACCCCAGTTAAGGAGAGGCCTTCCCCTCGGCCCCATCTCTCTAAGGTACTGCTCAAAGGCCCCACCTCTCGAAGTTCTCCTCTGCCATGCTTCCAACACACAATCCCCAGAAGACAGAAGGTTACAAACCACAGCAGGGTATCAGAAAGACAATATGTTGCTCAGACATTCTTCCAGAGTTTGGCAATGCTGAGTGCTAGTTTAGTTGGATGTTTTGTTTTTTTTTTCTTCTGTGTATTTGGCTAATTCTTTTGTCTCTTTAACTCTTTTACAAGAATATTTAAACATGGTCCTAAATAGATTAGAACTAGCTAATTAGATTAATTTAATTTAAATAGCAGTTACCAATTGGTGTTTGTTTGCTTGCTTGTTTGTTTGTCTGTTTGTTTTTTGAGACAGGGTCTCACCATGTAGCCCTCGCTAGACTGGAACTCACAGAGACTCACCTGCCTTTGCCCCCTGAGTGCTGAGCAGTGTTCATTTTTTAAAAGATTTTTTATTTCATGTGTATGAATATACATAGGAAGCTGCATGCCTGCCATGTATACCTAGTGAGACCTTGTCTCACTAACAAACCACGAAAGAAAAGATTTGAGGCCTAGAGAGATGGGTCAGAGGTTAAGAGCACTTGCTGATCTTCTAGAGGGCTCAAGTCCAATTCCCAGGATCCACACTGGATGACTCATAACCCCTTATCTCCTGCTTTAGGGGTTCCAATGCCCTCTTCCCAGAACTTTGAAAAGTCATGACGGTCTTGGTCGATTTCCTCATTAATAGTGAGCTCTGCAACAAACAAGACCCCACTCCTAGCTCCATCTCCACAGGATGGAAAGTTCTCATTCATTTAACCTCCTCCTGCTTAAGAGACACCGGTGTGAGCCTTACTTCATCTCTCCATGGACAGCAGAAGCCTTGAGCCCTTGTGCAATGAGGAAAGGGAACTACTGACTTTAATTCCCTGTCATACCTTCCCAAGAAAACATGAAGATAGTCACAACAAGCAAGCAAATCCGGACATACGTAAGTCTTTGCCATGTGATGTTCATATTTTCCTTTCCTCTACAGGGGAGATGTCAAAAACAAATTAAGTAATTATATGGTGTTGCCACAGCTGTGTGTAGCCAACATTACATTCCATGACCGTAGCTGGCTGATGAATCTCTCCTGCCTAGATTGCAAAGTGTTTATATTGGAAGGTATGATGTCAGGACATATGCAACTGTTACTATAAAAAAAAAAAAAAAAAACCAGGAAGTAAATGAAAATTATATTGACGACATGGCCCAGCTTTGCAGTGTGTGTGTATATGTGTATGTTTGTGTTATTATGTGTTTGAGTCTGTGTGTGCACACATGCTTTTATGTGCTTGCATATGTGTGTGTGTGTGTGTGTGTGTGTGTGTGTGTGTGTGTGTGTACATACAGTAGATAATATGTTATCCTATGACATTAATGCTGGTTAATATTTTTTCTGATTTCTAGAAAAAAATTCTATAAATATAGAAAGAGAATGTTTGCCAATTTTCAAATAACTAAATAAATAGATACCTTTAGTTTCAACAGAATCTATTGGCCACAATATTTTTTAAAATTACTAATCTTCATTGAAAAACTATGTATAAACAAACAAAATTTGCTCATCCAAGGAAACAGCATCTTTGACAGCTGAGAATCCTGCAAGGTACAGTTGAGTTTTGATGATGATCTTGTCTGATATACGTAGAAAAGTATTAAAAAGTTTTTTAAAAATTGATTTCTCTGTCCTGCATTCCAAATATGGGCTCTTCAGCAATGGGGTCTGACTTGCAGATATGGTGAGCAGCCGAGAGTAATGACAACAGTGTGTATTGTTCTGGATTCTCTGTGTCCCCTCAACCAACATCTCTTAGGGAGCAATCTTGAATCAAATAAACTGGAAAACTTTCTCCCTGCTAGGCAGCTCTTGTGGTGCCTGTCTTATGTCACTTTTGCTGAGACAAAACACCTTGACCAAAGCAGTTTATTTGGGGCTCACAGTTCCAGGGGCCTGGAGTCCGTGACCATCATGGTGAGGAGCCTGGCAACAGGCAGGCAGATGTAGTATGAGAGCAGCAGCCGAGAGCTCACATTTCATCCACAAGTACAAAGCAGAGAAAGCTAATTGGGGATGGTGTAGACTTTTGGGCTGTAAAAACCCATCCACAGTGACCTCTTCCAGTAATCCTTCATAAAGACTTTCACCCACTGGGAAACAGGTTTTTAAATATATGAGCTTGTGGGACCATTCTCATTCAAATAACCACAGTGCTGACTGTAGTTATGCACAAAAAGACAGAAAGGGTCTTACCCAGCACTGGACCCTGCATGCTGCAATATGAACTAGCAAGTAATAAGCACCCACCGATGCAACAGATATTATGGGGTAACTAACCAGTCTCTGTTTAGATTTGAGGTCCACCCACAGGAGGGAATTTCCTGCCTGGTCAAAAACTCAAGGCTGAAGAATTCATAGGGCCTAGGGGTGGGGCCCACCATTGTTACTTTGCTAAATGGCCATGCTTCCAAATGTCCTTCTAAATACTTATGTTTATACCCATAGATCTGAGCAGCTCTAATCTTGGTCACAGAAGCTTCTACTTGCAATGGGCAGCAATCGATGCAGAGACATATAACTGGTCAAAGTATTGAGACTAAGAGATGGAGCATTCAGCCCTAAGTGGGAAAGCTGTATCAAACTCCTCTCCTACCAAGGTTCAGGAACCACCACAGAGGTGGAGGCAGAATATAAGGGCCAGAGGATGAGAGGCGTGCCGTGAAATATTGTCTCCTGAATCATGAATTCATAGTAGCTGTGGCTACCTGTACAAGATCGATACAAGATCAAGCCAGAAAGAATCCAAGCATAGATGGAACAGAAGACCTTCTGGCCCCGCCCCTTACCGAGGGTCAACCCTTACTGAGCAGCTATTGACAACTGATAATTTCTTGAAAAGGGAAAAGTGTTCTTTGGGGGGATATGGCCACTGATAGGTTTCTCGTGGTCAAGTGGATGGCCCCACATCCATATTTGTATACACAGCACTATCTGGACTTAGTGGGTTATTAAAAATAATAATAACAATTTTTTTAAAGGCCAGGTGTGGTGAGGCATGCCTTTAATCACAGCACTTACACTAACTGGTTCACAACTGTCTGAAACTACAGCCTTCTTGGGCATTCTGTACACATGGTATACATATATACACACAGGCAAACATTTATACAGGTAAGATTAAGACAAATAGATAGTTTTAAAAGAAAGAGAAAATTGAAGAGGTACCACAAGACTGGTGGAAATGCTAGCAAAGAAGGTCTGGGGCATGGTAAAGCATGAATTTCCAAGCGATAAACGAAACAGCCCTGTATAAGCCTGTGACCAGAACTGGGAATGCATGACAAACAAAATGGAGAGTAGGCAAGTAGGCCCCTTGAGGCAGAAAGGCTGTTTTTCCGCTCATCCTCTAAATCCCCGCACTTGGAAGGATGAGTCTGGGAGAGAGTGGGTGAGCTGGGATAGAATGGATGCTAGCTCTGCAGAGTCAGCAAGAGAGGCGGTGTCGTGCGGGAGGATCCTGGAGAGCTGATGAGTCAGGGTGAAGAACGCATCCCCGTTCCCAGTCCACAGCCACATCAAAGGCTCAAGATTAGCCAAAAAAAAAAAAAAAAAAAGGTTCAACCCAACCCTTGCTCAAGCAATCTTGGACCCTGAGAATCTAACCCAGTTGATGGGATAAACACCCAGGCCAGATTTTTGTGGACTTGGGATGAAATGCTCAGATGACTTTTTCTAAGGGAGGAGAAACGGAAGGACAATGTTTAGGCTGTGCCCTCACCACTCTCGGACTGTAATAAGGTAATTCTAGAACTCTGTGAATAACTTAACGGAAAATCATGACTTGCAAAAGCCTAAATCATAGCCCCAGACTGTTTTGTCTCTAGAAGTCTGTGTTCTCCCGGGGGCATTTGAAGGGTGTGAGCCCTCTATCCACTTCGAAGCTGGTCCAGAAATCCAAGAGCAGGTGCGCTACTCCCTCTAGTGGCAACTGATGTGGACAATGAGGCAACTCAAGTCTCAGGACACACCTTTTTCCTAATGACCAAAAGGCAGAAGACAGCACCTGGCTTTTGTTTGGTTTTTGTTGTGGTTGCTGTTCATTACTTTGGGATTTTGGAGAAGCTTTTTGTTTTGTTTTGTTTTGTTTTGTTTTGTTTTGTTTTGTTTTGGACACAGGGTCACTCCGTGGTTCTGGTTAGCCTGAACTTGGCTATTTGTGGGTCTTGAACCCACAAATGGTCTCCTAAATGGCTCAGGGTATAGGTTCTCTCTTCCAGTTCTCCAATTCCACTGACTTATTCAAACAAAGTCTTTCATCAGGACAACACATGAGTATTTCCTAAGCATACTCAGTGTTTTGGGCCAGATAATAGGTGCTATGGAAACAGGGATACGCTTCACGGAGAAGCTAAGGAAGTGAACGCCCGTTTGTTTTCTTTATACCTGTGTGAGTATGTTGACTCCCACACATGCCAGTGTTCTCCCTCAAGAACTCTCATAGTGTCAGCTGGCTGCCAAAGGGGGAAAGCAATCAATAGTCCTACCCAGCCGTAAAGCCCGTGAACCACAGCAATGATCAGCCCGGCAAGATACCCGAAACGGTGCAACAGTAGCACTAATAGATCAGGAGTAACCAACAGCTGTCTCATTAGACGTAAGGCCCACTCGGCAAGAGGGATCCCATTCCGGTACAGTAAACCTAGCTAGCGATCTGTAACTAGAGAGGACATAGACCCTATAGGAGAACCCACTGCTATTTTTCTAGATTAGTACAGCTTCTAACTGTGTTCTAAGTACTTATCCTTATAGGCACAGATAAGTCTCTCACCCCTCATCAAAGAAACTTTTTTGCTTCAGATGGAGACCACTACAGAATCCACAACAACCGATCACAAAATGCTGAGAATAAGTGACCTTTGGGTGGCCAGCTCCAACTGGTATCTGCACAGCACAACCCCTAAACCTGAAGCAGAGAGAACATCAAGGAAGAGAGGGAGGAAAGTGTGCAAGAGCCAAAGGACAGGAAGCCCGCTGTGAGACACTATCTTCCAGACACGGCAGGAATGTCGTGTCCGTGAAATCACAACAACATGCTCATCTAAACAAGACCTGAACAATGGCCATCAGCATACGTGGGAGAAATTTCACAGGGCCCCTGCCCCTAAGCGAAGAGCTAAAGACAGTCAATGACTGCTGAAGGAGGAACAAGATCCCTGATGGATTAGCCAGTCCTGAGCAGTAAGCTCTAAACGTACGTACATACGAGCAACACCAAATGGACTAAACATATATAGTTATAGAAGAGGTCACAAGTGCAAGAGGGAGGGGGAGGAGGGTTGGAGGTGATGTAAATACGATAGTCCAGCATGCCACTCTCAAAAAAAAAATACAAATAATTTAAATTTAAAAAATTCAAATTCCATGAATTCTTCCTTAACTAACTGTGGTTAGTTAACTAACAGTCCAACTTTGACCTTCCCAAACATTCTGTCATTAAGCTACTTTGTGTTTCCAACCTAGAGGCAAGGCACCTGTTACAACCTTGAATGTTTAAATACTTAAACATTTCACTCTTATTTGACTTTTTTGCATGTATCTGTTTTCCCTTCAAATAATGTAAATAAAAAATTAGTTTAAGCAAAAAAAAAAAAAAATGCCTAATTTGACATAATTACATGCTAAATCCAAAAATGGTATAAAAACAAATCACATTTAACAATTTGCCCCTTTTTTCACTTTTTGAGACAGGGTCTCGTGTAGCTCAGGCTGTCCTCAGATTGGCTATGCAGTCGAGGATGACCCTGACTTCACGCTCCTCCTGCCTCCACCAATCTGGGGCGGGGATTATCGGCACGGCCGCTACTTCCTGTCTATGTGGATCAATGTCAGGGCTTCATGCACACTAGGCAAGAAAGTTCTCAAATGAGCTACTTTCCCAGCCCCCGTTTTTCTTTTCTAAGCCAGGCATGAGAGTGCAGGCCTATAAATCCCTGCCCTTGGAAGGATGAGACTGGAGGATGACGAACTTAAGTTCAACCTTGGCTGCATAATAATTCTCAAAACACGCAGTGTTCTTCAGCAAAGCCTCGTGTACCATGCAAATAAGGTTGGTTTTTAATCTAGATTGTCTTATGTTAACGAATTATGCTTTGTGTAATCTCCATAGTAGGTGCTAAGAAAAATAACTCCAAAAAAAAAAAAAATACAGTAAACAGAAAAAGGCTGGTGGGGTACGGCTCAGTTGCTAAAGTTCTTGCCATGTAAGCATGGGCTCCTGAGTTCTGACCTGAGCATCTACGAACTGCCAGGAGGTGGAGAGAGCCGGATCCCAGTGGCCAGCAAGTCTGGTGGCGTCAGTAAGCCTCAAACTCAGTGAGTGACTCTCTCAAAAATCAAAGTGGAGAACAATGGAGGAAATCACCTGCCGCCACCCCAGCCTCACACCACACATGCATACACTCACGTGAAAGTGTGCATACATTCCACAAACCCAAAGGAACAACAGCAAGAGAGTTTAAATGGTCTGCTTAAAAAAAAAATCTACATAACACAAAAGAAGGCAATAAAGAAGAAACAGAAAAACAAACAATAAGAAGGCATAAAATGAAATAAAGGCAGGTGTAACCCAACCTCACCAATATTTCATATATGAAGAAATAGATACATACATACTCTTATATATAAAGAACTAGATAGAGACACGTGTGTATGGAAGTGTTGAAACAGGTCTTTTGTAGACCAGGCTGGCCTCAAACTTGTTATGAAGCTGAGGATTGTCTTGAACTCCTGACTCTTCTGCCTCTACATCCAACATGGAGGGATTACAGGCATGACCCACTACAAGTGGCTTTTGAGCATGGAACTTATTTGTTTGTTTATTTGTTTGCTTACTTACTTACTTATTTGCTTTTTTTTGGAGACAGGGTCTCATATAGCACAGGCTGGCTTCAATGTAGCTGAGACTAACCATGAACTGTTTGATCTCCCTGAGTGCTGCGGTTACCAAGTGAGTCGCCATACCTGGGCTGAGTATGGGTTTTAATTCTCTGCACTCAAGAAAGGGAAATAGAGGAAGACAGATGTGTAAATTAGCTTGAGGATGATAAGATGGACAGGCACAAGGATGAGGCCTCAGCCACGATTAGAGACCATTACAGGAAAACCTTACAAGACAGATCACAGATCACAGAAAGCTTTCTCTCCCAACATCATCAGGAGGCGAAAACTCAGCTGGTGAGGGGAATCCCCCAAACTCCCTTCTAGAAAAGGGGTTTTCTTTGCTGCGGAGCAAAGCTTGCCGCTCTCTAGCCATCTTAACGAGTGGCGTTCTAGCGGTCATTCACAGGCGAGTCACAGCTGTGCACCCAGCATCTGTAGGAGCCATGACTTTCCTTAACAGACACAGAACTCAGCAAACCCCGTGCCCTTGCCCGCTCCCAGCATGCATCATTCCCACCTCAGCACTAAAACAAGATGGCAACTCCCAGGGGGGAGCCTCCTCGGCTACCCACAGAAGCAGCTGAGCAGAAGCCCTCATCAGAGGCGATTACGGGCCACAGGTCAATCTTGTGGTTTCCCCCTTTTTAACAGCATGCATATCAAAGAAACCAGAAGTGACCGCACCACTTCAAGTTTTTTGGAAAACCCCAGCTGGCTAAGTGTCAGCGTGCATCAGGCCAGCCCTCAGTGCCTGGCTAACCACATCACCCTCTCCTGGAATCCAGCCCTTTGGCTGACACTGTTCTGTGGAGACAGAGTGTCCCTCTCTCAGCTCACACATATCACTTAGGTCCTGGGCCTTTCGGCCTTCTATCCCATTCCCATTATCTCTTGGAAATGTGCTGTTTCCCCGCTTGTTTGTTCTCTCCAAAATCATTTCGATTTCTTTTTTAATTTCTCTCTTTTCCCCTTCTCTGTCTCACTACTAACTTGTTCTTGCTCTCAGACAAAAACAAGTACATGGACTGCACTGTGTGTTTCATGGCCCCTTCTCCAGGTTCTGCACATGGCCCTCTCTCATCTGGTTCATGGCGTTTTAGTTCTACTTCATCTTATCTATCGTGTGTTTTAATGTAATGAACCCAACAGGCCACTGAAATAAAATCAGCATCCTGACAAGATTCTGTGGCCATCTACTCAGTAACCCTGGCCATCCCCTGTGGGCACTGCCCCCAAGAGGAAGCCTGGGCATCTGCTTTCCTTCCTTCCGCCCTCTTCACCTTCCTCTTTCACACAGCTCCACCCCATCAGTGTGCTCCTCGCCCCTCAGCCAGCCTAGATTTTCACATTCGTGACAGAGTGTGCTGCAACCTGCACATGTATTTTCTCTTTCATTTAGTCTTGTTTTATACTAGAACCACTTTTTGCTTTTTATTTTAAAATAAGCTCAAACTTAAAGGAAAAAAAGAGCTTGTTTTCCCTCTTTTGTGTGGGCTACAGTGAGGGTGGGGAGAATTCAGCTCATGGGAACACACAGTAACCATTTCACCTATACTAGCTGGCCAATCAGACTTGGAATCTGTCTCCACCATCAACGCTGGGTCAAGGTACAACTATCCTGGGATTCATGCTCCGGATTCGAACTCAAGTCCTCACGCTTGCAGACAAAGTACTCTTACCCACTGGCCGTTTTATCAGCCCCAGAAAAAGGCTTTAATAGGACATGTTATCTTGTATGCACAGCATCGTTCAATCCCTAGCAGAATATAGATAAAAATAATAAATAAACATGAAATACTTGCACTTGCCTAGAAGCCCAAGCACTTGGGAGGTAGAGTCACCAGCTAGGGGGCTACATGAGGCTTTGGTGCAATTATGGAGATATGATAACTGAACAACTATCATGTTCTTCATGCCATGCTTGACGAGATGGACGCGTACAAAGTACAGCTGCGAGGCGCTTGGGAGCCAGAGGCTGCTCACACGACACATTTGCCCTCAGACTTCAAGACACACACAGCATCTCTGCAAAGCTAAGCATTACTGCCCCCACCCCACCCACCGCACCAGGTGCCTGCTAGTTCCTGAGCCTGGTACTAGCTGCTTTTGTTGCCATAGCCCTGGAAGGTGGCTTCCGCCATCCTCATATTTCCAAGGAGTTTAACAGAGAGATTAAAAAATCTTCAAAGACTTGGATTTAGTCACCCAGCTGCTACAAGGCAACGAGCGCTGACACCACGCTCAAAGGGAAATCCTAGAGTGGCTCTGTGTGCCTGTGACCCAGCTCTGACGGCAGAGACAGAGACAAGCAGACTCCAAGTATAGGGTCAGTGAGGAGAGACCTGCTTAGGCTCAGCGCCTCAGACACCTCATTCCAGTACAGTGTGGGGACAAGGAGCAGAAGGTGGAATAGAACAGAACTCTCCTTGTGGTAGATGGAGGGGAGAGAGAACAAGCAGAGGGAAGGAGAGAGGGAGAGAGGCATGTTGTGGCTCATTTTCACCTTTTACTCACTGAGAACCTAATCTCTGCCATGATGCTGCCTTCCAAATTGCCCTCCCGCTGCAGTATTTTCTTCAGTGAAGTTAACCCGGGACCTTTAGCATGCTGGGCCAGTGCACCACAACTGAGCTATAGCACAAATTCAGTATTACATTTTTAAACTTAGAAGTTGAATGAAAAAAAGAAGAAGGAAAAAAGGAAAGGAAAGGAAAGGAAAGGAAAGGAAAGGAAAGGAAAGGAA